>NC_073306.1:144440633-144754799 GCF_027595985.1 Sorex araneus
CCCCCTCCGGGTGCCTCTGGGTGAGGATTCTTGGGAAGATAGTGGGGCCTGTTTTCTTCATTGCCTCCCTGGATCAAGTCAGAGTGGCCTGGGGGGTGTAGCACATGTCTTCTATGCTCCAGGCGCCCCAAAAAGGAGAAACGGACTTTTGATGGTCCCGATGGCATGACACCCCTCCCTGTCCTGATGTGTTCCCAGCTCCTCGTGGTGTCGGACTTGTTCACCGAACGCAGCCAGTTTGAGATGATGTACGTGACCCTGATGGAACTGCGGAGGGCGCATCCCACCGAGGACGAGATCCTGCTCCAGTATCTGGTGCCCGCCACCTGCAAGGCGGCTGCTGTCCTTGGCATGGTAAGCGGCACCCCCCCCCCGCCCGGCCGGCCCCAACTTCCCCTTTGCTCTGACTCTCGCAGACTGTCCCTGAGCCATAACCCAGAGCAGGTCCCTCACCAGCAGGTACTGGGTGGCCTTAAGCCCTATGCTGCCATCCACAGGACCTTGAGGTCACGCAAGGCGTGAGCCGTTGCCACAGAAGGGGCTTTTCTTCTCATTGTCCTTCAGCATTACCTCGGCTGCACCCTCCAGCCAGGACAGCTGTCAGGGGAGCCTGTTTGAAGGCCCAAGCGGGGTGTGTCATGCAGGGCCAGCCCCTGTCTGCACCGGCCCTTCTGCTCCACTGTCCCTTGCAGAGTCCCTCCTCTTCCCCAAATTCAGCGCACCCCTTCTTGGGCAGGTGCCATCACCATGTGCACATAGGCACTTCTGGGGAGGGGCACATGGCCCCTGGACAGCCTGCAGCACATATGCATATCACATGTCCGCTCACAGACACACAGGGTTGGGGCCGGAGCAGTAGGACCACAGGGAGGGCATTTGCCCTGCACACGACCAACCTAGGTTCGATCCCCGAAACCCATGGGTTCTCCTGAGCACAAACCAGGAGTAAGCCCTGAGCATTACCGGGTGTCCCCCCCCTAAAAAAAAAACAACAAAAGCAGGTGCCTATACATGTACACATATGTTCACATAGGTACAGACACACACAGACAAGCACGCGTGTGTGTACATACAAACTCACAAACACACCAGCACGCATGCAAATATAGACACACAGTCATGCATGCACAAACACCCCCAAATGAGCCTCCGCGAGCAGCTCTTTGCAGGGACAGACCCTGCGTGGACTCTTCCTGGGCCCCGTCTCAGGAGGGGGAGACTCGGGGTGACTCCCAGGTTTCTGCTGGGTGGCAACTCCCAGCTGTGATGGTGACTGGATGCCAAATGGGCACAGGCTCAGCCAGCCCACATGCCCGCTGGGCCCCGGTAGACACACGGGGCAGTGCAGACCGCTATGGTGTGTGTGTGTGTGTGTGTGTGTGTGTGTGTGTACACGCACACAGTAAGCCCCACCTGTGCGTGTGTGTGTGTGTGTGTGTGTGTGTGTGTACACGCACACAGTAAGCCCCACCTGTGCGTGTGCCCCAGGACAAGGCCGTGGCCGAGCCAGTGAGCCGGCTGCTGGAGAGCGCCCTGCGGAGCAGCCACCTGCCCAGCAAGATCGGGGCCCTGCACGGCGTCCTCTATGTGCTGGAGTGTGACCTGCTGGACGACACTGCCAAACAGCTCATCCCGGTCGTCAGCGACTACGTCCTCTCCAACCTCAAGGCCGTGGCCCCGTGAGTGGCCCAGGGTGGGGGCTGGAGCGCGGGTGGGCACGGGCTGGCTCACCACTTCGGGCGCCTCAGCCACACCATGTCCTTGGCCTCCAGCTGCGTGAACGTCCACAGCCAGCAGCACGTGCTGGTGACCTGCGCCACCGCCTTCTACCTGATCGAGAACTACCCTCTGGATGTGGGGCCCGAGTTCTCGGCGTCCGTCATACAGGTGAGGCTGGGGCCCTCTTGCCGCAGGCCTGCTGGTCAGGGCCGCATGACCACGGGTCCGCTCCTCTCGTCCAGATGTGTGGGGTTATGCTGTCAGCCAGCGAGGAGGCCACCCCGTCCATCGTTTACCACTGCGTGCTGCGAGGCCTGGAGCGCCTCCTGCTGTCTGAGCAGCTCTCGAGGCTGGACGCCGAGTCCCTGGTAAAGCTGAGCGTGGACAGAATCAACGTGCACAGCCCACACCGCGCCCTGGCGGCCCTGGGCCTGATGCTCACCTGCATGTACACAGGTGAGCGTGGCCGGAGCTAGCCGGGGTGCCCCAGGCCTCCCGTCACTCCCTGGGGCATTCTAGAGCCCGCAGCATGGTGAACAGGGCGTCACTGCCCCATCTGGGCTGGGGATGGTCATTTAGCAGTGCCAACGCTGTGTTCTAGGAAAGGAGAAGATAAGCCCCGGCAGGGCTCCTGAGCCCAGCCCCGCTGCCCCGGACAGTGAGTCGGTGATCGTGGCCATGGAGCGTGTGTCCGTGCTCTTCGACAGGTAGGAGCTGGGCGCCCCTGCCACCACGTCAGTTGCCCAGGACCTGTGGGGTTACAGGAGTCAGGATGAACGCCCATACCCTCCGCTCTGAGGGGCTCCATGCTGGCCTCTGTCTCTGGGCCTGCTCCGTGCCGTGGGTCGTGTACAAAGCCGGGACTCGCCACCCAGGCAGTAGCTGGCAGAGGCCTGCAGACAGGCTGGGCACTTGGGAGGGGGTGGGTGCAGGCAGGGGCTGGGCACTCTGGGGACCTGCAGGCAGGGGCATATGCTCCTGAAATGCTGCCTGACAGATAGCAGGACCACCCGGGCAGGTCAAATGGGACTGTCGCCATGGGGCCAGGAACTGAGCACAGGGACAGATGCAGCCTCCTGGGCCCAGCCACAGGCTCAGCGCTGTTTCCTGCCCCTCTGGCCGCCCCTGACAGTGTTGTCTCCGCAGGATCCGGAAGGGCTTTCCCTGTGAGGCCCGCGTGGCGGCGCGGATCCTGCCCCAGTTTCTCGACGACTTCTTCCCACCCCAGGACGTGATGAACAAAGTCATCGGGGAGTTTCTGTCCAACCAGCAGCCATACCCGCAGTTCATGGCCACCGTCGTGTACAAGGTGCGGCTGTGGCTCCTCCCCGCCCAGGGGAACCCACTCTTTCCAACGCCCCACTGAGGCCACCTCCGCCCCCCTCAGGTCTTCCAGACGCTGCACAACACGGGCCAGTCATCCATGGTGCGGGACTGGGTCATGCTGTCGCTGTCCAACTTCACGCAGAGGACCCCAGTGGCCATGGCTGTGTGGAGTCTCTCCTGCTTCTTCATCAGCGCGTCCACCAGCCCGTGGGTGTCAGCCACGTATCCTTCCCACCACCACTTTCCCTGGGCCTGTCCCCACGGGCCAGTCTGCTCCTGTGCAGGCCGAAGCCCCTCAGAGCGAAGAACAGGGCTGCAGGTTCGGGGGGTGGAGGGGCTCCAAGGGCAGTTCCCGAGACCGAGCACAGCTGCTTCTCATTATCCTTTGTCCCGCCTGTCTCCTGGCCGAGGATCCAGTTCCACCCCGGAGGCGGGCTGCCAAGAGGGGCGCATCCCCTAGACAGACCGCAGAGCCTCCAGGCCAGCGGCTGTCCTGGCACCAGGCCCACCTCACCCAGCGGGTCTGGGTGGGTGGGACCGTGGGAGGACCATGGTCCTGCCCTCAGTCGGCGGGAGCAGGGCCAGCGGGACGGCAGCTGTCAGCACCGTGCACCAGGGAGCCAGGCCAGGTAAGTGCCGCCCACAGGAGCCCGGCAGCATCCTGTGCATGCCAGGGGGACGAGCCGCCCTGGGGGCGGCACCAGGCTGCAGCCGCTGGCAGATCAGACAGGTGGCAAGGAGTCCGGGGAGCCTGCGCGGGCAGGACATTTCCCGCAGGTGCTGCCTTAACTCGCCCCCAGCCTCCCGCATGTGGTCAGCAGGATGGGCAAGCTGGAGCAAGTGGACATTAACCTCTTCTGCCTGGTGGCCACGGACTTCTACAGGCAGCAGATAGAGGAGGAGCTGGACCGCCGGGCCTTTCAGTCAGTGTTCGAGGTGGTGGCGGCGCCCGGGAACCCATACCAGCGCCTGCTCACGTGCTTGCGGAACCTGCACGAGGGCACCGCGTGCTGAGCACCCGCCGGGGCACTTGATGGATCTGCCTGCTGTCAGCAGGCGCGCCCACCTCGGCACCTAGGGCCGCAGCGCCAGGGGCAGATGAGCAGCGCATCTTCCCCTTCCTGCTAGAGCTCGTGTCCCGCCAGGCGCCCCCAACCTGCGTCTGGGACGCAGCACTCCGCGCTTGGGGGGGCCAGCAGCCCCCCTGCCCGCCTGGCCCAGAGAGCACTGCCTGTCGCTCCCCGAGAGGCGCCGGAAGCCGGGGGGCGGGGCAGGGCGGGGCGGGCACTCGGGTGGGGTGCTCCCCGCGCGCCGAGGGATGCGGAGCCGGGCGGCTGGAGCCAGATGCCCAGCTCCCTGCTTCCCTTTCTCTGTTTTCTTCTCAGGATTTAAACTTTAATGATATCAGTAAAGAGATTAATTTTAAGGTACCTCTCGACGCCGTCTAAGTGTGTGTCGCGAGGTCTGTGCTGCATGCGACAGTGCCGTCCTCACGTGCGGGGCTCGCCACAGTACTCTGGAGCTTGTGCAAAGGCTCCTTTTTCATGCGCTCACATCCGATAGGCTGAGAGAACACTCCTCAGGGCCCACGGAGCTAGTGCAGCTCAGCTGAGGTCACGCAGGGACACAGGCCTGGTGCTGCCAGTGTGCTGGGGTCCAGCCCTCCTTGCCTGCTCTCTGCTGTAGCCCTCCTGGTCAGGAGCGGGGCTTTGTGTTTGGGCTGTGTTGGAGAACTTTCCGGTCCCACCAGCCCCCTTGGGCTTCCTTTGACTGAGGAACCTCCTCCCTGTGTGAGGAGAGGGGTGAGTAGGGGAGGGGACTCAGAGGCCAAGTGCAGGGCCCCCTGCAGGCCACCTGGCCGGTTTTACTGCCTACTGACTGCCGTAGGTGGTAGGTGGGTGCTATCTCAAGCACGGCCTGCAGGGGGCGCTGAGGTGTCAGCTACCCTTGTGGCTTCATGCCTGAGCCGGCACTGGCCTTTCCAGCCTTTCCGATTTCCAGCCTTGCGGGGAGGGTTGGTCCACCTACTCCCCTAGAGGGCCAACCGTGTGTGCAGAGCAGCCTGCCCAAGCCTTCTGCCCCTCACCAGCCCTCTGCAAGGGGTGCTGTAGCTAAGTCCCCCGGGCGCCACTTTGCTCCCCACTGTAACCCACACAGTTACTCTGCCCCCGAGCAGTCTGCAGAGGGAGGGAGCCACTGAGGCCCGAGCACCCAGGCCGTGCCAAGTCAGCGGGCTGTGAACCTGAGTCTGCTCCCCAGGACCTGTGTGCAGCCTCCCGAGCCCCACTGCCATTTGCCCCACTGTCACCCACAAGCGTGCTTCCCTGCAGGAAGAACGAAGTGCAGTCACCTCCAGAGAAAGCATGACACCCCAGAGCCCCCGAGCCCTCATGGCGGGGGCATGTGCTGGGCAGCATGAAGTCTGTTTCCTTGTACATGGTGCCGCCATAGGCTTGTGCCAGGACGGGACTGGGGGCAGCCCATGGCAGGACTGCCATCTTTGGGACTTGCCCTGGGCGGGAGCCACAAAAGGTAAATCCCTGCAGGGGCCTGGGAGGGCCAGGGCCTTTTGCGCTCTACCTGTCACTTGGATACAGGGGAGCTGGCGTACTGTCACACAGGGCACGAGGGTCCGGGGTCTGGCGTCCGCTGCACCCAGGGCTGGGCGGCCGGGCTGTGATGGGCATGCCCGGAGCCCCGTGGGGAGTGGGGACACCGTGACTGTGGTCCCACCAACAGGCTGCTGCCAACATTGTACAACTGAATTAAAGGCAAAACCAACATGCTGCGTGTGAGACTTGCTTTGGCGCCGGGGCATGCGGCCGCGTCAGTGGGTTCTTCATGTCCGAGTGCACCTGGAAGGGGGGCTGCAGGGGCAGGGGTGCTCCAGGGGTGCACGCGACCGGCCGGCATCTTCCCCGTTGCTGCCGTCTAGCCTCCAGCCCACGCAGTGGGGTGCGACAGCGCCCTGCCTTCCTGGGCAGACACAGGCTCTGGGAAGCCTGCCCAGCAAGGGGTGTCATCCCTCCCTCTGGGGGCTCCTTAGAGCTCAGTGCTCAGTGCTGTGGTAGCCCTGGGTGCCACTTTACACACCTCAGACACCTGGCCATGACCCCTCTCTCGCTGTCCACATATTTGTGGCCATCCGCCCTTCCTAGTGAGGTGGGGTCAGGGTCACCCACAGACAACGCTCCCGGCCAGTGCAGGTGCTCCCCAGGGTGCTCTAGCCTTGCTTGAGGGTCACTGCACCTGAGCAGCCAAACCCCCCATCCTAGTGCCAAGCCAAACCCTGGGGGCCCCTCAGCACAGCTCCCTCCGTTCTCTGTGCCCGTGCTTGCCCCCACCTGTCCCCTGCGCCTCCAGCGTGCTCAGCACTAGTGCTCAGCAGAGGGCGGGACCCCCATTTTCTCAGGAAGCCCATCTTCCTCCATTGCCCAGCCCCCCACCCTTGCCCTTCAAGGCCCCGCGGCCTCCTGCCATTTCCGGCCCGCACTGCACTCCCTGCCAGTCAGGAGGCCCTGGGCCACCCAGATGGCCTCACCCAGGGGCCCCCAGGGTCAGAATGGGTTGTGCAGGGCCTGTCTTGACCCTGACCCTGCCCTCAGCTGCAGGACCACCCCCCATGGCAGTGGGCTGCGCAGCCTGGGCCCCCAGAGCCTGCAGCGGCGGCCTGACTGACTTCTCCCTGCAGGTGCCGCCCGAGCCGCCTGCAGACCGAGGCCCCCCGCCATGCAGCTGTGCCAAGGTACTGAGGAGCCCAGGCTGGGGGGCTGCCTCCCACCCCACTCCCCTGCTGCCCCCTCTGCCAGCACCAAGTGCTCTCTCCCAGGCACCAGACCTCAAGGGAAAGGAGCCCCGACAGAGAGCGAGAGCAGGGCCTGCCAGCAGGTGCCCTGCTGCTGCCCTGGCACACACCCTTCCTCTCCCAAAGCCCGGACCTACCCACTCGGGGCCCATGGAGGTTTTCGGCCTGCACTGGGGTCCCCCTTTGCAGAGTTCACAGCCCGGCTAGACCCTGAGAGGCCGAAGGTGCAGGGATCCCCAGGCCCGCCACAGCCCAGACACCATGTTAAGGGGCAGCTCCCTCACCTCAAAGGTTCTACCTGCCCTGGATGCGCAGGTCTGATGCGGGCGGGGGACAGTCCTGATGGGATCCCCAGCCTGTCCCAGCAGCCTTCTAGTCCGGCTAGAGTTGGGGCTCCCTGTCCCAGCTGTGGGTGGTCCCTGAGGACAGCGTTCCGTTCCTGTCCCCCACGTGACATCCCTACCCAGACCATAGCGGCAGGGTCAGAGCCAGACCAGCAGCTCGGGGGGAAGAGGCTGGGGACCCAGTGGGGATGGAGACTTGAAGGAGGGGCCTGAAGAACAAATAGGAGTTTGCCAGTAAGTTCGAGGGATGCTGAAGTGGTCCCCAGAAAAGTGGGGGCTCCCTGGGTATGGGCCCCTTTGTCAGTGTGAAGGACAGGGACCCCACCCATCTGCCCACTGCTGCCCAGCTGCCCGGCACGCCCACCTCAGCAAGGCAGGGCAGTACAGGCCAGACCGTGCTGGGGTCACAGCCACCCACCATGGGCTGCACGCAGGCAAGTGACAAGACGCCCTCTGGGGCCTCGAGGGAATCCGCCCGGTGACTCCCCAGCTCATCTGCCGCACCCCATCCAGGCGTTCTCTGTGCTCTGGCTTCTGACCTGCTGCTGCTCTGTCCTTTCATCGGTCCGTCTGTCTTGCCTGCCCCATGTCCTATTGTTCCTCTTTCCTGCCTGGCCTCCGTCCCTCTGTCAGTTTCCTCTCTGTCCTCTGCCTCTTTTCTGACCCAGGCCTCACGTCCTCCCTCCCTCTGTCCTGCTTCTGGCTTCAGGCCAGCAGCCCCTACATCCACTCCCCTGGGCTCTCCTGGGGCACTGAGGGGTGGCTGGCCCCGAGGCCCCTGGTCTCCACGAGCAGGGCGTGGCGTGGGCCCGGCCCTGGCCCTGGGCGGGAGTATTGATGGCCCGTCAGGGCGGCCTGATTCCTGCGCTTTCAGTTAAAAGGTTTCTGTTGTTGGAGCTTATGCAGTTGCTCTGTTGCTATGGAAACATGACATCAAAATGACGTTTCCCGTTTAAAAGCTTTTAACTAAATTCCTGCCTGTCAGATGTAGGCCCCATTTTGAGCGCCGAGCTGTCTTCCAGGAGCGGCTCGCCCCTGGCGGGGGCCAGGCGCACCCCCTAAGCACTTGTACCCCGCAGGTGCCTCCGGCATGGCTGCGGCCGAGGTGCCCGGCTACCTGGTGTCTCCCCAGGCGGAGAAGCACCGGCGGGCGCGCAACTGGACGGATGCCGAGATGCGCGGCCTCATGCTGGTCTGGGAGGAGTTCTTCGAGGAGCTGAAGCAGACCAAGCGCAACGCGCGCGTCTACGAGAAGATGGCCAGCAAGCTGCTGGAGATGACGGGCGAGCGGCGGCTGGGCGAGGAGATCAAGATTAAGATCACCAACATGACCTTCCAGTACAGGTGGGTCCACCGCGCACCGGGACCGGGCCGGGTCACACGCCAAAGCCTGCCTGGGGTCGCAGCCTGCTCCTGCATCCACCGCAGAGGCTCCCCTGGTGGCCCCAGCCTGCTGCTGAGTCGAACCCAGCTGGGCCTCTTAAGGGAAAGCTCGCGGGGGAGGAGCCAGCGTTGGCACTGCTGGACCACACTTCTGGGGCAGCGGGCCTGTCACAGTGCCGATGGGGTCACTGACAGGTCAAGGTCACTGGTAGGTCAAGGTCACTGTACTGGCAGGATCACAGGCAGGGAAGGGCCCCGCCAGGTGAGGAGCGAGCAGGAGCCAGGCCATGTGGGCGGCAGCTGCCAGGATGAGTGACCTGGACAGCTGGGCAGGTTTGTCCCGTTGCCCTACTCCCTCGGGTCCTGGGCTGTGAGCAGGACACCAAGGAGGCAGCAGAGGGGACACGGACCCCGTGGACAGGCACCGGAGTCCGCCCTATCGGTGCCAAGCTGCCTGTGTCTGTGCCACCCAGGGTCACAGGCCATCCCGGGAGCAGGCGCAGAGCCAGGACGTGGCTAGTGTCGGGTCTGGGGGCACAGATACCAGGCGCCCGCCCGCCGCCGCCCCCAGCTGCTGGCCGGCTCAGGATTCGTGGGCCGGGATCGGTGTCTGCTCGGCTATTTATTATTCATCTCGCGCGCCTCCAGGGCCCAGCGGAGAGCTCCTGTTGCACGTGGGGAGGCCCCTCGGCGGGCTCTGTGCTGGGTGCTCCGGCCCCTGGTTGGTGTTGTGGGACCACTCCTCAGGTTCCTGTGCTGGGGGAGGGGCTTCCACACACCCCACAAGCGCACACTCCGGAAGGTCTGCGGGGTCTGCATGGCAGCACCTCAGGCTGAGGCAGCGCCCCGAGAGCCGTGGGACTAAGGGCCAAGAGCTTCGTCTCTGCCCCCCTCACCTCCCCAGGCTCTGCCAGGCCTGCCCGCAAGGAGGGTGCGAAGCTGCAGAGTCGGGCCTGCCGCTCCTGAGCCCAGGCCCACGTTGCAAGGGGACACGCTGCACTTGGCCCAGCACCTTCCTTAAGTCCACCTGCATGGCAGCAGCTGCCTCTGAGCCCCTGGCTTTACTGATGCAAGGGTGGAAGGCTCAGAGAGGGTGACAGACCTGCCCAAGTTAACACAGCAAAATGGTGGCAACAGTGAGGCCTGAGATTCTCTGCTGAAACAAGCCGAGATTCCATCTGAGCAGACCCAGCCTTGCTCCCCCCACCCCCACTTCATCTCCCTCCACTGGGTTCTCATTCTCAGTCCTGTGCCCCCTGGGTCCTGGAGGTCCCTTGCTGGTCGGGGCAGTGCCTGTGGTGCCACACGATGCCAGGGCCCTTCCGCGGCAGTTTCTCTGGCACGTCTCATTTCAGGAAGCTAAAGTGCATGGCAGACAGCGAGTCCGTGCCGCCCGACTGGCCCTATTACCTCGCCATCGACAGGATCCTGGCCAAGGTGCCCGAGTCCTACGATGGCAAACTGGCCGACAGCCAGCAGCCCGGGCCCTCCACGTCCCAGACCGAGGCCTCCTTGTCACCCTCCGCCAAGTCCACCCCTGTGTATGTGCCATACAAGCAGTGCTCGTACGAGGGCCGCTGCCAGGACGCCGGCTCCGACTCCTCCAGCTCACTCTCCCTCAAGTTCAGGTCTGCGGTCACCCCCCACACCATCCCATTCCCTCCTGCCCCCTTCCCGCTCCTCCCACCCTCCCTCCCTCCCCTTCCTGCTCTGTCCTCTTTCCCTCCTTCCTTTCCCCTTCCATCTTCCCCCTTCTTTTTTTTTTTCTTTTTGGGTCACACCCGGCGATGTGCACTCAGGAATTACTCCTGGCAGTGCTCAGGGGACCACATGGGATGCCGGGGATTGAACTCGGGTCATCCACCTGAAAGGCAAACACCCTCCCCACTGTGCTACCCCTCCGGCCCCATCTTCCCACTTCTGCCTTCCTTTCTTCCATCCTCCTCCCTCCCCTTTCCCCTTCCTTCCTCTTCCTTTCTTCCTCCCTTCCCTCTTAATCCTTCCTCCCTCCCTCCTCCCTGCTCCCTCTCTCCCTTCCCTCTTTCTTCTCGACCCCCTTTCCCTCCTTCCCCGCCCCACACCCCACACTGCATAGCACAGCACTGGAGGGACATCTCGTGGTTTGGCGGGGGCGTTCCTCCGCGTGGCCGCATCCCCACGCGGTGCCCGTGCTTACAGGTCGGATGAGCGGCCACTGAAGAAGCGCAAGGCGCCGGGCTGCCCGCTGCAGAGGAAGAAGCTGCGGGTGCTAGAGGCCATGCTGGACGAACAGCGCAAGCTCAGCCGTGCCGTGGAGGAGACGTGCCGCGAGGTGCGCCGCGTGCTGGACCAGCAGAACCTGCTGCAGGTGCAGAGCCTCCAGCTGCAGGAGCGCATGATGAGCCTGCTGGAGCGCATCATCGCCAAGTCCAGCTCGTGAGCGGCCCGGAGCACGTCAGCGCCAGCCCAGTGCTCCCGAGCACGTCAGTGCCAAGTCCAGCGCATGAATGGCCCGGAGAACTTCAGTGCCAGGCCCAGCGCCCCGGAGCACGTCAGCACCAGGCCCAGCACTGTGGCCATCCTGGGCTAGACTAGGGGCTCTCGTGATCCAGCTCCCAACATATGACCAGGCCCCAGACCTGTGCCAGGCCATTCCCCCATGAGAACATTCTAGAATCCACTCTCTGGTATAATCACTCTCCACGATACTTGAAAATGGCTTTTGATATTAAATGTGTAATTTTGCATCACTGCCTAGATCACAGTGCACTCACACTGGCTGGGAGCGGGCACCAGGTGCCAGTTCCCCCACATACGGGTCTGGTGCACTGGGGCAGGGGCAGCTTTGCAACCAAGGTAAAGTCACAGAGAGGACCCCATTGTTTTACTTACTTCTGCCCCAGCTGTCACCTTGAAGTCACCTGGCCCCTGAGCTATGCTTGTGCTGAGTGCAGTGAGCTGGGATGCTGGGTGCCGTGGGCTGGGTGCCATGACCGGAGCAGTGGCTGGGTGCCCTGCCTGGATGCAGTGGGCTGGGTACAATGGACTGTGTGCCGTGGCTGGGTGCAGTGGCCAGATACCACGGCTAGGTGTGACTGGGATCACACTCAAGTGGGCACTTGCCCTTTTCTGTACCTTAGTGTTCCCACCCAGGCCAGCTCCCTGGGCCCGAGAGAGGGCAGTGACGTGCCCAGCTCCTGCACCCTCTGCCACAGTGGAGAACTTGCAAGTGTCTTGTCAGGGATTGGAGAGACTTGCGTGGAGAGTTCCCGTGTCAAGTCTCAGACTCCCTGAGATGCCAGGCTTGACCCTGCACGGATGACCCTGGGGAGGCTCCAGGCCCAGATTGATTGGGTTAGTTCCAGTAACGGAACCTCAGGAGGGGCTGAGCTGCAGGTACCCTGGCCTTGCCCGCACCCTCTCAACCCCTCTCAGGAGGAGCAGGTGCCCTCCGGCTAGCCCCGTAGTCAGGCCCAGCCCCGCACACGTCACTTAGCCCTGGCAAGCCCGGCGCTGTGTCCGGACCCGACGGAACCCAGTTAGAATGATCTTTATTTTCAGAAAAGTTTCTGTATTTCCGGAAAACCAAATACTCAAGGTCGAGTCCCACAAAGCATCAGCAGTTTGCTGGGTGGGGCAAAGAAGCCCCCACCACACCCTCAGAGCCAAGGGGCTCACTTAGAGTCTAACCCACCACCCCTCCCCAGAGCTCAGGGATGAAGTGGCACCCTCTGTTTAAGGCATCAGCTGTGCTCTCGAGACGGGGGCCTTTTGTGGGTTTTGCAGTGGTTGAAATCATGGCTGGGCAGATCCACAAAAGATACAAGTGACCAGTCACAAGAGCAGCGTGGCCAGGCTGAGGGGGACTGCTGGCTCCTCATGAAACAGAAAGCCCTAGTTCGTTCTTTCTTATTTTTATTCCCCCTTGGCTTTTCGGGCCACACCCAGCAGTGCTCAGCTGACTCCTGGCTCTGTGCTCAGGGATCACTCCTGGTGATCAGGCCATATAGGTTGCTGGATCTTGAACCTGGGTTGGCCACGTGCAAGGTAAGTGCCCTCCCCACCATGTTACCACCCTGGCCCAAGGGGAGCCCGTTCCTCTTGCAGCCCCAGAGGGCTCTGAGCTGCGTTGCGTGCTCACGTGCAGGTGCTGCCGCCATGAGCACTGACTTGTGACTGACTCAGTGGACAATCGCATGCAAACTCCTGAGCACAGCAGGGGGGCATCTGCATATCAGCACCCCCTTACACTGAGGGCCTTGGGGACAAGCAGGACCCCACCTAGTGTGGCCATGGAACTCAGCCCGTCGCTGTGCCCTCCAGGCTGTTGAGAAAGGGGAGTCGGCCTGGACCCCAGACTTACCCTTCCACCGGTAGGTCTGTGCCGCCCCCAGCGCTGCAGGCTGGGCACCAGCTGGCCTCACACTCCCTCATGCAGCTCAGGGTCTGCCCCCAGGAGCCCAGCACGGAGGCCCATGGGCTTAACTGACCTCTGGGCCTTTGTGCTCGCCCCCCTCGCAGCTCAAGACTCCCCAGCTCTGGGGGTTAGAGTGACAGCACAGCGGGTAGCGAATTTGCCTTGCACGCTGCCGACCCGGGTTCGATTCCCAGCATCCCATATGGTCCCCTGTGTACCGCCAGGAGTAATTCCTGAGTGCAGAGCCAGGAGTAACCCCTGAGCATCGCCGGGTGTGACCCAAAAAAAAAAATAAAAAAGACTCCCCAGCTCCTGTGACCGTACGGTCATAAGATCTAGCTCGGGTGGCCAGTGGGCAGCTATAAGGGCTTGCCACAGAGAAGCTCTCAGCCATCTTAATTGGGACAGGGCGCCCCATCTTGTCAGCACTCTCACATGCCTGCAGCCAAGCCCACTGAGGACTGTACCACCAGAAAATTGGGGTACTGGGATCCCAGACAGCCCTGTGCTGGGGACCACCGGGATCACGTGAAGCAGAAACAGCCCGGGGGAGGGGTGTCGAGAGGCGCCTGGAGGCTTGGGAGCTGGCAGCTGAGGCCCGTGCTGCAGCCTGGCAGGGTCTGAAGGGGACCCCGAGTGCTCTCCGAGGGGTCGGAGACCGGAAAGAGGGATCTGCACCTCCCTGGTGCACTGGCCCTGAGGTTGCCAAGGGCAGGGCTTAAGATGACTCCAAGCTGGAGGGGCAGCGTGAGGGTGTCCCTGGGCACACAGGGGGCCCTGCCACCTCCTCCTGCAGCCGCCGCCTCATTCCCTCCCAGAACCCCAGCCCTCGCATTTCCTGACTGCACCTGTCCCTGTGGGGGTGGCAGGTGCCCCTAGCCCCGTCTCCTCTTGGCCCACAGCCCAGGAGTCTTGAGTAGCCTAGCAGGGGACAAGTCCCTGAGCGTGGCTAAGTAGCCCTTCGAGCTGGCATTTAGATTTCAGTCATGGGCCTGACCCTGCCCCACTTTCCAGAACACTGCCTTTCCTGGTCAGAGAACTTTCCAGAAACTTTCCAAGTCCTACTCAGAACAGCACAGCTCCCGGGTGCCAGCTGGCGTCTCCTGTAATTATCCTTAAATTACAGGGACAATTTTAATTTCACAATAATTAGAAATATCCACTGCTGCTCACGCCTTCGAAACTAATGGAATTTTAATGGGCAGCTGCTTAGGTTACCACCAAGAATAGCAATTTTCACAGCGTCTGAAGCCAGGAGCCCAGAGCACTGCCTGAAGAGCAGAGATGGGTGGGGGTGTTGGCGAGCAAGGCTGGGGGGTGGGGACAGGAAGCTGTGGCAGGTGAGTTGGAGGCAGGCTGCGAGTTGTGGGCACTGTCCCTCCAGACCTGGGACCCCAGGTCCTTTATTTCCCCCTGACCGGAGCGATAGCACAGCGGGTAGGGCATCTGCCTTGCGCGCGGCCGACCCGGGTTCGATCCCCGGCATCCCTTATGGTCCCCCAAGCACTGCCAGGAGTAATTCCTGAGTGCAAAGCCAGGAGTAACCCCTGAGCATCGCTGGGTGTGACCCAAAAAGAAAAAAAAAAAAAAACTTTATTTCCCCCTGAGCAGCTGGAGTGAGCCCTGTCCTGCGTCTGGGGGCTGCGGAGTCCAAACAGCCTTGCAGAGCTCCTGGGTCCACGAAAACCAGAGCCTGGTCTTTCCTTCTCTTTGGTGACCGGAGCTGCTGGAGCAGCTCATGCCCTTGGAGCCCTCACCCCGCAACAGCAGGTCTTTCTCTCGAGTCCGGGCCCAGCCTCCGCCTTGCTCCTCTCTCAGAACTCCTTGGCACTTTCCTGTGGCATTTCCATATTCATTCTAAAATTAGCTTGTCCGTTTGGAATAAAGAGAAAAGCCTGCCGAGGGCCAAAGACTGGCCGAGCACATGCACCGGCTCGTGTGCTCAGGGACAAGCCGCCTCAGAGCAGGGACACTTGGCTGAGGCTCTGATATCACCTCCCCTGTGGCATAGGTTCTTGGCGTCTCTGGGTTTCTGAGGACGTCTGTGTGCTAGTGTGGCTTCCTTCCTTTTTGGGGCCGGAATGGGTCTCAGAGGCTGAAGCATGGGCTCTGCACACAGGCGCCCGGGCAGGAATAACCCGGGAAGAAGGCTGGGATGCCCTCAGAACAAGAAATGGGGAGAGCACTGCACACTTGGCCCGTGCTGTATGGTGTGTAGGTGATGTTCCTTTCGGGAGATCCGTGGGCCCTGCCAGCGGTTCCCCAAGGCTGCTGCCAGCAACATGCTTGGTGACCAGCAGTGCCAGGCTTTAACACTGGGCCTCCTGCGTAGAAAGTGGTACCCCTAAATTTAGGGGGATGGTTTGGGCCACACCACAGTGCTCAGGGCTCACTCCTGGCTCTGTGATCAGGGATCGCTGCTGGCAGGGCTTGAGGGACTATATAAGGTGTGGGGGATCGGCTGGAGCAATAGCACAGCGGGGAGGGCGTTTGCCTTGCACACGGCCGACCCGGGTTCGATTCCCAGCATCCCATATGGTCCCCTGAGCACTGCCAGGAGTGATTCCTGAGTGCAGAGCCAGGAGTAACCCCCGTGCATTGCCGGGTGTGACCCAAAAAGCAAAAAAAAAAAGTGGGGATTGGACCCAGTGGCCCCTTGGATAGCGCTTAACTGCATAACCCCAAGCTATCTCTCCAGCCCGCCCTAAATTTTTATCTTTTGGAGTATCAAGCACCCAGAAGGAAACAAGCAGAGTAGCCTGATAACCAGGAAGGCCTTGCACACCCCTGGCCTTCGCACACCCCACTCTTCCCACACACCCATCTTCCCCCGCCATAGTTCTTGACATTCCTGCTGCTGTTCAGACTTCCTGTTTTCTTCTATGGAGTTTTTGGGGATTTTCGGAAGTTTTCTGTTTTCTGTCAACTGGCAGAGTGCTGCAGTAAGGGCCTATAGGCCGGCTCTTTGCTTGCTCAGTCGGGGGCTCTTGGTGCTGGGAGCTAGGTCCTCCATTTCTCACCGTCTCGCCAAGTGAAACCCGCTGGTCTCAGGAAGATCACCGTTAGATCTTTCCTTTGGGGTTGCCTATGTTTCTTTCCCAGCTTCTTTCCGAGGTCAGACATCTTTTCTATAGAAATATTTGGGGGGTGCCCCCCAGCACCCCCAGGGCCACACCTGGGGATGTGGAGACCACGTGGTGCCTGGAATTGAACCCAGTTCTGGTGCACCCTCAGGTTCGCCCTCACTGCGCTCCTGCGCCCCGCTCGTCGGTTATGAAGCAGGAGAAAGGCACCTCCTGGTGGGGCTCAGGGGACCTGACGTGGTGCCAGGCAAGTGCCCAGCCCCACCGCTCTTCTCGGGTTTTGCACAGTGTTTGCTCCTTTCCACTTCCAGTCTGCCTTGTTGTTCTTCTAACTGGGCTGGGGATTAACCCGGGTTCCAAGCTCAGTGCCCCTGAGCCCACTTTGGACATGTCTCTGGGTGGGAAGTATTCGGTTTAGCAGGAGAATGACTGCTTCTCTCTGTCCTTGTATTGGTTTGGGGGCTTCTCTTTTACTCCAGCCTGACAGCCAGAGAGGGTCCGGAGAGCTCCAGGTACCGAGTGAAGGCTGCGTGATCCCCGGCACCTCAGGGACCTTCCAGAACGGCCAGGTGCAACCGAAACGCAAAGCAACAAAGAATCCGTCGCCCTCGCCACCCTCGTGGCCCTGGTGCCCGCTCCTGGCCCTGCTCCCTTCCGGCTTTACCCCTCCCATGTCCACTGTGGATGTGAGGGCTCAGGGGGCAGAGGAGGAACCAATGTGACACGGTGCTGGGGGATCTCTGGGCTGCAGGGGGGCTCACCACGTGCCCCCCTGAGAACCCCTGGAAGCTGCTGGTGGCGTCGGGGATTGGAGCAGAGCTGCAGGGACCTGGCGGGCCTGGGGGTCACCCCGCAGCCTCCCACTGTAAAGCAGGCGCATCACTCTAATTTGAGTTGGAGATAGCCTGATCCACTACTTATTCAGACCATTTTTCTTTATTTTTCATTCTTTTATTTTAATTTATTCTTTTATTGAATCACCGTGTGGAAAGTTACAAAGGTTTCAGGTTTAAGTCCCAGTTATACAGTGCTCGAACACCCATCCCTTCACCAGTGCACATATTCTACTACCAAGAACCACAGTAAACCTCCCCCCACCCCCCCCATCTCCCCCCCACCCGCCTGTGCAACTGATAAATTTCACTTTACTTTCACTTTACTTTGATTACATTTAATATTTCAACAAAAAAATCTCACTATTATTATTTGGAGTTTCTCCTCCCTAAAGTCGGACCTGCTGAAAAGGAAGCATTTGATAATTTGTTTTCCATTGCTAAGAATGAAGAGATATGAGGTCACGTGGCCACACTAGCAGCCGCAGGATTTTGGATTTCTGTATTTTAGTAACTAAGTCCAGAGAAATATCTGCCAGAAATTGCATCGTTGCAAGCTTGTACCTCTCAGCTACTTTATATTCCACATATGAGTACAACTTTTCTATGTCTGTGTCTTTCTTTCTGACTCATTTCACTCAACATGACACCCTCCATGTTGATCCACTTATATGCAAATTTCATGACTTCATGTTTCCTGACAGCTACATAGTATTCCATTGTGTAGATGTACCAGAGTTTCTTTAACCAGTCATCTGTTTTGGGGCACTCTGTTTTTTTTCAGATTGTGGCTATTCCAAACAGTGCTGCAATGAACATAGAAATGCAGATGTCATCTCTACTATACCTTTTTGCCTCTCCGGGATATATTCCCAGGAGTGGTATTGCTGGGTCAAATGGAAGCTCAATTTCTAATTTTTTGAGAATCGTCCATATTGTTTTCCAAAAGGACTGAACCAGTCGGCATTCCCACTAGCAGTGAAGGAGAGTCCCTTTCTCCCCATATCCACACCAACACTGGTCGCTTTTGTTTTTTAGGATGTAGGCCAGTCTCTGTGGTGTGAGATGATATCTCATTGTTGTTTTGATCTGCATCTCCCTGATGATTAGTGATGTTGAACATTTTCTCATGTGCCTCTCAGCCATTCGGATTTCTTCTTTGGGAAAGCTTCTGTTCATTTTATCACCCCATTTTTTTTGGGTCACACCCGGCGATGCACAGGGGTCACTCCTGGCTCTGAACTCAGGAATTACCCCTGGCGGTGCTCAGGGGACCATATGGGATGCTGGGAATCGAACCCGGGTTGGCCGCGTGCAAGGCAAACACCCTACCCGCTGTACTATCACTCCAGCCCCCTATCACCCCATTTTTTGATCGGGTTGGCAGTTTTCTTCTTGTGGAGTTCAACCAGTGCATTGTATATCCTTGTTATCAACCCTTTATCGGATGGGTACTGTGTAAACATCCTTTCCCATTCTGTAGATTGTCTTTGTATTTTGGTCACTGTTTCTTTTAAGGTGCAGAAGCTTCTTAGTTTGAGATAGTCCCATTTATTTATCTCTGTTTTCACTTGCTTGGCCAGTGGCATGTCAGCTTTGAAGATACCATTGGCTTCAATGTCGTGGAGGGTTTTGCCGACCTTGTCTTCAATGTACCTTAGAGATTCTGGTCTGATGTTGAGGTCTTTAATCCATTTTGATCTGACTTTTGTACATGGTGATAGGTGGAGGTCTAAGCCCATTTTTTTTGCTTGGCAACTGTGTTGCCAGCACAGTTTGTTAAACACGCTTTCCGTGCACCACTTCACATTTCTTGCTCCCTTATCAAAGATTAGATGATCATATATTTGGGGGGGTGTGTCAGAGTATTCAACCCTGTTCCATTGGTCAGACCATTTTTCATTAACTTTTAAGGGTCCCCCAGTTGAGCGGGCTGGCCAGGAGCCCTGGCCTTGATTGTCACTCCCGTGCCCTTTCCCCACTGGGTTTGTCTGGCTCTGCTCACCTCACCGGGAGGCTCCAGCTGCTTCACACCGCACACGTCGGGGGTCGTCCTGAGTCTCTTCTGAGAGTCTGATGTCCGTCCCTCCCCTCAGACACCGGCCAGGTTATCGTTCCCTCCGAAGCCTTCCACACGCACACAGGGACGTTGCACTTCCTGTCTGCTCCTTCCAGTGACCGATCATCCGGGGATTTTTTTTTTCTTTTTGGGTCACACCCGGCGATGCACAGGGGTTACTCCTGGCTCTGCACGCAGGAATCCCTCCTGGCGGTGCTCAGGAGACCATATAGGATTCTGGGAATCGAACCCAGGTTGGCCGCGTGCAAGACAAACTCCCTACCCGCTGTGCTATTACTCCAGCCCCCACATCATCCTGAGCTTTTACAGCTTGGGGTTGAGTCTTCTCTTGGTTAGGGGTCAGATTTTCTGCTCCTTGTCTGTTTTATTTCCCTCTGACTGCTCAGGGGCTGCTCGTAGTCGTGCTCAGAGGACATTCCCAGTGGTGCTCCAGGAGCACGTGGTACAGGGAATCAAGCCAGGGTCTCCCCACACCGTTTGCGCCTGCCTGCCGTGCCTGCACTGGGCGCTGCGTGGCTGCGGGGTGACTGCTGCTTCTGCTCCACTCATGCAGTGCCCCGCGGTCTGTGCCATGGGGATGGAGCAGGCTCAGGGGTCGCTACTCTCGTCTCCTCCTCACTGCTAGGGGAGCTTGTAATGCTGGGGACCGACCCGGGATCCCACATGCAAAGCCGGTGCTCAGCCCGTCACCTCCCTCTCCCTGTCATTCTCAGACTGGATGGCGACCGGAAGGGACTTTCACTTAGTCAGGCGCTTTTTGTGTATGTTCTGTGAGAGAGACCCCACTAGGGGACACGAGACTGGGTGGGATCCTAAAAGAGATCTTAAAGAACTGGACTCCGGGAAAGCTTGTGAGCACTGCACCCCTCTTCTCGCCTCACCACCTGTTCCACCTTTGCTCCTCCAATGTGCCCAGGTAGCGAGACTCTTCCCCACGCTCTACCCACCCCCCGTGTCTGTGGGTGACGGTTCCGAGGCTCCCCGAAGTGAGCAGAGCCTTTGCCCCCTCCCCTTGGCCCGTTTCTCTTCCATGCATGTGCCCCTTAGCCTGGATTCCCCCAGAGGTCATCAGTCACATCCGGCTTGCGGGGGTCTGAGTGCTTCAGAGGGTGGCCCGGCTGGGAGCGGGGCCCAGTGGAGGGGCCATCCCACAATCTCGGGCTGCGAAAGCTGGAGCACACTGAAGCGTGACATGTGGGACCGAAAATCCCCAGCCCCCCGGTGTCGCTGCCCGAGAAGGGGGAACAGGGATGGCCATTGACGCTTACACTCACGAGCAAACTCATGAGTCTCAGTAGCTTCTTGCCATCAAAAATTGCAGTAAGCAATAAAAATAGCATTTTGGGGCTGGAGCGATAGCACAGCGAATAGGGCGTTTGCCTTGCACTCGGCCGACCTGGGTTCGATTCCCAGCATCCCATATGGTCCCCTGAGCACTGCCAGGAGTAATTCCTGAGTGCAGAGCCAGGAGTAACCCCTGTGCATCGCCGGTTGAGACCCAGAAAGAAAAAAAAATAGCATTTTGGCCAAATGGAGGGGAGCTCGACATGTCCACAGAGGTTATTTTCTGTCATTTCAGATTAATACTTAACTGAAGAGACTAAATAAATTGAGTAATGTTTTAGTATTTCAAAAATAATCTCTCAGCAAAGAAAAATTGGAGGGAGCACCCAAGGCGCTGCCTGTGGTCAGCCTGAGCTGAGCTGCCTCGGCAGGGCGGAGGTTTCTGTGGGCGGGGGCTAAGACTTGTCTTGCACACACCCGACTAGGGTTCGATCCCTGGCACCACACTTTTCCCCTGAGCCCCACCAGGAGTGAGCCCTGAGCACCACCGAGTGTGACCCTAAAACAAACAAAAAAGAATGTTCTCGACAATGTCAGTAGTTCCTGCCTCCACAGAGAAAAGTTTCTCCAGACTGAAAATACAACACACATTATGTGCCCATCTGAGTGATAATGACATAATTACAGATCTTGCCAGTGAGTGCAGGAGGAGTTATTCTGGGAACAAGTATGACTGCTGGTCATTCTTCATGAACAGTTCCCGCCGTCCCCTTCTCCACACGGCCTGGACAGCAGCACCTCAGAAGCCTGCTGACCGCTGCTGGCACCCGAGAGGGGAACTTACAACCCAATCAGAAACGGACGGAGTGGGGGGAGATGAGGCCCCCCAAAGCCCCTGCACTTTGGTTCTTGTGTCTCCCATGAAGGATGTCATGGAGAAATGGACGTATTTAAAGCCACGTTTATTTAAAGGTGGGGGAAGCCAGTGGGGAATGCCAACACCCAAAGGGTGTTGATTAAAGGAAGAGAGAAAGGAGCAAAGGCCTTTTGTAGCCCCTTCTGGCCCCCTCCCCCTTCCCTCCCCCACTGCCCCCTAGACACCCGCGCTGTGTCCTTGCCCTCCCGTTCCCCTCTGCCTCCTAGATACCTGTGTGCATCGTCGCCCTCCCGCCCCCCACTGCCCCCCAGACACCCATGCTGCACCCTCCACAAATTGTCCTGGCACCCGCTGGCATTGGTCATTAAAGGGGTTCAATACTCCTGCCTCAGCTAGAGCTCGCTCTGGTCACTAGGACCTGCCTCTGTCCACTGATAAGTGGCCACGCCTCCATCCAGGCAGCTGCTCCCCACTCACGGGGCAGAAGCAAGGGTGCTGGGGCCAAGGGGCCCTCACCTTGCAGCTGGCAGCGCCCCATTTCCCAACACACACTCCGACTTTGCTATAGCGTTTGGTCTTGGGGGCCACACTTGGGTTGCTGCGTGCTCCAGCACTTCACACCTCTGGGGCCCAAGGGAACTTGGGGGGGGGGGGGTGTCAGGCCTTGGGCCACAGCACCTACATCGGACAGGACTGCCCCTCCAGGCTGAGTGCCTAGTCCCTGTGCCCAGGTCACAGCCTCTGTCCCTCTGTCATCCCCCCACAGTCCTGAGACCCTGCAGGACCGCAGGTAGGGGTGGGGGTGTTCCTCCTGCCCCTCAGTGTCCTGCCCACGCCTGACACGGGGTGCTCGGGGGAGCTGGACAGCGGTGAGCAGCAGGCAGGGAGGGGTGCCCTGAGCTAAACCCCAGGCTGACCGGGGACCCGCGGTGGGGGGAGCAAGAAGGGGCTCCATCGTGGGGAGCCATCACAGTTGGGATTAGAGGTGGGGACTACTGCCCCCAGGGGGGCCCTCAAGGATTCTGAGGGGTGTCCACAAGTGGCACGTTCGGGAGGGCTTGTGACTGTGCCGACGGGCGGGGTGACCGTAGGAGGGGGGCACTGAGTCCGCGAGGCCCGCCGGGGGTGGGTGTGGGCGAGGAGCAGCTGCCTGAGGCACCGTGCGGTGGATGTGCCCTAAGGACCACCTGGCCCCTCAAGCAGGCCTGTTTCCCCTTCTGTCGCTTTTCCCGTGGGCTTCCTCAGGCGGGGGGCTCCCCCTGCGCAGCTGAGCACCAGGAGGCAGGAAGCTGCCCCGAGCTGCAGGGCTCAGGCCTAATTTTGTCCACGCTGGAGCGCAGGAAAGGCGGGGGCTTCCTGGACGGCCCCTTGCGCCCACGGGGCTGAAGGCAGGAAACGGCGCGGAAGAAAGGCCGAGGAGGAGGCCGAGGCCCGGAGTGGACGCGCAGGGCGGGAGCCTGGGACGCTGCGAGGCTGGGCTCGGCCTGCGCCCCGGGAACAGGCCCTGTGCATCGCCCCCCTTCCTCCCGGCGTCGGGGGAAGCGTCCGAAAGAGCAGCGAGGTCCGCGGGAGGCGGTGGGGAGAGGGGAGTGGGGAGTGGGGGGGGCGGCTGAGCGCGAGGGTCAGCAGAGTACCAGCCAGCACCGACGCACTCAACAGGCCGAACTGGACTCGTGCCTGCTCTCCAGCAGCGGAAGTCCCGCCCCTGCCGTGGGCCCCGCCCCCAAATCTGCCCCTCAGGCTCCGTCTCCCCGGTTCGACCCCTCCGGCCTCAGTGGGCTCCTTTCCTCCGCAAGGCCCCGCCCCAGTCCTGCCGGGACACGCCCACCCTCCGGGCGCCACCGCGGGTCTCTCCCGACGTCGCCGTTCCTCAGCGCCGGCCATCCGGGTCCGCTCTTCGCCCCTCCCCTGACCGCGCCCCCTAGATGCCCCGCCTCTTTAGGCCCCGCCCACTTCAGCTCCCTAGACCCCGCCCCTCTGCCCCGCCACGCCCCCTCGAGGCCCCGCCCCGTCCCGGGCGCGGCGCCGCGCGGGGGACCGGAGGAGCAGCCGGGTAGGTGTCCGCGGGCCGGCAGCCCGGTCCTTTCTTCTCGGTCGCGCGCCCCCCTCCGCGGCCCGGACGCCCACCCCGCCAGCACGGCCAAGGGGCCCGGGACGGCCGAGGCGCGCGGCCCTCAGGCCCGCAGTTCCCCGGTGCGGGCGCCGCCTTCTTTGTTCCTGTCCCGACTCTCGGCGGACGGAGCCCGCGCGGGCCGGGGTCGCGTCCCCGGGCACGAGTCCCGCCGGCCCCTGGGCTGCCCCTGGGCGTTTGACGGGATCGCTTTGTGTGCCGGACCGTTTCCCTGACTCCCGCGCGCCGCCGCTCGGGCTGCGGGTGCGCACAGGACCGATGGTGTGCGTGTGTGCGGACAGCGTGGCCCAGAGTTCTTGCGGGACAGAACGGCCCTAGAGTCGCGGGGTGTAGACCGAGGGGCCAGGGTGCGGGGTGTGGACAGAGGACCCCACATGGGCTTCCCTCTTGCCCTCGGGGGTGGCTCCCGCTGTGCCTCAGTTTCCCATGGGGTGGTTCCCACGGTCCCCGTGCATGGCACGTGAGGGCCTGGGGGACCTGCACAGGGCATGTGTGCCATGGGGGTGGAGGGTCAGGAGTGGGCCTGGGTCCCTGCCTTGGCCTAGATTCACAGTCATCCCCTCCCACAGACTGGAGATCCCCGCGTCCAGTGTCCAGTGGGCCAGCAGCAGGGACACTCTGCAGATGGTGCCATCATGTGACTTGAGAAGCACCCTTGGGATACCTGCGAGTGGAGGGACAGCTGGGGTGGCCTGGGAGCGCGGGACAGACCCTGGGCTCTGGCTACAAGCCTGGCGCTGTCCCGCTGGCTGGCAGAGAAGGAGCTGGTTGGTGCAGCAGGGGGGAGCGAGGGCCCGCGGGGTGGGCTGTGGGCCATAGGGTGGGCTGTGGCTTGGGGCTTCTGGACCCATAGGGTGGGCTGTGACTGGGGGTGTGGACGCGGGGTGGGCTGTGGCTTGGGGCTTCTGGACCCATAGGGTGGGCTGTGACTGGGGGTGTGGGGCCGCGGGGTGGGCTGTGACTGGGGGTGTGGACGCGGGGTGGGCTGTGACTGGGGGTGTGGGCCCGCAGGGTGGGCTGTGACTGAGGGTGTGGACGCGGGGTGGGCTGTGACTGGGGGTGTGGGCCCGCGGGGTGGGCTGTGACTGGGGGTGTGGGCCCGCGGGGTGGGCTGTGACTGGGGGTGTGGGCCCGCGGGGTGGGCTGTGACTGGGGGTGTGGACGCGGGGTGGGCTGTGACTGGGGGTGTGGACGCGGGGTGGGCTGTGACTGGGGGGTGTGGACCCATAGGGTGGGCTTGGACTGGAGGTGTGGACCCGCAAGTGTGAACTGTGACTTGTTGGGTTGTGGCTGGGGCGTTGCTCGCACTGAACAGGAGCTGGGGACGCTGGGGACCGTGGGGGAGCAGGAATGCGTCTCCGGGCTGGAGGGCTGCGCGCGGGGCGTCGCCAGGCGCTCGCGGCTCGGGCCGGGCCGCGCGGCGGGGGGCGGCTTTATAGGGAGGGGGCGGGGCCCGCGGCGGCGCCCATTGGAGGAGCGCAGCGCCGGGGCCCGGGGCGGCTCCTCATTGGCGGGCGGCGGGGCTTCCTGTTGGGGTCACGGCTGAAGGAGGGTTTGCGCGCACTGGGAGGGAGATGGGCGTGCGGCTGGGGCGGTCCTGGCCCGCCTTGGCCTCAGCGGTCGTTCCCTCCCTCTCTAGAGCGCAGACCCTGGCCGGACCTGGACCGTGCAAGGGGCGTAGGGCAGCGGGCACCGCGCCCTGGGGCTGGGCCGGGCGGGCCCGGCCGCTTTCCTTGCGCTCCCTCCTTCCTGTGGCTTTGGGGTTTGCCCTGTGCAGCTGGAGTGGACGGCGCTCTCGGGGGCGTCGGGCGCCTCCAGGGGCCCATCGTCACTGAGCACAGTGGCCGCTCCCCAGACAGCCGGGGCCCCCGCCGTCCACACACAGTTGTGTCGCTCGCGCTGGGGTGGCAGTGAGCAGCCTGGCAGGGGACAACACCCCCTTCTCTCCTCCAGCCCAGCCGCCTGCGGAGGGGTCCCAGCAGGGAAAGCTTGTGCTGTGTCCCTGGGAGTAAGAGGGGGCAGTGCTGTAGGGACGTTTAGGGTTGTCTGGCACGCTCCGTCCAGTGCGTGGCCAGAGTGAAGGTCATAGCTGGGGTGGGGGGTGGGGACCTTGGTCAGCTCCCCTTCCTGCAGGTCAGCCAGCCCTGAGGAGGGACCCCTCTGCTCCCTGACACTCAGCTCTAAGCAGGTGTGGGGGTTGTTGGCCCAACCCGGTTCCTGTCGCAGTTCTTGTTCCGGGGTGAAGGCGGCGGGAGGAGCGGGTCTAGGAAAGGCCGAGCTCGGAGGCTGGGGTGGTCAGGCTCTTCCCTGGGCGGCGCTTGGCTCAGCTTCACCCGGAATCAGAAACAGCCACGCGGCCCCCAGGGCTCCCCTCTCGCAGGCAGGCTGTGAGCAGCACCCTGGGGTGGGGTGGTGCCTCAGGCCTCGGGACGGCAGGGTGTTGTGTGGCTGGCGACGGGCCCGGAGGAGGCAGAGGGCTCCCTCACCCGCCTGCTGCGCCTGTGCCCCCCCCGCAGGTGGCGGCTCCAGTTTCTGCGGGGCTGAGCAGATGCGAGGGCTGCACCCCTCTCGGGGCTCAGGGCTAAGCTCCCTTCAGCGTCGGCCCAGCTTCTGTGCTTTCCCTCGCCCTGTGCTCTGCTCTAGGGCCGCGGCCCCGGCCTCTGCCACACTCCGACGGTTTGGCTTGAAGGCTGAGCGTCTCCAGGGCTGGTGGCCGCGAGCGGTCCCGCCATTCATAGCTACACTGCGCCCGGCCTGCTTGTCCACGGGCTGGTGGGGGCCTCCCTGCCTCTGCAGCCTGGGCCAGGCTTGGCATGGCCAGGCCGAGGGCTGCCCCCGGCTCAGGGGCAGACGCTGGTGCTGGGCTTCCTGCACTCCGCTGGACCGTCTTCCCTGGAGCTGCGTCTCCGAGTTGCTCTGCGGTGGCGAGAGGCCGCGTGTCCCGGCTCTGACCGCCCCCTGTGCTGCCAGATCTCCCGGCTGGGATGGTCGTCAGGGAGCTCTGCCCTTTGGGGTCTGGCACCGCAGACTGTCCCCCTCCCCCGACATGGAGCCGACTCCCTGACTGAAATGCCTCAGCCTCAGGAACTGACATTTACAGGAAACCCACACGGAACACCGGGTACCCCACGCTTCCACCGGGCTCTCAGCCGCCCGCGCACTCCAGGGCAGCCCAGCCTTCCCGGACACCCTCTGTCTGTCTGTCCATCTCTCTTTTCTGTTGTTCGTTCATCTTGTCCGTTTGTCTACGCGTTCTTCTGTCTCTGTCCGTCTGTTGTGCGGCTGGTGTGCAGAGGTGAGAAGGGGGCTTGGGGTCCCCGGAACCGTTCGGTAGGCTGAGTCCTGCCACTCTGCCTGCCCAGGGCCACCGGCTGGGCCAAGCCGCAGGCTCCTCCTTGCTCAAGTGGCGCATCGTGCTGGGTGGGGGTGGGGGCCCCATGGCAGACATGCATTCCTGTTTCACCTCCAGCTCCCCTCTGCTCTGTCGGCGCCCCCACCCCGGGTCCCGGTGACTGTGGTGAGGGTTGACCTCAGGTGTCACGGTCACGGTGCTGGCCCTCAGGTGGTGAGGGTGCTGGGGATGTGGCCCCTTCTCGTGCTGACTGTGGTGGGCTTGAGGCACCTTCATGCCTCCTTGCTCCCCACAGCTCACGACCGCACCCCCACCGTAGCCCCGCTTATGCAGAACCCCCAGGCCCGGGCAGCTGCTGTGGACCCGTCACAGGGGCGCCCTGACTACTGCTCCTCTCCCTCCACACACCCACCAGCACTGACTTGGCCCCTCTCTGGGGAGCCTGGGGGTGCCAAGGGGTCCCGTTGCCCAGAACTCTGAGAAGCACCCCAGGTTCCCGGCACTTGCCCTGGGTTCATGCCTGTCCAGGCTCTTACTGGCGGGAGCTCTGTGCCCCTGGACATTGGGTGCCTGTGGTGGGGTGCTGGGAGCAGGGCCCCACCTCCCTCGGGATGCAGTGGGTGCTCACTCGTCCCCACAGGGCCTGCAGGGTGCGGGGCTTGGGGCAGGCCTTGCCCAGGAGCGTGAGGTCACTCCTCCCTGTACCAGCTCTCCTGGGTTTTTCAGCGCCGCCCCGTCCGTGGGCCAGATAACCATGTCCTTGCACCGACAGAACTAGCTACGGGGCCACTTCTGTGCCAGACTCGGCTGAGGCCACAGGCACATGGCCTGTCCACAGCCTCTGTGTACCTGCGTGTGTGCCTGTGTATATGCCTGCAGGTATACATGCACATGTACCTGTGTGTGCATGTACATGTACTTGCTTGTGTACCTATGTGTATGCCTGCATGTGTGCCTGTGTGGTACCTGCTTGTGTCCCTGCACATACACCTGCACGTGTACCTGCACATACACCTGACATGTCCCTACACATACACCGGTGCATGTATGTATCTGCACACACACCTGCGCATATACCTATACATGTACCTGCGTATGTCCCTGTACATGCATCTGTGTGTACCTACATGTGTACCTGCGTGTGTCTGCACACGTGCCTGTGTGTACGTGTGCATGTACCTACGTGTGTCCCTACACATGTCCCTGCATGCCATCAGGGCTGCAGGGAGCCGGCTGCTGGCTGAGCCGATGACAGCCATGCAGGGATGGCAGGGGAGCAGCGTTCCTTGGGGTCCATGAACTGTCTTCACTTCCAGGTTTGGCCCAGGCTGTGGGCAGGAAAGGGCACGGCTGTGTCCCAGCACCTGTGACCAGCCCTCCTGTGAGCAGCTCACAGTCCAGGACTGCTGGAACCTCTCACATGCCCATATCAGCTGCTGTTGTCCAGCCCCAGGGTGTTCCCTGGAAGGGACCCAACCCATGCCAAGCACAATGCAGCTGGTGCCGGGGACCACTGCCCTCACTCAGGAGGCACCGATCTTGGCGGGGAGCGGGCAGCCGTGGGCAGCACACCTGTCCCTCCAGGTGTTTTCCAGCTGCTCACACAGTGACATTAGCTCAGGGCAGGGCCCAGGTCAGCTTCTGCCTGGTGGCATCAGCCACTTCCTAAGGGAGACGGCTGGGGGATGGGACCGACTCAGCCCAGCACCCACTCTGCCTCCTCGTGTGGCTGGTGGCGGCCAGCAGTGACATGGCCAGATTGGACAGTGCCTTTCGGCAGGTCCTGGGGACAAGCTCATGGGAACTTGGGTGCAGGCTGCTGCTGGGGAGTGTGGCCAGGGCAGCCTCTGCCTTCTGCCACCCATGTTTGTTCCCGGACTGTCACCTTCTCCCCCCTCTCCCCCCGAGCCTCGTGGCTGTGCTGGTTTCCACGCCGCCACGGGCTCTGCTCTGTGAGGGATGGTCACTCTCTGGAAGCTGCTCGGCTCCTGGCAACTCTGAGGGTCTTTCTGTGGCTCTGGGTCAGGGTCGGTTATATTAAAAATACTTTTCCTGGGTTATTACTTGATTATATCTATTTATTTGGGGCACCGTGACTTACAGTACTGTCATGACAGGGTTTCACACATACAGTATTCCTTCCCCACAATCCCGCCATACTGACTCTTCCCTCTGCCGTGGCCTCGGGGTGCCTCATCCACCCTGTCCCACCCTTGTTAAGTTCAATCCTGAGGTCTGTTACACTTTGGACCAATTAACCAGTGAGATGTCAATGGACAAACCTTGATCACCACTGAAGAATTTAGACTATCCACCTGCTCGTCCACTCAGCGACCCTCTCATCAGTTCACCCACTATCCATGCATCCATTGGCCCACCCGTCTACCAGTCCGCCCACCCACTCATTCGTCCTGACACAGTCACCGGCTGGGTGCAGCTTCTCTGTGCGGGTGTGGGGCCTCTGCTGCACAGTGCTCTGGGCCCTGTGCTGAGGCCGCATCTGCCCTGCCAGTGTGGGTGCTGAGAGCCTGCAAGGCAGCACGGCAGTGCCACCACACTGCTGGAGCCCCGAGTGAGCACCCTGTAACTGCATGGGGACCTTGAATGAGTGCCCCATCACCGCACAGGGACCCCGAGTGAGCGCCCTGTCACTGCATAGGGACCCTGAGTGAGCACCTTGTCACTGCAGGGGCACTCTGAGTGCCCTGTCACCACATGGGGACCCTGATTGAGCACCCTATCACCCCACAGGGATGCTAAGTGAGGCACCATCACTGGAGAAGGTTCTGGTTGCTCCCTATTTCCTCAGACTGCTCCGGGGCTGTGCCTCTGCCACCCTCTCATGGTCTTGGCGTGAAGACAGCCTTGTTTGCTGCATGTTCCCGGCAAACAGGTGCGCTCCAGGGGCCCTGGGGGCGCAGACAGGCAGCCCAGTGATGGGCATACCATCATGCCCTGCCTCCGAGCCCGCTGCTCTTCCATCAGGCCCACGTCCAGTCCAGTGAGGAAGAACTGGCTGAGGGAGGGGATCGAGCGGGGAGACAGGAGCCTGCAGAGGCTTAAGCTGGGTCCTCCCTGTATGACCCTAGGCTGCAGGGTGCTGGGAGGACCATACTGAGCACTGTGGGGTGCAGAGTCGCAGAGGTGGGGCCTTCCCAGTCTGCTGAATCTCATGCTGGAGGTGAGGCCAGTGCTTCAGCGCTGGGGTCAAGGCCAGCACCATGGGCGAGGTCAGTGCCTGGGGGAAGGGCACAAGTGCCACAAGGGCAGGTCCTGGCTATGGGACAGTGGTCAGTGCTGGGGTGGGGGGCAGGGGCAGTGCTATAGGAGAGAGTCCTTGGCGCTCTCCTGACCCAAGATTCCCTGTGGAGAGGGGTGCATCTCTGTCACAGTGGCTCTCTGTGATGCTGGACGGGCCTGGTGACATGCTGGCCGTGAATTGCCTTTTTTCCCATGGTACAGGGCGGGGACAACCCCGTGCCCAGCCAGTACTCTGCCACTGATCGCATCCCTGGCCCCAGTGACCTTTATATGTCAGGGGTCAGCGAGCTTTAGTGACCTGGCTGGCGTCTGGTGACCGCCTCTGTGTTTATCTCCCTCAGGGCCCTGGACGTGTGTGCAGCATGGTCTGGCGGGGACCGTGAGGCAGCACGTGACACCATGCATCGGGCCGGGGAGGCAGCCCCCCGTCTGCGGAGCGTGGAGGTGGCACGGGGCCGTGCGGGGTACGGCTTCACGCTGTCGGGTCAGGCGCCGTGTGTGCTCAGCTGTGTCATGCGGGGGGGCCCCGCCGACCTTGTGGGCCTCCGCGCTGGAGACCAGATCCTGACCGTGGATGACATCAACGTGAGGAGGGCGTCGCATGAAGACGTGGTGAAGCTGATCGGCAAGTGCTCAGGCGTGTTGCGCATGGTGGTGGCCGCAGGCACCGGGCACCCCGAGTCCTGCTCCAGTGATGAGGAGCTTGGCCTCTATGAGGGGAAGGGCCGGCCCAAGCCCAGGCTGGACTCCAAGGCCCTGGGCATCAACCGTGCAGAGCGAGTGGTGGAGGAGATGCAGTCGGGCGGGATCCTCAGCATGATGTTCCAGCACCCGCCCTCGAGGCTGAAGCCCAGGTCGCTGTCTGAGTCGGCGGCATGCGTCCCGCCGCCTGCTCCCAGGCAGCTGCCTGAGGAGGAGCTGTCCTGGATCCCACACGACGACTCTGTGTTCGGTTCCGGGCTGGAGCCTCCTGACGACCTCGGCCTCGACGCGAGCATCTTAAATGTCGCCATGGTTGTGGGCTACCTGGGCTCCATAGAGCTCCCGTCCACGGGCTGCAGCCTGGAGGCCGACAGCCTGCAGGCCATCCGTGGCTGCCTGCGGCGCCTGCGTGCAGAGCAGAAGATCCACTCGCTGGTGGCCATGCAAGTGCTGCACGACCGTGTGCGGCTGTGCACCGACAGGGCGGCTGTGCTGGCCGAGTACCCGGCCGAGAAGCTGGCCTTCAGTGCCGTCTGCCCCGACGACAGGCGGCTCTTTGGGTTGGTGACCATGCAGGCGGGCGAGGCAGGCCACCTGGCGCCCGAGGAAGAGGGCACCCTGCAGACCTCGTGCCATGTGTTCATGGTGGACCCGGACTTGTTCCAGCACAAGATCCACCAGGGCATCGCCCGGCGCTTTGGTTTCGAGTGCACAGCCGACCCCGACACCAGCGGCTGCCTGGAGTTCCCGGCGTCCTCGCTGCCCGTGCTGCAGTTCGTGTCCGTGCTCTACCGGGACATGGGCGAGCTGATGGAGGGCGTGAGGGCCCGGGCCTTCGCCGACGGGGACGGCGAGGTGCAGCACAACACCAGCACCAGCAGCAACAGTGACAGTGGCATCGGAAACTTCCAGCAGGACGAGCGGAGCAGCCGGGTGCTGGTGGTGGACCTGGGCGGGAGCGGTGTGGGCCGGCACGGCATGGGCAGCAGCTCCTGGGAGGCGGCAGTTCCTGCAGGCGGACGGAGCCCCCAGCCCTGGGCCGCCCACTGGAACGGCGCCTTCTGCCACGAGCCTGACGAGCTGGCCCCGCTGGCCGACAGGGGCCGGGACTTCAGCAAACACTTGGGGCCCACCTCCCACGGGGAGGGCCCCCCAGCGGCCTTGCGCGGCTCTGTGCCCCCGGCCAGGAGGGCTGCCGTGGGCCCCAGTGGTGGGTTGGGCCAGCGGTGGCTCCCGGTCCATGTCCTTCAGGAGTGGCACTGTGGACACACCAGCGACCAGGAATCCTACACGGACTCCACTGATGGCTGGTCTAGCGTCAACTGCGGCACGCTGCCCCCACCCATGAGCAAGATCCCCGCTGACCGCTACCGCCTGGAGGGCGGCCTGGGGCCACCTGTGCTCAGCACCCAGAAGAGGGACTGGCCCCGGAAGGCCTTTGGTGTGCAGAACATCTTCGGTCCCCACCGGAACATTCGGAAGACGAAGGAGGACAAGAAGGTAAGCGTGCTCGGAGGGGCGTGGTGGGGAGGAGCGTGGCTGCACCCCTCAGCTGATTCATACCAGCTTCCTGCCTGCAGCCTCTGCGCCCCAGCCCCCTGCCCTGGTCCCTGGTTCTAGCTGGTGGGTGTCCTGGGGTCTCTGTTCATCTTCCCAACAGGGGGAGTAGGTTTGTACACCCTAGTAAGCCCACACGCAGGGGCCACTCCTGGCTTGGGACTCAGAACTCAGGGGCTACTGCTAGCTTGGGACTCAGTACTCAGGGGCTGTTCCTGGCTCTGTGCCCAGTACTCAGTAGGTAGCGGTTACTCCCGATTCAGTAGTTGGGAGTTGCTCCTGGTGGTGCTCAAGGGACCTCACCCTGCATCACCGTGCCTGGGAGGCAGGAAGTTCCCTGACTTCCCTGACTTCCCAGCTGCCCTAAGACTTCTTCCAGATGGCCACCCGGCTCCTGCCCTGTTGCCTGACCCAGCAGGCTGTAGTGGCCCCTCTGCTGGTGAGCTGGAGGAAGGGGTTTGGGTCGCGGGCATGAGCCCACCCAGTGGGAAGCGTCCGGAATGCAAAGCTGCCTGGGGGTCTCTGCTTTGCTCACTGCACTTCATTTCAGACAGACTCACCCAGGCCTCTGTGGTGCTGATGGGGGCAAAAGTGAACGGGACCAATGAACAAGTGACCATGATCTCGGTGTGAGCAAACACGACCCCATCACACTGCATTTGAGGCCGGTGTGGTTAGCCCTCCATCCCGTAGTGCTGAAGTGCACCATCCATTGGGCTATCTCTCTGGCCCCACGAGCAGATGAAGGGACTATTCAAGGGAGAGACTTGCAATGCAGGAGGCCTTGGCTTCATCCCTAGCACTGCATGTCACCCCAAGCACCACTGGGTGCAAACCCTGAGCACAGAGCCCCTGAGCACTGCTGGTGTGGCCCAAAACCCAAAAAGAAAAAAAAAACACCCCAAAATAGACGTTCCTAAACTTTGCAGTGTATTTTAGAAAAAGCCTGGGTGTTAATAATTTAGGGTGTCAAGGTTTGATTGGCCTTCTGAAGGGTTCATCAGTAGTCTCGAGCTCCCAGCAAATCCTTCAGGTGCAAAGTGTCCAAATATGCCCACGAGGGGCCCTCGGTGGTTCCTCGAGCGCACGGACCCCCCAGCCCCCCGCGTGTCCTTGGTGGGAGGGACTGTCTGCGCCCTGCCCCACTCCAGCCCGCCAGCCCTGGACACCGCCAAGGCCTGGCCCCGCCCTCCACGGCCGTGCGCCTGCGCGCTGTGCTGCGGCCGTTCATTGGTCAGCTCAAGTCACGTAGTAGCGGTCGCAAGGGAGGCTGGGAGGTGTGGTCTTCGGCCGCAGCGTCTCAGGGGGCGGCTGGTCGCGCGGGCCCGGGAGCCCCGGCACTGGCCACGCGGCACAGCACGTGAGGAGGGCGTGTCCCGGCCTGGCGCCCCCGCACATCAGTGAGCTGAGGGTAATGGGGTGTCGCGACTCCCGTTGACGCTCCGCAGCGAGGGCCCGCCCGGCTCAGTCCCTCTGGGAAGGAAGGAGCGGGGAGCAGCGCCCGGCCCGCAGGGAAGCCCGGAGGCCAGGAGAGCACACGGCACACGTGCCTTGAATGGCTCACCACGGATGCCACATGTGCCACATACCACACACACTGGGCACACACACCAGGCATACCCACATGGCACACACACACCGTACACCCCCCCCACCACCACATATACCACACACACCAGGCATACCCACACAGCACACATACCACACTGTACACCCACACACACACCAGGCATACCCACATGGCACACACACACACCGTACACCCCCCCACCACCACATATACCACACACACCAGGCATACCCACACAGCACACATACCACACTGTACACCCACACACACACCAGGCATACCCACATGGCACACACACACTGTACACCCCCCCCACCACCACATATACCACACACACAGGGCATACCCACACAGCACACATACACACAGTATACCCACAAATGACATACTACACACACCAGGCATACCAACGTGGCACACATATACCCTACACCCCACACATACCACATATACCACACACTACACAGACCTTACACATCACATAGCAGACATACCATGCACACTATGTACCACATATAACACCCACAATGTCACATATGCCACACACAGCATACATGCCACATATACCACTAATAAGATAAAGTCACACGTGAATACTACACATACCTTACATACCATACCTTCCTAGTTCTCTAATAGCCTAGTTCTCCCTCTTGAAGATCCTGACAAGCTACCGACAGCCTGGCAAGCTCCCCGTGGCGTATTCATATCCCAAATACAGTAACAGATGTATACATACCTCTCAGAGAACCTGGCAAGCTACCGAGGGTATCCTGCCCGCATGGCAGAGCCTGGCAAGCTACCCGTGGCATATTCTGTATGCCAATAACAGTAATGATAGGTCTCATTCCCCTGACCCTGAAAGAGCCTCCAATCGTTGGGAAAGACGAGTAAGGAGAGGCTGCTAAAATCTCAGGGTTGAGTATAATAGAGATGTTACCGGTGCCCGCTCAAGTAAAACGACGAAGAACAGGATGACAGTGATACAGTGATACCATACCTGCCATATATTCCATGAGTACTGTATATACCATACGCACCATAATATCACACATGCACCATGCACACCATAGAACCACACATGCCATATATACCATACACCAAACATTTTACACATCACACACCATGCACACCACATGCTCCTCAGGTACCATGCACTCCATACATACTGTATATGCCTTATATATCACACACCGTATGTGCCATATACCATATGTACCACACATCTATACCACCCATGCCACACATCATACTCTACACGTCATACACACATGTCACCAACAGATGGCAGAACACCATGGTGAATATTCCAGGTATGTGAGGTTCACTCTGTCGAGGGGGTGGGTGATACAGGTAAAGGCTCAGAGCTGGTTTGGGGAGCTATGTCTGATCAGATGTCAGGGCTTCAGAGCAGGAAGCGTTCATGGGTATGTTGATCATGCATTCTCTCCTTACTCTCATGGTGCTGTGCGGGCACATCAGGGGTCACCCACAGTGCTAGCTTATACCCTAGGGCACACTGGGGGCTTTCCCAAGGATCCTGTCTCCTGAGAGGAGCAGACATCCCCACCCCCTTGGTCCCTCACAAGATCTGAAGCAAAGCATCTGGGTTTTCTCTGATCCTTGCAAGGCACATCAGGGTCTCCTGGAGGAAGAGATGAGGAGGGCCCCTGGAAGCACCCCCTTAGCCCCCAGACACACACACACACACACACACACACACAGGAAACCTTCTGGAACCTTCTCTGTCCTGTTGATAGCATGCCACTGAGATCTGTACATGCTGAGTCAGACTTCCAAGACTCAGAAACCTTTTCTCAGACTGGGGTCGGGCAAGTAGGAGGCAGGCGTCCCATTCTCCCATCCCCACGTGCATTGTAGACAAGAGTGTTGCCTCAAGTGGAAGGTTTGGATTTTCGTGGGAGGGCACCACTAGACCTGTGCCCGTGCCAGTGGGGGTGTGTTCTGTGGGCTTGATGCTGTGCGTGCACCTCCCTGTCCTGTGCCCTCTCGCAGTCCAGCTATACCACACAGGGTGCCTGGTTCACAGTGGACACATGTTCTGCTGTCATGTACCTGGTCCCTGCTAGACACGTGCTCTGCCTATGTCCCTGCCAGACGTGTGCTTTGCCTGTCACATTCCTAATTCACACCTAGACACGTGCTCTGCCTGTGACACATTTGGTTTCCACTTTGTCACATGCCCAGCGCCAGTCCCCAGACTGCTGGTGGGTCATCTGTTTCGGGAGCACAGGGCCATCATGGAAGCATCGGGGCCATTGTGGGAACATGGGGCTATGGTGCAAGTACACGGCTGATATGGGAGTATGGGCCATTGTGAGAACACATTGTGGAAACACAAAGACACTGGGAACATGAGAGCTATCGTGGGAGCACAGTGGTCACTCACTAAACATTCATCTTGGAAGCCTCAGAAGGCTGTGGACAGTTGTGATGTTGGGACTCTGGCCCTGGGCTCTCCCAGAGCACTGCTGCTGAGCCCGGCCTTGTGACTGGGCTGTGATTGGTGCTTGGCCTTCGTATTGGTGACAGGTTTGTTTCTGTTTGCTTTGGCTCTCTGGCAGTAAGGCTACGAGCCCCCTTCAGTAGCAGATCTCACCAGAAACACCAGACTGTTCAGTTCTGGCCTCCTGCCAGCTGCCCTGCGTCTTGTTGCTGTGGGAGACCGTGAGGCTGACTTTCAGTCGCCTGGAGTCCCGGTGCCTCTCTGCTGCCTACTGCCTTGCCGTGTGTGGTCGTTGCTGCCGTGGCACTCCCCTGCCACCCCAGCGGCGGCTGCCAAGCAGCGCTGTTGGTTTGGTAGTTCCTGAGCCTCGAGTGGGCTCCTGCCTTCCATGCCAAGCCGGGTGTCTGGTGGGGGTCCAGGCGTCAGCTGGACCTGGTCTCGAGGCTCCTTCCGCCCACGTCATATGGGTCTCCCCTGCCTGTTTATATGTGTCCTTCTCTCCTGCCTGTGATCTTGGTGTTGCCAGTTCCAGGATCTGAGTGGACACCTCCCTGCAGTCCCAGAGGAGCCCGGGCTGTGTAAGGGCACTACAGGAGCCAGAGTAGGAAAGGGCTGGGCACAGAGAGGTTCTTCATGGGTACTGGCTCAGAGACCCGCACAGACAGTGAGGGCCCCTCCTTGGTTAGGAGTTCAGGTCGGTGGGCTCAGCACCAGGGTCTCTCATCTGAACACACCCGGTGACTCTGAATGGTGACATCATTGTGAGGACACTCACCCCACCCTTGCCCGTTTCGTGTGACTGCCGTCCCTCCTGACCCAGTGGCATGTGCCTCCATAGAGCAAGCCGGGGGTCATTCCATGTGTCTTGCGTGCAACCTACCCCAGCTTGGGTGTGGCCCCAAACCAACCCAAACCAAACCAAACCAAACTAAACCGTGTGTCTGCATGAGTCTCCTCAACCACCACCATGGATGTGTGTCCTGCACCCCGTCCCCACGGATACGTGTGTGTCCACTCCATCCCTGTGGATGTGTGTGTCTGCACCTTGTCCTTGTGTGTGTGGCATGTGCTTACATATGTGTGCATGTATCTGTGTGCCCTAAAGCCCTGTCCCCAGGTGTTCATGTGTCTGCATGTGTGTGCATGCGTATGCATGTCAGCAGCCTGACACTGTCTTGGCCCAGGACTGTGTCACACCCCCTTTCCCCTGTAAGGAGCCTGCACTGCCATATTTCAGGTCTGGGCCCTCCTACCCCTGAGTTCCACCATGGACAAGGGCCTCAGTTCCTTCTAGAAAGCGGGGCACACCAGCAGCTCTCAGCCTATTGTCACCCTCAAACTCTCCACCAACTCCCTGGAGCACTGTGACATGTAAGCCTGCCCATGTCCCGTGTCCCTGGAGCTATGGTACCTCACACAGGGCAGGTCTGCCTCTGAGGACACACAGCGATGCCGGCAGTGGGTGAAGGTTCGAGCAAGGAGGGAGCATGTTTGGCCATCGGGTACCAGCGGTTGGCAGGAGCTTGAAGCCTCAGTGCTGGCTCTGGAGGGTAGCAGGCAGCACTATGCCCACCTTCTCCACAGGGGCACTGGGAGACCCCCACCACTCAGGAGATGGAGTTGGGAGCACCCAGATGGGTAGATGAGCACCGGGCCAATGAACCCGCCTGGCCCTGCTTGAGAGTGCCCGCCCTCACCCTCACTCTTGCTCAAGGATGTCTCTTTGCAGGACCCCAGGCCGGGCCGAGGGGTCGGCCTGGCACAGACTGCTCAGCGCCCGGCCACCCGCAGGTCCTTTGCAAGAGCCAAGCGGTTCAGCATCACCCGCTCCCTGGATGACCTAGAGGTGAGTGACCCCCCATCACTGTTGTGGTCCTTGTCATCTCAGACCTCCACAGTGGGGCCCCTTCGTGGGGGACCCTGCCGCTTCGCCACTGGTACATGGGCGCACCCCACTCCTGTGCCTGAAGCGTCTTTGCTGCACATGCTGGCAGACTTGTGTTCGTGACCCTGCCAAGCTATGTAGTCAGCCCCACTGGGGCGGGGCTGCGTGCCCATTGTTCCGCCGTCACCTGGCGTCAGTCCCAGCGAATGGCGTTTGCTGGGCATTTGAAGTGTTCCCCTCACACCCCACTGCGGGGGGCTCAGGACTGGCCTGGGCCTGCTCACCTCTGCAGCGTGGCATGGATACTCCAGAGCCCCACCCCTGCTCCTGGTGACCCGCTCCCCCACTGCTGCGGGCTCCTGGGGGGGGGGGCTGCAGGTCTGTGGGGCCCAGGTGGCAACTCTGTGACTGTTCCTGCCACATTCAGGGCTGCGGCAGCTTGGAGTGAGCCCCGCCAGGTATCTCCTGCCCCCTTTCCCAGCACAGTACAGTGACACGCGGTCATCCTGTGCTCCTGCCACCAACAGCGCCTCTGTCTCTGGAAGCTTCCATCTCCCAAGCTGAGCTGTCCCCTGATGCCAGGCCGGACCCCCCCTCACAGCCCAGCACCCCTCAACATCTCCGTGATGGGGGAACTCATGTGAAGGGTCACAGGTGTTGCCACTGATGCTCAGCTCAGCACTGAGAGGTTCTGCCTGGTGCGGGGAGGGGGCATGTGGGCCTGCAGGGGACAGCTGGGGGACAGCTGGGAGCCCCATGGCGCCGGGTCACTCTGGCTGCCCTGACCCTGGGCACTGCAGCCATGGTGGAGCCAGGGGATTCCCCCATGCTCAGGGGGAACCCCCACTGTAAGTGAGGTGCTATGTGGAGCAGCCAGGGTTCCGGAGGCACAGCCTCGACAGCCCCCACTCCTGGGGCCCCCAGCACACATCACCCCCCAGCCTCCTGTGCAGTCTGGTCACTGGACCCCTCTCCAGGGCACCCCTTCTAGCTTCTGGGCCCTCTCTCTGTCCCCTGGCCAGGCTTTGGGGTGCCACAGGACCTGCTGTCTGGATCCAAGGCACGTGGCCAGTGGGGAGCAGGCACTGTGTGGGTCTCAGGACAGGCAGACGGGGTCCCCGGCGCTGAGCCTTTGGTGAACCCCCTTTGGAAAGAGGGAGAATTAGGGCTGCCAGTTGCCCAGCATCAGTCTGTCAGGCCCCGGGACCCTCCAAAGCCAGAACCCCTGAGAGATGGGCTCCCCTGTCATTCTCTACACCAGGAATGAGTCTTTGGAGTCCCCTCCTGGGGCTCTGGGACCCTCCCACCAGTCTCAGCCCAGGCCGAAGCTCTGGTCCAGCTATGGGAGGCACAGAAGCCCCCTCCCTGCTGCCACTGCCCCACGGCTTCTCTGCCTCTCCTAGACCCTCAGACACCCCCAGCCCGCATCTTCCTGTCACTGTCCATCCCTGTCAGATCTTCTCACCTGAGCCCTGGGCACAGACCAGATGTGGGCAGGGCTGGCAGTGCGGGACCTGGACAGCAGGGGGCGCTGGGGCGCCATGTTTCCCGCCCTCAGCTGGCGCACAGGCAGGTGGAAAGGTGGGCAGGGCCGTGTCTGGGGCAAAGCGCCCCTTTCCTGCTGCCCCTAATAGCGGGGTATTTGCCCTTGTGAGCCGCCTTTTAAGCTAGGCACCAGGCTGGGACAGTTTACTCAGAATCCTTTGGTGCCCACCTGCCACAGGCTGGGGACTTCTCTTCTGTGAGCAGCATGGTGAGGGCCCGGGGATGGAGCAGGGAGGGGAATGGGGGGCTGGGCTGAGCTCAGGGAGACCAGAGGGTCCCTCAGGTCACAGCTGAAGCTGGGTGTGCATATGGGTGCGCAGGTGTCTGCAGGAGTGAGTGGTGTGTGTGAGGATGTGTGCAGGTGTGTACGAGCAGGTGCGTGTGCAGGTGTGTGAGGGTGTGGGTATTGCAGGTGTGTGTAGGTGTGTATGTATATTTCTGCAGGTATGGGGGAGTGTGTGGGTGTGTGGGTGTGAAGATGTGTTTCAGCAGGTGTGTGCAGGTGTATGTGTAGGTGTGTATGTGTATTTCTGCAGGTGTGGGGGAGTGTGTGGGTGTTAGTGTGTTTCTGCAGGTGTGTGCAGGTGTAGGTGTGGGTGTGAATGTGTTTCTGCAGGTGTGGGGGAGTGTGTGGGTGTGAATATGTGTTTCTGCAGGTGTCTACAGGTGTATGTGTAGATGTGAATGTGTTTGCGCAGGTGTGTGTAGGTGTGTGTGTGTATTTCTGCAGGTGTGGGGGAGTGTGTGGGTGTGTGGGTATGAATGTGTTTCTGCAAATATGTGGGTGTGGGTGTGTGTTTCTGCAGGTGTGTGTGCTGGTGTGTGTGGACAGGTGTTGCCAAGGTGCTCCAGGAGGAAGCTGGAGCGCCACTCAGGGGGTGCAGTGGGTGCTATGACCCCTGCTGGCTGCTGCCCCGGGCCCCCGGAAAGCCAGCTCAGGGGGCTAAAGCCGGGGAGGAACCCCCAGACGCCCTCTCTGTTGGGGATCCTGGCCAAGGCCCCTCCTGGGCAGTCTCCACTGATGTTCCTGAAAGAGCGGCATCCCTGGGGTGCATTCATGGTGCACCCCACGACCAGTGGCCAGAGCTGTAGGGTCGCAAGGAAGCCCTTGTGGTGAGAGGCATCCCAGAGCCACCAGGTTTTTCAATAAAGCCTGAAAATGGTCTGTTTCCCTGCCTTGTTCCTTGCCTCGGCCTGTGAGCTCTGCTCCCTGTTGGTCTGGGTCTGGGTCTGGGTCTGGGGGCGGGGGTGGCCCAGCCGGACTGGGGAGCCTGGCCGAGCCCCTTGCGCATGCGCACTGTGTGAACTGTAGGAAGGCTGGCTGGCTCCTGACCTGACAGGGAAATTACCCTCTTGTCCACGGGCTTCCGATTTGTAGAGGAAATACTTAAAAAGTGATCTCACATCGTGATTTATGTAAACGCTGTTTTTCTTGGGAGACAATTGAGATGGAGCCCGAGCCCAGGCAGACCTCAGCTTCCTGCACGTCCCCGTCCCGTTGCCCTGGGCGACGGCGGGGTGCTAGGGCTGGGGAGCGCGGCGGGGTGCGTGGCGGGGTGCGCGGCGGCGCCTTCAAAGTTTCTGACGCTGCGCTCGGGCGCGCGCGCTGGACCCGCTCCTCAGAGCCCGGGAGGGCGGCGCTGCACCGCGCTCCGCCGCGGTGGAGCCGGTGCGGGCAGTGTCCTGCGAGGGGCAGGTGCCCGGGGAGCCCGCGATGGAGACCGAGCAGGGAGTGTCCGGCGAGGGGCAGGCGCGCGGGGAGCCCGCGATGGAGACCGAGCAGGGAGTGTCCAGCGAGGGGCAGGCGCCCGGGGAGCCCGCGATGAAGACCGAGCAGGGAGTGTCCGGCGAGAGGCAGGCGCCCGGGGAGCCCGCGATCTCCATCGAGGGGCAGGCGCGGGGGGAGCCCGCGATGGAGACCGAGCAGGGAGTGTCCGGCGAGGGGCAGGCGCGCGGGGAGCCCGCGATGTCCGGTGAAGGGCAGGCGCCGAGGGAGCCCGCGATGGAGACCGAGCAGGGAGTGTCCCGCGAGGGGCAGGCGCGCGGGGAGTCCGCGATGTCCGGCGAGGGGCAGGCGCCGAGGGAGTCCGCGATGGAGACCGAGCAGGGAGTGTCCGGCGAGGGGCAGGCGCGCGGGGAGCCCGCGATGGAGACCGAGCAGGGAGTGTCCCGCGAGGGGCAGGCGCGCGGGGAGCAGGTAAAGATGCGCCGGGTTCCTGGCCGCAGGAGCGCACGGAGAGCGCGGTTTCTTGCTGGGCGCGGGGCGGGCAGGCGCGGGGCCAGGTGGGAGCTGTGGGTTTCTGATGCGCCGCACTGAGCGTGGGTCTAACAGCCTCTGCCTGGGCAGTGTGAGGAGAACCCCATAGAGGTGGGAGCCTGGGGCATCCCTGCCAGGGGTCTGCTCCCTCTCTCCCTGGTGATTGCAGAGGATTTAGAAATTTCCCAGCTGGTAGCTGCAAATGCACGCCAGTTCTTTCCGTCCCCTCTCTTCTGGGCATTCGGGTTGATCCATGCCCAGAGTTCAGGACCCCCACTCGGCTGCCCTGACCCCATGGCCGCCCGAGCTCAGCTGGCCCTTGCGGGACAGGGACCTAGACCCAGGGTAATTGCCACTTTTATCTCAGCGTCCTCCCCAACCCCTCATTTGGGCTTCTGGGAGAACTGGGCTGCTGCGTCCTGCCCTGCCACAGGACCAGAGGGACAGGGCTGCGTGTGGGAGCTCGGGCACAGGTGTGTGTTTGGGGGGGGGAAGCCCAAGTCCTGGGTGCCAGCCCCGCCCTCAGTGTGGGTTGAGAGGTGCTGCTCCCTAGTGAGAGCCGGCCAGACTGGGAGCTGGCCCTTTGCCTACCTCTGCAGTAGCGGTGGGGGCAGGGGTGTGGGGGAAGGAGCAGGAGCTCTCACTCCCACTTCCCCACAGCCTTCCCTCCCCAGGAGGATGCCCTGGGGGGTGACCTCCATAGCCATGAGGATGCTGCCCCTCGGGGGATCAGCTGGTCTGATTGCTCTGAGCCTGAGTACTTCTCCAGATCGGGCCTCCGAAGGTCAGGGCTCTCTTCAGCTGCACCTGCTACCTGCTGGGCCTCTGGCAGCTGACCCAGAAGGGCCAGTGCCCTGGCCCCACGGCCCCGCGGCAGCCCAGCAGCAAAGAAGCCCAGTTCAGGGACAGATCCTGAGCTTCTCTTTGTCTCTGGACACTGGCAACTTGGGGCACAGGGTTGGGGTGGCACAGGGCAGTGCAGACACCCACGCAAGAGACCTAAGGACTCCCTTGGGCCGGACAGTGCCTGACAAGGAGGGGCAGCAGTACTGCAGCTGGACGGTGCATGGGTCAGCCATCAGCACAGCTTGACTCTGCCCGTGACCCTCCGTACACTCGAGTGGACAGGCAGTGGGCAGGGGAGACCTCAGAGCAGGATCCAGACCCCCCTGCACAGCTGTTGCCTGAGAGCCCTGGGGCCAACAGAACAGGGCAGAACTTTGCTGGGGGTGTCCAGCACTGTCCAGGCACTGCCCACTTCACCCACTGGACTCACATTCTCCAGCACAGCTTGGTAGTCCCCCAGATAACTGCCTTCCACAAATCCTTGGTTTAGTCCACGCTTACTGATGCAACTGTCCACACTGGCTGCTCCTTCCCGTATCCTGGGGTGGGGGAGCGGGCATTGGCTGCCTATGGTGCCCCATGTCCTGGGCTCAGATTCCTTTCTCACTGCCTCCTCTGCTTCGTCACCTGGCCACTTGCAACCTTCTCCTGGCTTGGGGGACACATGTGGCTGAGTGGGGGCTCCCTGATAGATGGGACACCTGCAGTACATATCAGTTCATGTCTGAGCTCAGGCCCTGCGCCCGGGACACCAGGGTCAACACATGTCCTTGTAGGCCCTGGGAGACCCCCTTTTTTTTTTCTTTTTGGGTCACACCTGGAGATGCACAGGGGCTACTCCTGGCTCTGCACTCAGGAATTATCCCTGGCAGTGCTCAGGGGACCATATGGGATGCTGGGAATCGAGCCTGGGTCGGCCGCGTGCAAGGCAAACACCCTACCTGCTGTGCTATTGCTCCAGCCCCGAGACCCCCTTTTAATGACAGACCAGGAGACACATAACCACGTCTCCTTGTGCCACCCTCCAATGGGACTGCCTCTCCCAGAAGTGCTTGGACATCTCTGCCTGAGCTTCAGCCCCAGCCTCAGGATGGTGGAGTGTGTGTGTGTGTGTGTGTGTGTGTGTGTGTGTGTGTGTGTGTGTGTGTGTGTGTGTGATGATGAGGGTTTGGAGCACGTCCTGCATATGGCATGTCATGTGTTGTACAGCACATGTGACACGATTCACATGTGTATGAGCATGTGTGATGTCGGTTGCACTGTGCCACATGTAAACTGCACATCTGTGTTCTGTTGTGCTTTTTCATGTCATGTGCTCATGGCATAAGTGTGCTTTGCTGAACCGTGGAGTGTGCATGGCATGTGTGTTGCATGTGTCATGTGTGCTCCACACGTGTTGTGCTGTTGTATAGCACGTGTGTTGGGTTGTCACACATGTGCCATGTGTTCTCACGGGGCTGGAGGAGTGAGGCCAGGGCAGGGTCTCCCAAGCTCGGCCTGAGCTGCTGCCTGCCAGGTGGAGGCCCAGCCCAGGGCTGAAACACTGCCTTGGGCTGACTGGGGAGTCAGAGCCCCTGGGCTGGAGTCACAGGAAGGGTGCGCTGTCCCTCGGTCTCTGGGGGCTGCACTGAGCACATTTCCTGCCTAAGGAGCCTGTAAGACCAGCATGTACTCCCTGGATGTGGGCAGCCCCGAGCAGGGTGTGTCCTGGGGCCTGTCACCGGCATCTGCCTTTCTCTTCAGCCCAGCACTGTGCGCCTTGCTGCTGCCCAGGGCCAAGCCTGCGCCTGCAGTTCCAGGCCCTTTTGTCTTGTCCACAGTTCACCTCAGGTCCCCGCTGTGGTGGCTCCAGGTGGCATATGCTTGGGAGGACTCAGGCACCGCGTCTGCCCATCAGGTGCATCTGTGCTCAGTGGAGAGCTCCACATTCTCTGGGATGCACATGCGTGTTCACCCCGTGACTCAGCACACAGGCACAGTGGACACTGCCCCTCTCAGGCCAGCATGGAAATGGGCGCCTCCCAGCTTCTCCACATCCTGCCTGCCTCTGCATATGCACGTGGGCACACTGTGTCCTTGATTGCACGTGCGTGAACAGGATAGCCTGGGGGATCCCACACCTGGGTATCACCTGGGTATACCACTCCCCAATCTCAGGCCTGGCACTGGGGTGCCTGTTTGCACATGGCTCGGTACAGGTGTGCATGTTCACACATGTGCAGTCTGAGTTTACACAGTGCTTTCATGTGTGCATGCGTGTGGGTCTGCCCACATTATGTGGTCAGCCCTGGAGTGTGCATGCTGCTTTCGCATGTGAGGGTGTGTGTCTGTAGGGACGCTCTAGCATGTGTGTGTTCATACTCACAGAGCCTTCATGGCGTGGGCATGCCCCCTTTGCATGTGGCCAGTGCGTGCACACGCATGTGTGCATGTGTGAGTGTGTGTGTGTGTGCGTGTAGGTGTGCACGCATGCACTGCAGCCCAGCCCTGAGTTTGAGCTCCTGTGAGGTCAGGTGGATGGAGCTGTCTCTCCTGTGTCCGTATCTGAGGGTCCAGGCAGCTGCCCGGAGGGCTCAGGCATGCTCAGTGGAGACTGTGGAGAAGGCAGAGCACAGCCCAGGCCAGCTCCACCGGCGGGTTACAGGGGAGAGTCGGCCCAAACTTGCACACATCTGCACTCAGTCACCTGCACACCACACGCCGCACACACCCGCACTTACGTGTGCACAGGCACCCTCACATGCCTCCACAGATGCACCCGCAGCTCAGAGCTGTGCTGGAGCATGGCCCCAGGAGGCCTCCTCCTTTCAGCCCTCGGCCTGTGTCTGGTGGCGTCTGTCCGAGAGGTCAGCTGAGCCCCTGCAGACCTCTGAGGGGCTGGGGTGAGGGCACACACTGCACCATGCCCGGCAGAGTTGGGTGTGGTCCCATGACTAATTGCAGAGCTGGGGGTCCCATGAACATCAGTCCCGCCCCCTGTCCTGCCTCGCCCACCTGGCACCCAAGTGCTCTGTGGCCCGTTGAGGCCATCCCCTCCCGAGGCACATCCTCATCAGGGCTCAGTGACAGCCCTCGGTATGAGCCAGAGGTGACAGTCGAGCTCTCCCGGCACTGGGGAGATTTCCGCTCTCATCTTGAGACACAGGTGTCTGGGCCGCTTGCCTGTCCTTTAGCAGCAGACGGTCCTTCTGCCGAGAGCGGGAAGTGGTGCTGGTGGCTGAGAGAGGCGCTGACTCACCCACTCGCCCACATGCACTCCGCACACCCGGCTCTGTGACCCCATGAGCACAGCCACCGTCCCTGTGTGCTGCTCTGAGCCCTTTCTGGAAAACAAGCACATTGATTCCGGGGCAGTTTCCCATCTCAGGGCCATATTCTCAACACTCAGCACTGCTTGGGGCTGGCATCTGTGTCACTGCGGGAGGCCGTGGGGGCAACTGAGGAGCAAATGCTGGAGCACTGTTCCCGGAGCATTGTTCCCACCTGAGGGGGAGCCTGAGTCCTGACCTGTTGGCGGTGCCCCGGGGACATGGGAAGCCAGGACCCACCCAGAGTACCTTTACAGCCTTCCAAGCTCAGGGAAGACTTTGTGTCCCTCACGGTGCTGGCCAGAGCTAAGACTCCCACTTCTGCCCTTGTGGGCTGTGTCCCCTGCAGAAGGTGGGGGTATCCCTGGCTCCAAGCTCTTCCTGGCTCCCCAGGGGAACACTGCACCAGGAGAGCCAGCCTGTGTCACTCTTGGAAAGGATGTGGGTGGGGGATGGGAATGGAAAGGAACCCACAAGGGCTGGGCCCCTCGGGAGGCCTGTGGGAGCACATCAGGAGGGGCCGTGGGGTGGGGGTACTCGCTGCAGCCCACGGTCCCCTCCAGTCATCTCTCACCCCTGGTCTCCTGCCAGGCTGAGCCCAAAGGAGGAAAGCCCAGAGCGTCCCTGGTCGTCCCTGGTCGGGGGGTCTGGGCTGGCGTGCGTCTCTCCCGCACCCCTCCTCCACTCCTCCCGCCTGGGGAGCCTCTGCATCTGCATGCCTCCCCCAGCCCACCCCTCTTCTGCCCCCACTCTTCCCTGCTCCTGCTGGAGTGCAGCCCCCCTGCTGGCGTCCCCTAGGGGAAGCCCTGTCTGCGTGCCGGGATCTGCCGGGATCCGCCAGGGATGACTTCCGTGGTGCAGTGTCCCGGAGGCGCCGCAGGGGCCTGGGCGGGGCCACTCAGGAAGTGGGAGCGCCCCTGACTCAGAGGGCTGCGTCCCCACCTGGAGAGCCAGGCACCGCCGCCGCCGCCCGGCTGCTCGAGGCCCAAGTAACTCATGTCTCTCTCTCTTTTCTTGCAGTCTGCAGCCGTGTCCGACGGGGGTAAGTCACTGCTCACGTGTGCGGGGGGCTCGCGCCTGGGGTGGGGAGAGCCACATTCCAGGAATGGGGAGCCCCCGGTGGCCTGGCTGGAGAGTGACAGGCAAGCCAGGACTCGTTGGCCCCGCCATGGAAGCAGCTTCGGAGCAGGGCAGGGAGACGGACTCTGGCTGCATTCAGGCCCTGGCCCCCAGGTTGGGCCAAAGTGCCCAGGGCTCTAGTTCCCCTTCTGGGGAAAGGGGAAAGGTGTCGTGGGGGATGAGGAACCGCGACCCAGCTCTGCCCGGTGGCGGGCGGCCATCTGGCTCAGCTCTGGAGAGCAAGTGGCCTCGTTGGTATGAGCAGGGGCACATGGGTTGTGGCCGGGCTGAGGCTGGAACAGGGGGGCTCACAGCAGATGCCCAGGAAGTGCTCTAGAGATCGAGCGCCAGCCCAGCCACAGGAAGGCACTTCTCTGGCCCAGATGGCTGCCAGGGCCCAGGCCTGTGCCTCTCCTGTGCCCAGCCCTGCTGGGACGGAGGGCGGGGAAGGAGCAGCTTGGGTTTCCAGCGCCGGGCCCAGCCCTGCCGGCCGCAGGGAGAGCTGTCTTTGTGTTGGGCCTTTGTGAAGGAGAGGAACTCGCCTCACTGGATTCTGGCCTTAGGGATCTGTCACCAAATCGGCCTTAAGCCACGCGTGGGAAAAGCTGGCGAGGTGCAGGCCTGGCTGCAGAGGGACGGGGTGGGGGATGGGGAGGAAGTGGGCAGTGGCACTCAGCCTGGGGACTGTTCCCTGCTCTGCCCGGCTGAGGGACCTTCCCTGGCACCTCCTCATTGTTCAGTCCGACATGCAGTGGGGGTGGCCCAGGATGCCTGTGGGGGCTCCCTGAGGAAGCGTTCTTGGCTGCATGCCCCTGGGCCACCCCCACACCTGTGTCCCTTCTCCTTGTCCCCATTCCTGCCCACTCCTATAATTAAAGACTTACTCCTGGCTCTCTGCTCAGGGATCACCCCTGGTGGGCTCAGGTGACCAGAAGTGGTGCCAGGGGTTGGACCCAGGTTGGTCACGTGCACAGCGAGTGCCCTGCCCACAGTCCTGTCTCTTCGGCCCTGTGATTATAAACACTTTTTATAGGGTTCTCCCTGGTGGTGCTCAGGAATCAAACTTGCTCCTCCTGCATTGAGGCACAAAATGGCCCCCCACCCCACCCCAAGGCCGAGCCAAGAGCGGAGACAGTGCAGCAGGGAGGGCTCTTGCCTTGCATGCCATTACCCAGGATTCGATCCCCAGCATCCCACATGGTAACCCCAAGCCCTGCCGATAGTGATCCCTGAGTGTAGAGTCAGCCCTGAGCATCGCCAGGTATGCCCCCCAGCCCCCAAGAGAAGGCCCAGGCGAGAGCAGGGCCACACCCAGAGGTGCTCCTGTCACTCTCTTCCAAAACACCAGGATCCCATATCTGCGGAAGCCCGTGCTGGGCAGCTTCTTTTCCGAGTAGACGTGGACTCTGAGCATCTGCCCACCCCAACCTGGCTTCTCTCCGGGGTCCCTTTCCCGGTGAACTGCCAGTGTCGGGGACTGCCAGCACGTCACTTTCTCTCTAGGAGGTATAGGTGGCTGGAAAGCCGGAGGGTCCCCTTGCTTACCCCCATCTGCCACCTGCCTGGGGCTTGTCCCGATGTAAGGGTAAAACTGACGCTTAACACCGACTCCTTTGGACCCTTAGCCTCGTCCACTGGCTCAGTACTGGGACCACCTTGTCCTTGAGCTGGGGTGCTGGAGCACGGTGGTTGGGAGGGGGCCTGGAGCAGACACGAACCCCGTCCTGTGGGGGCTCCGGGCCAGCTGGGGGCTCCCACTTGCCCCGAATCAGCAGCTACTTCAGCCCAAGGGTTTCCTTCCCTCCCGCATCGGGTTCAGGCTGTTGTGTGTGAGGGGCAGACCGGCACGCGCTCTGCCCCTGAGACTTGCTCCACAGACAAGTACCTTCGTGTGTCCTCGCTTTGGGGACCATGTGGCCGTGCTCAGGACTTACTCCTGGCAGGACTTCTGGGTGCTGGGGAGCAGACTAGGACCGGCTGCAAGCCCGGCCCTGCCTTGGGCTGTACTCGGCCTCCAGCCTGCTTCCGTTTCATTTTCCTGCCTTACCGAGGGGAAGTTGACAAATAAGAGTATGTGTCTAAGTGGCACAACATGGTAATTTGCAGTGTCCACAATCTCATCCCTTCATCGGCTAATTAGCACCTTTGCCACCTCCCAGAGAGACCGTTTTTTTGTGATGGGAACCCTTGAGGTCTCTGAGCAGAGGCCGAGGAACCCCGGGATGGTTGGCAGTGCCCCAGGCCGCTGTGGAGCACGGGAATTGTCTCTCCCAGGTGCCCCTCAGGTCTCAGCGTGAGCAGCCCCAGCACCTGCAGTGCCGCTGGTGGGGGTCCAAGTCTCCTGCAGAAAATCAGGCCCTGCTGGGGAGGTCACGGAGTGCTGGCCACCCATCATACCCACAGGATGTGACCCCTGCCAAGGGGCCCTGCCGCGGGCTGGCTCAGAGGTGGACATGGGCACAGGGCACCGCAGCCTGACAGCTCATGCCTCCAGCTCCCTAAAACTGTTTTAAAATCCTGTTTTTTATTTTTGGGGGGAGTGGAGTTGGGGCCACACCTGGTAGTGCTCAGGGCTTACTCTGGCTCTGTGCTCAGGGATCACTCCTGGTGTGCTCAGGGGTCACTCCCAGTAATGCTCAGGGATCACTCCCAGTAGTGCTCAGGGATCACTCCTAGTGTGCTCAGGAGGCCTTCTGTGGTGCTGGGAATGAAGTCAGGGTCAGTCACACACAAGGCAGCACTTTACCTGTGCTTCCTCTCTGGCCTTCTTTAGTTTTGAAGTTCTGGTTTCAGGGTTGTACCCTGCACAGAGGTCTTGCTCAGGGTCCTCCTCCTAGCTCTGGGCACAGTGCTGCCTGGGAACCCAGGGTTTCTGCATAGCCCAACCCCAAGAACTGTCCTCCTCACCCCAGAAAGCAAGGTCTTTCTTCGGAGGCCACCCCAGCAGGGCTCAAGGGACACGTGGTGCTGGGCCCGGCCTGGGGCACCCAGAGCATCCCATCAGCTCTGCCCCTAAACTGTGCCCCCCACTTCACATTACTTAGTCACCATTTTAGGAAACAGACCTCTTTACCGGTACAGTGACAGTGAAACAGAATGGTTTAAAAAGTCAACCTAGGGCGGGAGGTGACTGAGTCCAGAGCACGCCCAGGGTCCCCCCAACTCCATCAGTCCCCCAGCCCCCACAAGCACTGGCAGCAAGCAGTCCGGAGGCAGGTGCCCTGCTTGGCTTCTGCACTGCATCCTGGATGTCAGTGCCTCCCTCTGCTGCCCTTCCACTGACCTCGTGCCCGACGGAGGAGGGGCTCTCCGGGCTCTGGGCCGGTGCTGCCTCAGCCCTGCAGGGGTCAGCTCCCAAGGTGCTGAGGGCCCACGGTGCTCCTGTATTTTCTTCCAGACCAGACTTAGCGTCTGCCTTTTGCATCTTATATTTCCTTCCTTCCTTCATCAACCCATCCGTCTATCTGTTCACCTTCCATCCATGCTCCCCCGTGCCCACCTCCCTCCGTCAGTCCCTCTATCCCTCTGTCCATCTGCCTCCCAGTTGCCTATGTCCATGGTCCCTCGTGGCCTCCATCCCTGTGTCTCTGGCACGGCCATTCTGTACCTTCCTCGTGTCCCCCCGCCCCTCCCCTGGGCCAGCCCCAGGCTCGTCCTTCCGACCCTGACTTCTCATTCCTGCCTCCTGAGGATGCTCTGGGTTTTTCTCGCTCCTTCCCGTGCTGGGGCTGTCAAGGCCTTTAATAGCCTTTCTTGGTTCTTTCCCTCCCTTTGGGGGGTGGGGCATGCACCGTGGTGCTCAGGACTCTCCTGGCAGGGCTAGGGGGCCATCTGTGGTGTGGGGAGGGAGCCCTCCCGATCTGGGTGGCTCTTCCCCTCTGCCTTCTCTCCGGGCAGCAGTCTTGGGCACGTGAGTTTTGCTCTGTCCTGAGGCAGGACCTCGGGAGGAAGCGAAAGAGGAAGGATCTTGCAGCCAGCCCTCGCCTGCACTTGCCCCCGGCGCCCCTTCTCTTCGTCCTTGGTCTAGGGGCTCGGCCCCCCACCCCTTGAGTCCTCCCTCTCACACATGGACATGCCTGCGCCTCAGGAGTCTGGACCTGAGGCCATGCTGCCCACCAGAGTGCTGAGGTAGTTCTGTCGTCAGAGCGGGATGGTGCAGGGGCAGCATGGGAAAGCCCACGGCCATGTGCCTATGAGGTCACAGTGAGCACCACAGGAGAGCACTTGGCACTGTGCCGGTCACCCCAAATGTGGCCGCGCCTCCTACTCTCACCAGGGGCATGTCTGCCCCTTGAAGAGCAGGAGACGCGGCCATCCGTGGTCTCTGCCTGTCCTCTGTGCCCAGGCGTCCAGGAGGATGGAAACCGCCCCGTTGTTGCTGAGACCACGCCGTGGGGGGCTCTGGGGCGGTCCTCTGGCAGCCTGGGGCCTCTGGCTGCCCTGCTCTCAGCCCCTGTGGAGTCCTGCTCAGGACCACACTGGCTTGTTGGCAGTTCCCCGACAAGCAGCCAACAGTCACACATTTACTAGAGTGCCCGGGGGGACCTTGTGCCATTTTGCATGTTGTTTGCATTATAGAAAGTGACCAGCGTTCATGGGGGATTCTGACGTCAGATGCACAGCATGCACGTGGCCATTGTTCAGCTATGTGTTGGGTCCATTATGGACATGGTGCTGGGGCATTTATGTGTCAGGTCCTTGCGTGGACGTGGCCCTGGGTGGTCCTTATGTGTAGGGTCCACATGTGGCTGTGCCCTGGGTCAGGGACCATGGCCGCTGGGAGACCAGGCTTTGTAGCTGATGCGGTGGGAGGGGCACGGAGCGTGGCAGAGAGAGAGCGGACAGTTGGGGGATCCAGGGAAGGACGGAGACGAGATGGTGGGAGGCGGCAGGAGAGCAGGAGACAGAGGAGTGAGGGGACAGCAGGCCTCGGGCAGTCATCGGCGCTGGCAGGATGGAGGGGCCCCCGGCACATGGCATAGCTCACCGAGAGGCCTGAGCCCATGCACTGAAGGTCACGGGAGGGTCATGTAGGAGTAGCGTGGGAGAGCACGGCAGGCGCGGGTCTGGGCGCCCTCGCACGCGGTCAACCCCAGCCCCGTGATGGCCACGGTTCACGGAGGGCGGGTGGCTGAGTCAGCTGCGGGAGCAGTTCTCGCCCTGCCAGCGTCCCTGTGACGCCACCCGTTTTATGGGCAGCTGATTGACACCAGGAGCCCCTCTTGTGCCAGGGGATTTTGGGCACAGGATGCCCACGGACACGCGGGCCCCTGGGTTCAAGAGCGAGGCCGTCCTCCACGAGCCATCAGGGGTCGGGATGAGGGTCACTGTCAGCATGGGGTGCTCAGCGTGGCCACCGCAGCCGCGGCACGCCACCCACGCCCTTCGGCCTCAGCTGCTGCCGGGCCGGCCCCATCTGCTCACATTTCCACCCAGAGAACTGTCTGAAGACCCCGGGGCTTCAGGAGGCTCCGGGCCGTGCGGATACAGCCCCTGGGAGTGGGGGCCCCGCATGCTGTCACTGAGCGGAGGGTGGGTGGGGCAGCTGGCCCTCCGCCAAGCCACACCCGTGCCCCACCTGCAGCTGGGCGTGGGGAAGCCCAGGTCCCCCAAGGTGCCATTCCCTCGCGGGGATCCCCGACTGGCATGTCAGCAGCGCCCAAGTGGTGGCCAGACCTGCATGCCCTCCAGGCAAGCTCGGGCGGCCGAGGGCAGCGTGATGGTGGGCCTCATGGTGCTGGCATTTCCCGAACACCCTGGTAGGGCTTGGAGTCTCCAGGCACCCCCAACAGTGCTCAGGGACCACATGGTGCTGGGGATCTCACCCAGGTCTTCCACTTGCAGGCAGGGGTCTGTGATGGGCATGGGGGTCAGCAGGGTAAGGGGGTCAGGAGGCCTGTGGAGGGCAGGGGGGCAGCGGGGTCATGTGGTACTTGCTGAACTGAGGGGTCCTCCAGGCCACCTTCCCACTGCGCCCAGGCAAAGGAGGGGGATGTGAGCACACTTTGGGCCCCCAGGGCACCCCTGGGTGGCGTCCTGGTGTCCACACAGCCTTTCCAAGTTCTGGAGCGTCACATGCAGCTCCAAGGACCTGGGCCATCTCTGTGTCCAGCTCAGCCCAGCCTACTGGGTACCATGCAAGGTGGAGCCACAAGGACTGCAGGGACGGGGCTGCAGGGGAAGGGAGGGGAGAGACAGCTCTGGAGGGGAGAAGAGGAGCATCAGGGGAGAGGCAAGGCTGTAGGGGAGGGAAGGGGAGGGACTGCAGATGAAGGAAGGGGCGGGGCTGCAGGGGAAGAGGAGGAGGGGCTGCAGAAGAGGGACAGCAGGGGAGGGAGAGGAGGGGCAGCAGGAAAGGAGAGGGGCTGTAGGGGAGGGAAGGTGAGGGGCTGCAGGGGAGGGGAGAGGCTGGTGGTCTGGGAGGGGACCCAGAGGAGGGGCCCAGGGCCAGCTGCCCTGGGTCCTGCTTCTCAGGTTCCTGGTTCCAGGGGGTCTGTCTCCCCTGGCCCAGTGCTGTAAGTGTGTGGCCCTGGACGGGCAGAGAGCAGCTGGTCGCACGGGGACTGGAGCCCGCAGTCCCTCTCCTGGGGCAGACTTGAGAGCTTCTCCCACAGGAAGGCAGTTTCTGTTTCTGGGGTTAGTGTCGAGTTTCAGCGATGGAGGAAGAGTCCACAGCACCGTCCTCCCCGTGCACCCCGCAGAGAGAGGCTCTGAATAATTCAGCCAGGCGCAGGCAGGCCCAAAGGTCGGGCTGTGAATTATGTATGTGTCTCCGGGGCCGTGGGGACTGCTGGGGGCTGCAGAGAGCCGCCTGAGCCCGGGGCCTGGGCCTCGGCCCAGCGCCCCCGGGGCTCTGGCTGACCGGGATGGGTGCGGAGGGCTGGCCTGCGGCGCCTGGCTGGAAGTACCTGGTTAAGTGGCATCACAGTGGCGCTTACCAGCTGTGCCCAGGTAAAGTCCCCGCGTCTGTGTTGGCAGGGAGGCTGGCAGCACCTCAGGTACGTGTGAGGGGCCGGCGAGGGGCCCAGAGCGGGGTGGGGTGGTACCCGTACATTTGGGGGGTGCCGTGCCGCCAGGCTGCCTGCCTCATCCGAGGGACAGGAGCTCAGAGCAGTGGCACCTTGGGAGGCTTCCTGCACAGGCCGGCAGCCACTAACACTAGGACTAGGGTATACGGCCTGCGCAGATGGGTAGGGGCGGCTCTCCAGAGGAGCAGAGGCCGTGTGGCGGCCCAGCTTTTGAGCACAGACTGCCCCCCACTTGGCGGGGTGGGGCAGAACAGAGTGGGTTTGCAGCCCTGTGCCAGGCCCCACATTCCTGGGGCCCCTGGGCTAGTGGGGGGGTGCTTGCTGCGCGCCACTCCCTGACCAGCCCCCGGCTGCCCTGGGCTATGCACCCGCCCCAGCTGCATGCATGTGTGTGCTCCCCCGCTCCCAGACCCCGGTCCGTGCTCCCCGGCTCCCGGACCCCGGTCTGTTGCTGCCTGTACTGGCACTCGGGGCTGTGTGTGGGAAGTCCCCCCCCACCCCTCCCCCTACACACCCCCATGCTCACTTTCTCAAGCTCCACATGTCTACCCAGGGTGTTCAGTGACGCTTTCCCAAGGTGGGGCAGCATGCGGATATCCCATGGGGGCCAAGCAGGTGCTCACAGCCCCCAGCACACAGGCGGCTTCCGGCATTGCGTCTCCCCAGCATATCGGCTCTAGTAGAGACAACGTGTAGCTAGGGTGGGCTGTGGGTGGGAGGCTGACCTCTGGGTCCTCAGCATTTCCGATACTGGACTGGAATCACCACCCAGGGCAGACTGTCCGTAACCCCTCAAAACGTGAGCATGTGTGCATGTGTGAAGCGCAAGTGGATGGATAGATTTGGTTGGGGGGGGCGTGAGCTGTATATAGGGCACATATGCATATGTGTGCATATGAACATGTATATACACATGAGCATTGTATGTTTATATATGCTTGCCCATGTGCGTATGAGCACACACATATGTGAGCGTGTGTGTGTGTATGGTCTGTGCAGATGTATGTAAGCTTGTGTGCATGGGATTGTGGATTGGAAGAAAGGGAGGATGAGCCTGTTTGTGCATGTGAAAACATGTATGATGTATGTGAGCAGCAGTGTGAATACACGTGCATGCGTATGCTCTCTACGTGTGTTAACAGGAGCATGAACATGTGTGCATGTGTATGCTCTCCGCCTGCATGGATGTGAGTGTGAACACGTGTGCATGAGTGCATGAGTATGCTCTCCACATGCGTGGATGCAAGTGTGAACACGTGTGTGTGGGCGAGTGTGAACACACATGCATGTACATGTACTTCGAGCATGTATTGATGCTCCCCACATCATCCCTGGCAGGCGGGACATGGGTGGCGAGTGTTGGGTTGTGACACCTGGTCTTCTAGATGGTTCTGCGTGGGAACGCACATCTATGCCAAGCTCCCAGCAGCCAGCCCTGGTTGCCAGTGTGGACAGTGTCTGCCTGCTCACTCCGCAGGGCTCATGTGTGGCCTCTCTGTGCTCGGCTGGGCTTCAGTGCAGAGGACTCCGGGCTGCGCCAGCTCCGAGAGGCCCCAGGGCACTGCTCCACTCACATGAACCCTGTGTCCGCATAGTGCCCTTCCTGTGCTGTGCATGCCCCGGTCACTCCCACCATCCCGTGTGCGTGGGTGCCCGCAAGGCTCCCTGGCCTGGCCTCTGCGCTCACCAAGGGTGGAGGTGGCCTCTGCCCCGGCTGCTGCCCCCGGTGGCAAGGGAGCAGCTCTTCACAGCACCCAGGTCCTAAGGGGACAGTGTGGGTGGGATGTTCCAGGAGCTGCCCGTGTCCTTTTTCAGCTCCAAGGAGCAAGGCCACCGCTTGGACCACCCCGCCTCGTGCGGGAGGGATGGGACCCTGGGGGCGTGGGGGCGGTGTGGTCAAGGTGGCCTGTCCACAGAGCTGAGCGGCGGGGACCTGAAGGACTGTGCCAGCACGCACAGCCTGAGCAGCAACGCCAGCCTTCCCAGCGTGCACAGCTGCCGGCGCCTGCGCGACAGGAGGGTCGCCAGCTGGGCCGTGTCCTTCGAGCGCCTTTTGCAGGACCCGCTTGGGGTCCAGTACTTCTCTGTGAGTGGGGCCCCTCGTGCTGGGGGCGGGGGAGGGGACTCGGGGCCACGGGCGGGGTGATCAGTGCCGTGTCCCGCAGGACTTCCTGAGGCGGGAGTTCAGCGAGGAGAACATCCTGTTCTGGCAGGCCTGCGAGGGGCTCACCCATGTGCCCGCCCACGACCAGAAGGAGGTGGGTCCTGGGGCACTGTGGGGCGGGGGTGCCCCCCAGTGGCCACGTGGCCCCGAAACCACCTCTGGAAAAAGCTCAGAGAGGAGCGAGGCAGGGAGGAGGCCTTGGGGGCCAGGGGACTGCAGAAGAGATGGGGTGGGTGCTTGCTTGTATGTTTATATATGCTTGCTTTAGGCCTTGGGGCCCAGGGGGCGTGCTGCCCACCCCACATGCACCCGCCTGTCCCCCAGCTCTCTTACAGGGCCCGGGACATCTTCAGCCGCTTCCTGTGCAGCAAAGCCACCACCCCCGTCAACATCGACAGCCAGGCCCAGCTGGCTGCCGACATCCTTGACGCCCCGCACCCTGACATGTTCAAGGAACAGCAGCTGCAGGTGACAGCCTGGGCCGAGGAACCCTGCCCCTGGCCCTGTGCTGGGCACCAGAACCCCTGTGCCAGCCCGTGTCCCTCTCTCCATCTCCCTGACACCACCTTCCTGGGGGACACAGGGACACAAGCTGTCATTGTGTCTCCATGTGAGGCCCCGCTGACAGCCCTCTAAGCCCCAGTGTGCTCAGGGGTGCAGCATGGGAAGCCCCAGGAAGCAGACCAGGGCTGTGTTCACGCCTGGGGCCCTGGTCCTGGGGCTCCCTGACCAATCCCAGGTGTTCAGGGCCGCCCCTGACCAGGGCTGCGTCCTCCCATGCTGCCCAGGCAGCTCTGACTGTGAGGGGACAGCCAGAGAGCACGCAGGAGACCCGGCACAGATGACTGGAAGGTGGCGTGGCGTCTGAGCCAGGTTCCCCGCCAGGCTGAGCACTGCCGGCCCAGGGGGACGTGGGGGACGCGGGTCTCTGAGCGCTGCGGGGATGGGGAGGGGGTGTGGTCTCTGACCTGTGTGGCCTCTGGCAGATCTTCAACCTGATGAAGTTCGACAGCTACACGCGCTTCCTCAAGTCCCCGCTGTACCAGGCCTGCATCCTGGCCGAGGTGGAGGGCCGCCCCCTCCCAGACGCCCAGCAGGTGCCCAGCAGCCCGGCCTCCAGGCATGGTTCGGACCACTCCAACGTGTCCACGCCAAAGAAGGTGGGCCCGAGGGTGGGGGGACGGCACAGCAGGGAGGCGCACCCGGATTCGATCCCCAGTGCCCCCGGTGGCCCTGGCCTGGGGCCACACGCTGAGGCCCGGGGGTGGGGACGGGCTCTGAGGACTGAGACAGGGACGGCCCTGCAGCTCAGCAGCAAGTCACGGTCTGGACGGTCCCTGGACGAGGAGCCAGAGGAGGAGGCAGAGCGGCGGCGCCGGGGCCCCTTCTTCTCCTGGTCGCGCGCGCGGAGCACGGGCCGGTCACAGAAGAAGAAGGATCTCAGCGGCCACCCACACGCCCCAGGTGGGTGACGCCCTCAGAAGCCCCCGCCCCGGGACCGGCTCAGACGAACTGTCACCGGCTGCGGGGGCGGGGAGTGCCACTGCGCCACGTGCCAGGGGACAGCATGGGGCTCCCTGCCCTGGGGGGGTACGCCACGGTTGGGGGCTTCTCTCAGCCCCTGTGTGTTCCCCCAGAACCGCCCCACGCCAATGGGGCCCTGGGCCGCCGGGAGTCGCAGGCCTCGGTGTCGTCCGCGGGAAGCCTGGACCTGGTGAGTCCCCGGCGCCCGGCTCAGCCTGGGCTGCAGGACCCCCCCATGCCACCTCTGTTGGGTCACGGGACCCCCGTGCCAGCTCTGTGGGGCCGCGGGACCGGGGTGTCCCAGCAGCTGTTGTGTGGATGCCCCCCAGTCCTCAGCAGCCCGCAGTGGTGTTTTTGCCGCGTTGTTCTCGCTTGGGGAGGGGCGCCTCCCCCGCCCTCACAGCCGCTGCTCATCGCATGTCATGCAGGCACCCTGTGTCTGTGCTGCTGGGGGTCCCGCCGCCCACCCTGAGCTGGGGCGCCCCACACACCGTGCCCCCCTCTCTCTCCCAGCAGGATGCCTGCAGGGTGTCAGCAGCCGAGCGGGACCGGGGTTCCCCGCACTGCTGCGTGCAGCTCCCAGATGGCACGGCCTGCGTGGTGCTGCTCAGGGCCGGGCTGTCCATCAAGGACCTGCTGGCCGGGCTGTGTGAGCGGCATGGCCTCAACGGGGCAGCTGTGGACCTCTTCCTGCTGGGCGGGGACAAGGTACCCGCGCCAGTTCTTCTCGACCCTGGCTGGCGGACGGGGGGCGGCTTGGGAGGGTTCCCTTTGTTCTGTGCAGCTGTGCGCCCTCCCCTTGCCACATCTCTCTCTTTCGCTCTCTCTCTCTCTCTCTCTCTCTCTCTCTCTCTCTCTCTCTCTCTCTCTCTCTCTCTCTCTCTCTCGCGGGGTGCCGGCTGGGCCCTTGCTGAGCTGCCCCCCTCCTCGTAGCCGCTGGTGCTGCAGCAGGACTGCAGCATCCTGGAGGCCCGGGAGCTGCGGCTGGAGAAGCGGACCCTGTTCCGGTGAGGGCCCCGCCCACCTGCCTGCCCGCCCGCAGGGGTCCTGCCGCCTGGCCCCAGCGTCTCTCATCCTGCCCCCCAGGCTCGACCTCGTCCCCATTAACCGCTCCGTGGGACTCAAGGCCAAGCCCACGAAGCCCGTGACTGAGGTGCTGCGGCCCGTGGTAGCCAAGTATGGCCTTCGGCTGAGCGACCTGGCTGCCCGGCTGGTGAGTGCCCAGGGCTGCTGATGAGGCAGCACAGCCTCTTCTCACCGGGCCCTGCACCACCACACACACACACACACACACACACACACCGGGCCCTGCGTCACCACACACACACACACACACACACCGGGCCCTGCGCCACCACACACACACACACACACACACACACCGGGCCCTGCGTCACCACACACACACACACACACACACACCGGGCCCTGCGCCACCACACACACACACACACACACACACACACCGGGCCCTGCGTCACCACACACACACACACACACACACACACACACATATACACACAGGCCCGGAGACCCCCACTCCCGCCAGGACATCTACTTCCAGTTCCTTCTGTAACATCCACAAAAAGTGGACAGCCCTGCAGCCTCCTGTCCCCGGGCCCAGCTCTGTGTCACCCTTTCCGTAGGTGATCAGCCCCCCAGTGTCACCTTCCACAGTGCAAGGCTCAAGAGCCGGCAGAGAGTGTCCAGCTGGGCCGGGGGCTGGGCACTGAGATCTGCAGCCACCTCAGGGACCCTCCTGGGCTAACCCCGCAGCCACTGGGCACCTCCTCTGGCTGGGCAGCTGCTGCCACCAACTGTTCTGGAATGTTCTCATCTGGCTGAGTCCCCACCCCATGCCCCATCTCGCCTAGAGTGGAGAGCAGGAGCCCCTGGACTTGGGGGCTCCCATCGCCAGCCTGGATGGACAGCGGGTCATCCTGGAGGAGAAGGAGCCCAGCCGCGGCCGAGGTGAGCGGGTCCCAGGGCTGCTGGCGCCCTATGCAGGGGCGCCCGGGCTGCCCCCCGTGACGTGGAGACACTGTCCAGGGCGCTGGCCACTCGCATGTGGCGGTCGCAGCTGCTCCATGGTCACTTTGCGCTTCCCTCACCCCTGTCCAGTGGCCACAGAGAAGCCCAGAGGTGTGTCCAGCAAGCACGGCACGGCTGCCAGCTCGGGCTCCCGGAACCCCTCGGCCCTGGTAATGCCTGGCCCCGGCCCCTCCCGCCCAGCGCCCCTCCTGCCCAGGAGGCCACCACCCTCCTCCCCTGCCCCCTCAGGCGCCCCCACCCATCCCCTCCGGCCGCGGGAGCGGAACTCTGGCTTTTCCTTCCATGCAGGGAGAGGGCAGAGCTGTAGGCAAGTCTAATTCTATTAAGATAAAAGGAGAAACCGGGAAGAACGCTAGGGAGCCCCGGCTCTCAAAGAGAGAAGAATCTATTGCAAAGATTGGGAAAAAAAAAAGTCAGAAAATTAATTTGGACGAAGCAGAGGGTACGTGTGCTCCCACAACTCGCGTGTTTGCTGGTGCCCCGGTGCCAATCCTCCCCGGGTGCGCGTGCACCGCCCCCCAGTTTCCATGTGAGGTGGGCAGAATGCCCACGGCAGCACGGCACTGCCCACTGGCCTGGGGTGCCCCACCCTGCCCTGGCCCACAGGAGAGGGACAGAAGCTTCTTTCTCAGGTGTAGGAAGGAGCAGCAGGGCAGAGGGGAGCAGCCCTGCCGCGGGAGCCCCTTGCCAGCCCTGGTCTCTGAGAACCACCCCCACTATCTGCACATGCTTGAGCCCTGCCTCGGCTCTCAGCCGTACACCGGGAGCCCCGGCGGGCAAGGGAGGGGCTCAGAGCAGGTGTCCAGCAGTTGGGGGTGTTGGGACCCCTCTGCCAGGGGCCAGAGGGTTGAACATCAAGGGCCTCCTCTCCTGGGGTGCCAGTGGGGGGCTGCAGGGAGCTCAGAAAGAGCCAGGCCCAGAGCACACTCCCTCCCTCCCGCCTGCCCGGGCAGGCCCGAGGGCACAGGACTGAGGGGCTCCTCTGGGGGTGGGCGGGCTGCCCCCCAGGCTCGGCTCACCAGCCCGGCCCTTCCTCCCACAGAGTTTTTTGAGCTTATTTCCAAAGCTCAGAGCAGCCGGGCCGACGACCAGCGCGGGCTGCTGAGGAAGGAGGACCTGGTCCTGCCGGCCTTCCTGCGCCTGCCCGCGGCCGTGCCCCAGCACCCCGACAGCCCGGCCTCCAGCCCCAGCTCCGACACGGCCTCCTCGGCAGCCCAGACTCCTCCCGCGGGCCAGGACAAGGCCAGGGGCCTCCCGACCGAGGAGGGGGCACCAGAGGCCGACCTGACCCTGACAGGGGAGGGGGACATTAGCAGCCCCAACAGCAGCTTCCTGCCACCGCCCCCCACCCCACAGGACTCGGCTGGACCTCCGAGACCAGGTACCTCCGGGCTCTGAGCCAGCACCTGACCGGACCGGGCCCCTGGTTCCGACGACCCCCCTTGCATCTCTGCCCCCACCGTCCCTGGTGTCCAGAGGAAGAGCAGCAGTGGCGCTCCCCCGCCCCCCAGCAGCGCCCAGGGGCTGCTCTGCCCCTCTGGAACCCCATCCTGTCCGTCCCTCCATCCTGGAGACTGGCCCCCACACCCACACCACTCAGAGGCGGGGCCCAGCGCAGGACCACGCAGCGTGTGCTGGGGGCAGCGAGAAGCCACTGGGCCCAGGGCAAGGCTGCAGCTGCCCAGGGGCACCCAGGGACACAGGCCCAGGGACTCGGGGCTGGCGCGGCCCCTTGACTTCACAGGGTCACCAGCCTGACTTAACTGAGTTGGTCATCACCTGATGACCATCTGGTGATCCGTGGGGCCTCGGCAGCTCCCAGAAAAGCCAAACTAGGGTTGGAGAGTGGGCAGGACCCCAGCCTACTGAGACACGGCCCAAGGTCAGCCCCGGCCTCCACTGGTGCCATGGCCAGGGCCTTGCCCTGGCGCCCCAGCCCCCAGGTGTGACCCTGTCTCCCAAGTGCTGGGCAGGGGCTGCTCCCCACCCACACGGAGGCCACGTCAGGCCTGCCCACACCCGTCTCACGGGAACCAGGTGGGCAGGATGCTCGTGAATGAGGCCCAGGGTCACGGTCAGGGTGCCGGGCACCTGCACGCATGCCATTCCCCGCAGCCACTGTGCCCGGGGCTGAGTCCTGGCACTAATAAAAACGCCCCGTCATCAGGCCCCGCACTGAGCTGCTCTTCTTCTGAGGACGGGCTTCGGCTCGGCACCGAGAGGAAATGTGACCGGAAGAGTGGGCTCCTCAGGCAGTGAGGGGCGCTCCTCACACACACCGCCACTCCTCTGGGCGCCTGCCCAGGGACACCCCACGAGGCGGTGGGGAGAGAGGGGCCACCGCCAGGCCTGTTCCTCAGGGCCCAGAGGCAGAAACAAGGGGAGCCTGAGGCTCAGGGTGTGGAGCCGCCTGCAGTGCTGACCACCGCCCCACTCACACTGTCACAGCCTCAGACACTCCCCCACTCCCGCAGCCCCGCACGCCTCCTCAGCACTCCTCCCACTCAGCTCCCACTCTCCTGCATACTCCCTCTCACAGTCCCTCTCACACTCCTCTCACACTCCCTCTCACACTCCCTCTCATGTTCGCTCTAATGCACACTCCCTATCACACTCTCCCTCACACGCCCTCTCACACTCCCTCTCACACTCACTCCCTCTCACAGTCCCTCTCACACTCCCTCTCACACTCCCTCTCACAGTCCCTCACAGTCCCTCTCACACTCCCTCATAGGTCCTCTCATGTTCGCTCTAATGCACACTCCCTATCACACTCTCTCCCTCACACGCCCTCTCACACTCCCTCTCACACTCACACTCCCTCACAGTCCCTCTCACACTCACACTCCCTCCTACATTTCCTCACTCTCACCTCCTCTCACTCCCTCACACTCCCTCTACTCCCTCGCACTCTTCCCCCACTCATACTAACTTCCCCTCCACTCCCTCCCCCTCAGACACATGCTGCATACCCTTCACACACGTGTATACTCCCTCCCTCACACCCACTGCCACTCCCACTCCTGCTTCCTCTCACAACCATTTACTCTCCCCTCCCCACTCCCGCCGGTACCTGAGCTCCCTCGCCCTCGCCATTCGTACCCCCTCCCCCTCCCACTCCCTTCATACTTGTCCTCCTATGGCCATACTCATCCTCCCTCAGCCACAGGGAACGCTTTTGACTTGGTGGATTTGGGAGGGGGCCCCTGCCCAGGCGCCTGTCCCAGGGCCAGGCTGAGCCCCTCTATGAGGCCAGGGGACCCTGTTCCCAGACACATGCCCGGACATCCCCACCTGGGGTCCCGGTGACCGTGCTGTTGTCAGAGTGCAAGGCCCTGCGCACGGTGGGCGCCACGTAGGGGTGGGGCGCACCCTGTCTGGGCCTGCAGGCTTGGGCATAAGGAGTGATGCCCTTCACAGTTGTTGGGGGTGCGGGAGCCTCGAGGGCGTCCCCGGGACCCCAGACTAGGACCTAAGCTGCAGAACACCCGGAATCCAGAAGAGTGGCGATAAGAGAGGAGCCCCAGGCCGACAGGTCCCCTCGAGAGGACTGGAGTGGGGCTGGGGCAGGTCCCCTCGAGGAGGGGGGAGGGGGCTGGGACAGGTCCCCTCGAGAGAGGACTGGAGAGGACTGGAGCGGGGCTGGGACAGGTCCCCTCGAGAGGACTGAAGCGGGGGCTGGGACAGGTCCCCTCGAGAGAGGACTGGAGCGGGCCTGGGGCAGGTCCCCTCGAGAGGACTGGAGCGGGCCTGGGGCAGGTCCCCTCGAGAGGACTGGAGCGGGCCTGGGGCAGGTCCCCTCGAGAGGACTGGAGCGGGCCTGGGGCAGGTCCCCTCGAGAGGACTGGAGCGGGCCTGGGGCAGGTCCTGGCGTCCTGGCCTTTCACTCCTCACACACACTGCAGCTCAGCTGTGGGAGGGCAGCCGGGGAGCCTGCGTGGAGGAGGTGGTCTGAGAACAGCCCAGTGTCTGGAGGATGTTGGGGCACTGACCCCTGGGAGCTCCAGCAGGGGTCACCTGTGGTGGCAGAAAGGCCCGAGAGGGTCCACACAGCCTGGCTGGGACAGCGGGTCCCTTGTCCCAGGGTATTGGCGGGCGGCAGGGCCAGGGCACCTGACTGGGCCCAGGAACAAGCAGGTCATGACATCACGGCCTGTGTTGGGGTCTGGGGGCCGGAGGCAGCCAGCCATGCTGGGACAGGCACAGTGCTGACCCCCCACTCGGCTGCAGAGCTGCCCGAGGGGACGCAGAGGCCTGTCTTCCTGCGGCCCCCGAATCCTGAATGCTTTGGACACACACAGAGTGGGTCAGCTGGTGGCAGGGCACGCGCCAAATCCGGAGTGAAGGCCGGCCGCCCCCTCCTCCCCGGAGCCCTGTCTGTGGTCGGGCCGGGGGCCTCCCCAGGGCTCGGGAGCGGCTGCTGCCAGTCCCACAGCTCCCCAGCTGTGCTCAGGAGGGGCCCCCCCACCCGCCCCACGGGCATAGTCGAGGGGAGGGGTGACAGTGCCGCGGCCAGGGTCTCGGTGCCAGGGAAGGTGCTGTGGGGTGCCTCGCCCCTGCCCACAGGTCCCGGTGGCTCCAGAAGTCACTGGGAGGTGTGGGGGTACAGGAGACGGAGGACCCAAGGGTGCGGCCCCCACTGTGACTCCCTGAGGCACACGCCACACTGGCACTCCCTGCTGAGACCCTGCGAGAGCAAGGGGCTCCCCCCCCCCAGGAGACGCAGGCCTGAGGACGGGGTATGGCACCCCTCAGAGGGGCACCGCTGCTTTCCACAGACGCCCAGGAGACTCGGCGCCACCCCTGCACTTACTTCCCCACCCCATGGAGCCCTGCAGGGCGCCTGGGGCCGCGAGAGGCCCCCTACGCGCAGCCCCTGCACCCCGCTCTCCCTCCCAGGTCCTCAGGCCCTCCTATATTTGTGGAGTGGGCTGGTGTAAGGGTGGGGAGGTGGGCGGCCCGGGCAGCCCCTGGCCAGCGCCCCCTAACAGCGTCTCTCCTCCCCGCAGGAGGCAGGGCCCGCAGCAGAGACTCGGGTGTCGTCGGCTCAGGCCCCCGGCCTGGGCTGCACACGGGCCCCTCGAAGCCACTCACCAGCAGGACGCCCCCATCAGACCTCCCTGCCCTGAGCACCAGCCCAGGTGGCGCCGCCAAGGCCAAGGCCAGCCCCCACCACGCCACCTTCGTCTGAGGCCGCCCGCCCTCCAGGGAGCCCTGTCCCCTGCCGGCGAGCACTGCCCTGCAGCTCTCAGGGAGAGGATGGGCTGGCCCAGGGGGCCCACATCCAGCTTCCCCCAATAAAGCCTCTTTGAGGACCCCCCAGCGTCTGCTCGCTCTGGGGCTGGGTTTCCGCTGGGTCTCAGGCTGTGTCCGTAACTCGGTGAGTGGGCACGGGGACACAGGGACTTGGCACCCAGGCCAGGGGCCGCTCTCCCTGCGGGGTGGGGCCTTCTGCATGGGGGCAGGGCCTCCTCCTACTTAGGGGGCTTCTCTGTCTGGGTTAGGCATGTGGTCTGGCGGGTGGTCTGGCCATAGCAGCCCCTGCCTGGGTTTCTGAGGCCCAGTGGGCACCTCTGGGTTCCACTCCCGCCACCGCCTCAAGGGAGTCCACCGGCTGGTCTGTGGGGCAGGGACCTCCCTAGCAGCGCCGATGGGGTTCAGGCTGGACACGTGTGAAACAGGAGAGCGGGCTGTGGTCTCGGTACGGGGGCTCTGATCACAGCAGCTCTGTCAGAGGTTACCCAGACACAGCGGAAAGCTGCCCTGCCCTGCCCCCCCCCATACTCTCCCTGCCCTCACACCCTCCCTGCTGTCACTTCCCTGCTGTACAGCTGCTGCGCCCTGTGGCTGCTCAGAAATTGCAGAAGGGGTTTCCCTAGTCAGCACCCAGGGGTCAGCACGTCCCTGGCTGCCTGCAGGGGCCACTCCTGACCCCAGAGCTCAGTGAGCACGCACACGGAGCAGGCCGGCCCCGGGCAGACCTCTGTGCCGTGGGTGAGGACAGTCCGGGACAGACATCGTCTAGGATGTGCAGAAGCCCAGCCCTGCACAGTCCAGGCCAAGAAGGCTTCCTGGAGGGAGAGGCATTTCGGAGAAAGGGTGGCACCACTCCTGTACCGTCCACCTCTCAGCTCTCCTCCCTCTTCTCCGTAAGGGACCCCCTACCCCAGGCTCATTCTGGGATGCTCATTCCTCCACCCCAGGGTCCTGGAGTGTTGTGGGCAGGGGAGGGTCCCCATCCTGGGTCACCATGTAACCGCCAGCACTTTGGTATTGCAAGGACAGGCCCTGCCCCAAGGGTCCACGTAGTTCACAAGACACAGGTCAGCCTGCAGGGCCCAGCGGTAGGCTGGTGCCGGCCCTGACCTGCAGTGCTATGCTGGAGGCCGTCCTGGAGGAGGCTTCTGGCCGAGAACAGAAGCCAGTTAGTTCCAAACAACACAGCTGACCCCAGAAGGGGCAGCTGGGCCCCAGGGAGGGGCTCGTGTTGAGCCACAGGGGGGCCGGGCAGAAGAAGCGGGTTAATGATTTCCAGGAGGCCCTGACCTCGGCTGCTGGCCTCAGCTCGGCCTCCTGCTGGCCCTCACGTCCACTCAGGAGGAGCCATGGGGCGCCGGGCCTGGGTGTCCGGCCCCTGCCCGCTGCTCTTGCTCTCGCTGCTGCTGCTGTCGCTGCCCCCTCTGAGGGCCCAGCCCCCGGCCAGCGGGGTAAGCACTGGGAACCCCCCGGGTGCGGGCGGCCAGGGCAGCTGGGGCAAGGGGCAGTGCCTCCAGGGTTTAGGTAGAGGAAGTGAGGCCCGAGTTGGCCTTCAGAGGCAAGTCAGGCAGCGCAGGCTGGCCCTGGCCACGCCTCCTGGGGTCCCAAACAGTGTCTGGGGTGGGCTGGGTGGCCCACACTGCTCTCACCCCCGCGGTGGACACCAGGATTCACTGACTCAGCCCTGCTGGGAGGGGGAGGGGCCAGGGCCCTGTGCCTGCCCCCAGACCCAAGGACCCCAGTGTGACCTCAGAGGCCACACTGAGATGAATCCTCAGCACTCTCGGCTCCTAGAACCAGACTGAGGCGCCGGGACCCAACAGCACAGTGACCACTGGGACGCCAGGGACCCCTGTGACCTCTGTGAACCCCAAGGCTCCAGCCACCAGCACTGCAGAGGCAGAGGGACCCCATGATGGGGAGCACGGCCCCCTGACCAGAGTGGCTCCCTCAAGCAGCAGCCCTGGGAGTACAGGTTCGTCTGGAGTGCTTCCTGGAGGCAGCGGGCAGTACCTGGAAGGGTGGGTTTTAGGAAGGGGGATGCTGGGTGAGTGGGTGCAGGATGGGGGTCAGGAGGTGCTGCGTGCAGGCCCCTGACCCCGCCACCTCCCCCAGCAGTGCTCACAGAGGATGGGCAGCTCTGCCGGTTCCCCTTCCGCTACGGTGGCCGCATGTTCCATTCCTGCACATCCGAGGGCAGTGCCCACAGGAAGTGGTGGGTCCGGGGGCGGGTCCCACCTAGGCAGCAGCGGTGCAGCCCCCCTCAGGCCCCCGCACCGCCCTGCGCCCGCGCCAGGCTCTGATGATGAGCGAGCAGGGGTGGGGCGTGAGTGGGGCAAGTGGCGAGTGCATGCACGAGTGGCCGAGAGATGGCCGTGAGGGCCAGCCCGGGCCGCCCCGCACTAAGGCCACCGCTCCCTCAGGTGTGCCACCACCCACAACTACGACCGTGACCGCAGCTGGGGCTACTGCGCACAGCCCCCCGCGCCCCAGGAGGGGCCAGGTGGGTGCTGGGGCTGCCGCGGTCGAGCCCCATGGGGCCAAGGAGGGAGAAGAGCGGGGAGGTGAGGGAAGGTTGGCCCGGAGCCAAGGAGCGCGGGGGCTGGGCCAGGGCCGGGGACATGGCGCCCCCTGGTGGCCGCGCTAGGCCCTGCGGGTGAGGGGCCGATGCCGGCAGCCGGGCTCCGGAGGGGGCGCCCCGAGTCCGAATCACCGGGGGAGCGGGGCAGAGGGGCTAGGCCGGGAGCCACGGGGCAGACGGGCGGGCCCTCAGACCCCGGCCCCTCCGCCCGCCTCAGCAGCCCCCGACCCCTGCGCCTCCAGCCCCTGCCTCAACGGAGGCTCCTGCTCCTCCAGCCCGGGCGCGGGGTCCTACCGCTGCGCCTGCCCCGCAGCCTTCACGGGCTGGGACTGCGGCACGGGTGAGTGCGGGCGGCCGCGGGCGGGCGGGCGGCCGCGGGCGGGCGGGCGGGCCGCGGCGCGCGGGGCTCACCGTGCTCCCTGCAGACAAGTGCTTCGACGACTCGCGCCACGAGTACCTGGACGACGGGGAGCGCTGGGCCCGCGCGCAGGGGGGCCACGTGGAGCAGTGCGAGTGCGCGGGGGGCCGGGCCCTCTGCCGCGACACGGAGCACGGAGGTACGCGCCCCCCACGCGCCCGCCCGCCTCGCCCCCGCCCCGCCCCGCCGCCTGCCGGCGCTCCCACCTCCCGGCCTCCGCCCCCACCCAGAGTGCCCGGACAGCCCCTGCCTGAACGGGGGCACCTGCCACCTGATCCTGGCCACCGGGGCGACCGTCTGCGCCTGTCCCCCGGGCCGCGCCGGGCGGCTCTGCAACATCGGTGAGTGGAGCCCGCGGCGGGCGGCGGGCTCGGGGCGCTGACCCCGCTGACCCCCGCTGACCCTGCGGCGCCCGCAGAGCCCGCCCAGCGCTGCTTCCGGGGCAACGGCACCGACTACCGCGGCGTGGCGGGCACCGCCGCCTCGGGCCTCAGCTGCCTGGCCTGGAACTCGGACCTGCTGTACCAGGAGCTGCACGTGGACTCGGTGGGCGCCGCCGCGCTGCTGGGCCTGGGTCCGCACGCCTACTGCCGGTGAGCGCCCGCCCCGCGCGCCTCGCCCTCCCCGGGCCGCGGGAGCCCCCCGCCCACGCCCACCCGTGCCCTGCGCCCCAGGAACCCGGACCTGGATGAACGGCCGTGGTGCTACGTGGTGAAGGACAGCGCCCTCTCGTGGGAGTACTGCCGCCTGGCGGCCTGCGGTGCGAGCGGGGAAACTGAGGCCAGCAGGCGTGACTGGGGGGAGGAGCCCGCGCGGACCACCCGCGTCCACGGCAGCCAGCTGTGACGCGGTGGCCTCTGCTCCCAGAATCCCTGGCCAGAAACCAGCTCCCGACGCAGGTCCTGATGAGTCTGGGGGCCGCGGCGCCCACCGCGCCCCGCCAGACCTGCGGCAAGAGGCACAAGAAGCGGAGCTTCCTCCGGCCACGCATCATCGGAGGCTCGTCCGCGCTGCCCGGCTCCCACCCCTGGCTGGCCGCAGTCTACATCGGGGACAGCTTCTGCGCAGGGAGCCTGGTGCACACCTGCTGGGTGCTCTCGGCCGCCCACTGCTTCTCCAGCAGGCGAGAGGGCCCCCCCGCCTCCTCACGGCCCCCAGCCTCCCCACAGCCCCCCCACGGACCCCTCCCCACCCCACGGGCCCCACCCACCCCACGGACCCCATCCTCCCCACGGAACCCCACCTACCCCCACGGAGCCCACCTACCCCACGGAGCCCACCCATCCCCACAGATCCCATCCTCCCCACGGTCCCCATCACCCCTACGGACCCCCACCCACTCCCACGGACCCCACCCGCCCAGGTGGAGGCGCCGGGACGCACCCGCGGGCAAGGGCTGCTCTCGCGCTCCGGAGGGCGGGGCGGGGCCGCACATGCGCGGCAGAGGCTATGGGCGTGTCCCGCGCAGGCCCCGCCTCGGGCTTCGCAGGCGGTCAGCTGGCCGCCAGGGGTCGCGGGGCCCTCGTGCGGAGCCGGGAAAGGCGCCGGGTTTGGGGAATCGCACAGCCCACGATCGGCGGGTTCAGAGACCACCCCCGTCCCGTCTCTCCCACCTGCTGCGGTCGGAGCAGGCCCTCCAGGAGGGGCTCGGTGGGCGGCGCAGGGCGGGGCGGGCCGCGGGGCTGAGACGCAGCTATCCCCAGCCCCCCCAGGGACAGCATCTCGGTGGTGCTGGGGCAGCACTTCTTCAACCGCACCACGGACGTGACGCAGACGTTCGCCGTGGAGAAGTACATCCCGTACCCCCTGTACTCCGTGTTCAACCCCAGTGACCACGACCTAGGTGCGGCCCGGCGGGGCGGCCAGGAGGGAGGCGGGGGAGGACAGCCGGGCTGTCCTGCTCGCCCACCCTCACCGGCCGCCTTGCTGCCCTGCTGCCCTCCACCCCCGCCGCAGTTCTGATCCGGCTGCGGAAGAATGGGACCCGCTGTGCCGTGCGCTCCCAGTTCGTCCAGCCCATCTGCCTGCCCGAGCTGGACAGCCCCTTCCCTGCGGGACACCGGTGCCAGATAGCAGGCTGGGGTCACCAGGACGAAAGTGAGTGGGGCCTCGTGCACGCTGGGCTGGGCCCCCACTTGCCTTTGTGCCAGGGCTGGCATGTGCACATCTTGGTGGCCAGAGCTGTGCCATCTTTTGCTCAGGGCTGTGACCCCCCTCATGCCCAGCGCTGGGCTGTGCCCCTTCATATCCAGGGCTGTGCCCCCTCGTCCCCCAGTTGGGTGGTGCCCGCTGAATGCCAGTCTCTGGCAGATGTGAGCGGCTACTCCAGCTCCCTCCGGGAGGCGCTGGTGCCCCTGGTGGCTGACCACAAGTGCAGCAGCCCCGAGGTGTACGGTGCGGACATCAGCCCCAATATGCTGTGTGCCGGCTACTTCGACTGCAAGGCGGACGCCTGCCAGGTGCGTCTCGGCCACAGCTCCTTGCGGGCCCCACAGGGACAGTGAGGCCCTTCCTGGTGGGGTCCTGGGCAGAGATGGGCCCTGGGAGAAGCCTGGGTACCTTCCTGGAGGAAGGGGCATTAGGAGTTTGCCAGGTGGTGAGGCGGGCTTTAGGGGACAGGAGGGCATGTTCCGGGATGTGGGGCTGGTCCCGGGAGCAGAGCTGGGGACCAGCTTCAGGCCTTAGGGTGCCAGTGAGTCCCAGGGGCAGGGACAATCCCACCCCACCCAAGGACAGTGCTGGGTGGGGGACAATCCTGCCTGACCCGGGACAGCTCCCTCGCTTGTAATGATCTGTCACCTGCCCCGCTCAGGCAGGCCCGTCTGAGGCACCTTAGGTGGCCAGGGGACAGAGGAGCCATGTCCACCCACTATGAGCACTGACCAGCACTCTCCGCAGGGGGACTCGGGTGGGCCCCTGGCCTGTGAGAAGAATGGGGTGTCCTTCCTGTATGGCATTATCAGCTGGGGGGAAGGCTGTGGACGCCTCAACAAGCCTGGTGTCTACACTCGCGTCACCAACTACGTGGGTTGGATCAATGACCGGATCCGGCCCCCCAAGCGTCCTGCGAATCCTGCCTGAGATTCCCCCATTTCTGCCCCAGCCACACAGCAATAAAAGGGTTTGCTGAGGCCCCGCCTCCCTCTGTGTGTGGAGGCCGAGCCCGGCTGGCCCGCAGCACCCCTGGCCGTGTGGCCCGTGGATGGTGCTCAGCCTGCAGGCCTGGCTCCTCCGGTCAGGCCTGGCATCCTTTGGCACATTGCTCGCCTTCAGCCCCAGCCTTTCCTGCCCCACAGGGCTGCCCTGCTTGCATCCTGCGGGGTGCTCTCCGCCTGTCCAGGCGGCTGGCGGAGCCGAGTGGGCAGGGATCCCTTCCCGCGCCTTGTTCTCGTGGCAGAGGCCAGAGCCCTCTGTCCGGCAGTTGCCACCACTCCCCCCTTGGGGGCCGGGCTTCAGGCGCCTCGGCCAGCCAGCAGCGCGGAGGCGGAGGCGGGCGGCGCCCTTGGGAGCAGGTGCAGCCGCGGTTGGGGTGGGGGGGCGGGGGCTGGCGCTGGGCAAGGGCCAGCTCTGAGGAATGCGGCGGGCGGGCCCCTGCCTGCGGGGAGCGCCGGACGCGTGCCAGGCAGCGGATGTGGCCGTGTCCAGCACCCAGCGCTGCCCCAGGCTGGTCCTGGCCCCGCCGAGCCGGGAGCATGAATGGGGCCGGGAGGCCTGGCACGGCTCCGCGCGGGCGGCTGGTGGCACAGGTGACGCGGGGGCGGGCAGTGCGCGCTGGGCGCTGACCTTGCGGCCAGACGGCCTGAGACATCGGAATGAGCTTGTCACCACTTCGCGCCTGTTCTCTGGGCACTGTGGGCAGGGAGGGCCCCTCGTCTCGCCTCGCCATCCCCCCTCCCGCCCCGCACCAACCCCGGAACAGCCTGGTCGCTGCAGCCCGGGGGCTGAGGTCAGTTTCCGGTCTGGGAAGCGGCGCCTGGACCAGCGTTGGTGGGGGGCTGTCTCCCTGCCCTCACTGCCCTCCCAGGTGGCAGGTCTATATGGCCGGGCCCTCTGAGCGGGAGGTCAGTGTCGGGGAGGGCCGGCCCGACTCACGGGGTCCTGGCTAGGGGGGCACTCCTGGAGGTGTCTACGCAAAGGCTCCGGGCCGGGGCCGGTCCAGGTTGGCACCATCTTCGGGTGGGGGCGGGGCAGGGCAGAGACCCAGGGCAGCTGGGACTGTTCGGCCAGCACGCGCCCCCGCGCCCCCTGCGGTGCTGCGGAGCGGGGTCCTGGGCGTCCTGGCGCCGCCCCGCGTCCCACCCCGTCGTCGGGGAGACCCCGCGCGCCCCGCCCCCGCCGGGCCCGCCCTCTGCTGGCCCAGCCCCGGCCGCCGACGCGCTTTGAAAGTGACCCTGGGCTGGGCGGCCGCGGGGCGGCGGCGCCGGGCACCATGACAGAAGATGACCGAGGCGGCGCTGGTGGAGGGCCAGGTCAAGCTGCGGGACGGCAAGAAGGTGGGCGCGGGGGCGCGGGCGGCGGGGGGCGCGGGCGGGGCGCGGCCGCTCACTCCCCCCTTGTCCGGCAGTGGAAGAGTAGGTGGCTGGTGCTGCGCAAGCCGTCGCCCGTGGCAGGTGAGCGGCGCGGGGCGCGGGGCACGGGGTCCGGGGCGCGAGGCGCGGGGCGCGGGATCCGGGGCGCGGGGTTCGGGGCCGGGGCGCGAGGCGCGGGTGGGGGGCGCGGGGCGTGGATGCAGCCGGGGGCGCAGCCCGTGCAGGAACGACTTCGGGCGCCGGAGCGCGGCCAGCTCGCCCGAAATAGCCGGCGGTGCCGCTGGGGCGCGGGCTGTAACCGGAGAGCGACAGCGACAGGGACAGGGGCAGGGAGGGGGAGAGTGGGCCGCGGCTCCTGGCCCGAGCGCCGACCCCGGGGTCCGGCACGAGCATGCCCCCCTCACCTTTCCCTCATGGGAGCCCCCAAGCCCAAGAACAGGCGCCTGTGGGCGTGGCACGGGGTGCCTGGGGCCCAGGGCTCCCGGTGCAGGTCTCGTTCGGGACCCTGCGGACTTTGCGCCCCGTCACGGCGGGGACGGCGGGGGAGGGGTCACTTCGGCCGGACACAGTTGGGGCACAGTTGGAGGATCTGCAGCTGTTGGGGAGACAGGTGTCTGGAGCCCGCCCTGCGCCCTGGGGGCTGTGTGGGAAGCTGGGCTGGGGCTGGCGGCAGGCGCAGGGGCACCTCATTCTGCTCCAGCCGCTGGCTCTGCTGCTCCCGCCCGGCTGCCCGACGGAGGTCTGCATCCATTCCCTTCCTGCCTGCGCCCCAGGCTCCCCTCCATCCCTGGGAGCTGGGGTGAATGCTGGGGGAAGGGCAGGGGCTGGCACTGCGGGCCTCCTGCAGAGTGGCCTCCCCACACCATCCGAGAGGGCCTGTGGGCGCCGGTGCTGGCAGAGCACAGAAGGGACATGGCTGGGGACTCCCACCAGCAGATGTGGGCAGGAGCCCTGTCACCAGCCCCCCAGCTAGGGCTGTGCCCACTCAGCTTCCCAGCTGATCCCCACCTCTGGCGCCCAGTCCAGCTACTCCCCAGGACTTGGGTGGGGGCATAGCCATAACCTTGGGGACCCAAGGACCTAAGACGTTGGATGCTCTCCCAGAAAGAGGGTGCCCAAGAAAAGAGGGGGGGCCAGTGATAGCATTGCGGGTGGCTGGCCTGGGTTCCACCCCCGGCACCCCATATGGTCCCCAAGTATAACACCAGGAGTGATTTCTGAGCACAGAGCCAGGAGTAACCCCTGAGCATCACCCAAAAAGCCGAAAAGAAAAGAAAGGGGGGCTGCCCCTCAGATGGCCTGGGCTCTCCATGCTAGTCTGGGGGGCCAGAGAGTCTGAGGGGTGGGGGGACACGCTGGGGGCTGGGGAATGGAGGTGCGCCTGGGCTGACAGGGGCAGGAGTGACCAAACTCCGGTGGGATCTCGTCAGCTGTGTGATCCACCAGCTGGTTTTTTTTTGTTTTTTGTTTTTTTTGCTTTTTTTGGGCCACACCCAGCAATGCACAGGGATCACTCCTGGCTCATGCACTCAGGAATCATCCCTGGCGGTGCTCAGGGGACCATATGGGATGCTGGGATTTGAACCCGGGTCGGCCGCTTGCAAGGCAAATGCCCTACCCGGGCTGTGCTATCACTCCAGCCCCTGATCCACCAGCTGGAACCCCAAGTCCCGGGTGGCTATGGGCAGGGAGCTCTGGGGAGCAGAAGCCCCCCAACTCAGCCCAATAGCCCCTGCAGTGGCTCGGCTGGTGGTGATGGGCCCACCCAGCCCTCCATCACCACAGCCCCCGTGTAGGATTTGGTGCTCTCTCTCCCAGATTAATCTGTAGGGCTCCCAGGCCTGACCTGGCGACAAGTGGGCTCCGGAACCGGCCTCCTGCCTAGTACCCGCCAAGGGTATCTCTGGCCAGAGCCCCTGGAGGCTGGTGCCCAAGGCCACTCTAAGCCCCACTCAAGGGTCCTGGTGCTTCTAGGGGCCACTGGGTGCCCAGCTGTGGCTCCAGCGTGTCTGGGCTGTGGCTGCCGCCCCTCCCTCTGGTTGGGCCCCTTTTCCCAGCCAGCTCCAAGCACCTTCCCACGCCCCAACTTTCGCTCCATGGTCATGCGTCTAGAGTGACAAGCCACTTGGGACAGCAGGGCCCCCTGACCCTCACACTCTCCCTGTAGGCCCTGGGGTGCCCGGACTTAGGCAGTGCCTGCTCCCCACTGCAGAGCTTATTCTGAAGCCTCTCTCTACTGCTGGGACCTCAGACCCCCACACACGGCGGGAGCCCGGCCCTCGAGGCCTGTGCCCTCAGCAGCCCCACTCATGCTCTGTTCCCGCTGGCACAATGCTGTTCCCTGTGGTTCAGGCCTGACTAGCATCCAGGTGCCCCTGCAGGCCATGCAACGGGCAGGGAGAGTGTTTCTGGGGGGGTAGGTAGCAAGGCATTTATGGTGCGGGGGGAGCATGCTCAATCTGCCCTCACATCACCCACCCATGAGGGCTTGTGGTGGGGGCAGGGGTGCCGGTTCACACTGTGCGTGTTGAGCAAGCGTGTGTCTGTGGGGTGCCCGTGCATGGGGAGGGGGTGGTCACTGTCGGGGCACACAGTGGGTAGAGCTGCTCTGAGGCCCGTGACCTGACGTCATGGGCTGGTGGGCAGAGCAGGAACCAGGCCTCACCCCCTGAGGAGCAGGGTGCCGTCCGGGGACCCCCATTTCCACAGAGGCTGAGCAGAGGCCCTTGGGGTTCAGGGGTGCCCGGCTCTCGGCAGTGACACATCGAGGTCCCACAGGAAGGGCTCGTGGGCTCCTTGTGGAGCAGTGGGGGTGCCGGGGGGCCCAAGGAGCTGTGTGCCAAGCAGGGGTTCTGGGGACACCGGCGCTGGCCAGGCGGACAGCAGCACCTCACCTGTGACACCCCAGGAGGCACAGCCTAAGGCTGACCCTGTGCCTCAGCGCCAGGCTTGCCCTGGATGTGTGCTGGGGGGCCTGTGTGGGACCCCCGCAATGTCCCCGTCTGTCCCACGCAGGCTTCGTGCTTGCCCCACGGGTGAATGAGCCAGTTTCCAGTGGGAGCCCTGAGGCCGGCGCCCGAGCAGGGCAGCGGGAACAAGCGTCCCCCCGACTGTGGGAGCTGGGGTGGGAGGCGAGCGGGTGGGGAGCTTCGAGAGAGGCAGTGTGGGCCGGGCAGTGGGACCCCGAGAGCCTCCCCTGCTGCAGGCTGGGGTGCTCAGGGCTCGGGCCATGGGTGCCTTCATCTGGGGCTTGGCAGCTGCTCAGGGCCGAGGGGTGCGTGCATGTGCGCTGGGGTGCGACTTCATGGAGTGTGTATGCCGGGAGGGCATGGGGGCATGCGTGTTGGGGTGTGTGTCCAGGAGTGCGTGCTTTGGGCATGCATGTCGAGACAGTGTGTGTGACTGTATGTGTGCATACGTGTGTGCGTGCGTGCGCGCATGCATGTGTCTGGTGTGCCCGTGTGTGCATCGGGCGTGCACGCGTGCGTCAGGGCAGTGTGCGTGCGCGAGGCAGTGTGCGTGCATGCGTGAGGGTGTGCGTGAGTGCGTCGGGGCATCCGTGCGTGCATGTGTCCAGTATGCCCGTGCATGCATCAGGGTGTGCATGGGTGCATCAGAGTGGTGTGCGTGCGGGGCAGTGTGCGTGCGTCGGGGCGTTCGTGCGTGCGCGCGCCTGAGCCCTGTGTTCCGCAGATTGCCTGCAGCTGCTCGCGTACAAGGACCGCTCGGATCGTGCCAAGGGCCTGCGGGAGCGCAGCAGCGTCACGCTGGAAGCCATCTGCGGCCTGGAGCCGGGGCTGGCGTTCGAGGGCCTGGCCCACACGCTGGCCATCGTGTGCCTGCCGCAGGCTGTCATGCTGGGCTTCGACAGCCGCGAGGCCATGTGCGCCTGGGACGCCCGCATCCGCTACGCGCTCGGCGAGGGTGAGTACGGCGGGGTGCAGGGAGCCAAGCGGAGGGGCGCCCCGGCGCCCGCCGCCCTGACCGCTGCGCCCTCCCCAGTGCACAGATTCCCGGTGACGGTGGCGCCGGGCACCAAGCTGGAGAGCGGCGCGGCCACGCTGCATCTGTGCAACGACACGCTGGCCCTGGCGCGGGACGTGCCGCCCGTCGTGGGGGGCCAGTGGCGGCTGTCGGACCTGCGGCGTTACGGCGCGGTGCCCGGCGGCTTCATCTTCGAGGGCGGGACCAGGTGTGGGTACTGTAAGTATGGGGGGGTGGGCAGGGAGGAGCCGGGCGCTCACGTGGGGTTGGCCCAGCGGCGGCGTGGGCTCCTGGTCCTGCAGAGCCATGAATAGGCTGGTGTGGGCAGGCCATGGGTTCCCGGGCGCACCCCAGGGTCAGGCAGTGGGGAGCGGCCTGGGAGGACGGGGGGCCGGCATCGAGGTGAGGAGCCCCCACTCGGAGATGCTGGGCAGAAGGTCACCATCAGGGTCCCCGGTGCGGGAATGCGGCTCGGAGATGCCCCGCGCTTGCCCTGGCGCTGCCTGTTTGTCATGTGTTGTTTATAGCGGGGACTGGCCGTGCCCGCGGCGGCCAGCTGCCCCAGGCCGGGATTAGGGGCTGGCTCTGTGCCGCGGCCCAGGGCGCCGACAGGGCGGGAGGGCCGGGCAGGCTGGCCAGGACGCCCTGCGCCCCACCTCGCTGTCTGACTGCGTCTGGGGCCTTCCGGCCGACGCTGCGTCACGCCTGCTGGCTGCGCCACAGCTGCACCCGGTGTCTGGACTCGAGGCCACTTCCTGACCCTCCTGCCCTGTTTTCTCATCTCTAAGCCGTTTGGGGACATTGCAGGGGCTGTGCTGGCAGCTGACCCCGGGTTTGGGGAAGGCAGGGGAGATCTGCGCGCGGCTCCCACCCGCCTCGGGAATCTGGGGTGCTGACAACGGCCAGTGCCCAGGACCAACTCACCCCTGCCCTGTCCCTTCCTTTGACTGGAACCCAGTGCCCTCCTGAAACCAAGCAGACCCCTGAGACCCCACTCTCCCTGGGACCCCGCCTGCCCCAGACCCCGCCTTTCCTCCTGAGGCCCCTCCCTCTCCATAGGCCCGCCTCCCCCATAGGCCCCACCTCCGCTCCTGAGACCTTCCCACCTCCCCCCTACACCTCACTCCCCTCCTGAGACCCCTGCTCCCCCATAGACCCCGCCTCTCCCCTAGACTCTTATCCTCTCCTGAGACCCCGCCTCTCCCGACCCCACCTCCTCTCCTGAGACCCCCCCACCTCCCACTAGACCCTGCCTCCCTCCCACCAGACCCAAGTCTGCCTCACCTTCACTGCAGGGTGGGCCCTGCACCCCAACTGCAGACCCTGACTCCCCACCCAGTGCTCCCATGGAGGGGCCACAGGGGGTTCCTCGGATTTAGAGCGTCACTGGGTGCCAGGCAGCCCCCAGTCACGTCAGCAGCCCCCCGAAAGCCCAACCATCAACCCCGGTGAGGACATATTTTCGAGGGTGTCAGTCTACCCCAGCAAGATGGGCGCCCCTCCCCTGCCGCGTGGGCGTGGCCAGGGCACCTGCAGAGCAGCGGGGCGGGGGGCTCAGGGCGCGCTGGTCCGTGTCCCCAGGGGCCGGCGTGTTCTTCCTGTCGGCGGCTGAGGGCGAGCAGATCAGCTTCCTGTTCGACTGCATCGTGCGCGGGGTCTCGCCCAGCAGGGGCCCCTTCGGGCTGCGGCCGCTGCTCCCAGGTGTGTGCGGCCCCGCCGGGGTGGGGGTCCAGGGGTGCCCAGAGTGGCCAAGGCGCTGCAGGGTCTGCCATGCTCAGTACGGGGAGGGTGGTCCAGGCCCGCAGTCTCGCTCAGGTCCCAGACCCTGCTGCAGCTGCTCCAATCCGGCACCCCTGGGCACCACAGGCTTTTGCTGGGTGCTGCAACGCCCCCTGCTGGCTCCTCGGTGCATTGCAGCCGTCGGTGTGGGCCATGGCCCCGGCTGGCCCAGGTGACGGTCAGACTCCTGAGGGTTGTCCTCACAGGGGCTCCTGGCCTGAGCCGCTGGGACCTTCTCTGCACCCCCCCTCTCAGCCCCAGGTGGGGAGGTGAGGGGCACGTGTGTGGGGTCAACGGGGACAATGCAGGGCCCGTGGGGGTGTGTGGCAGGCAGGATGTGAGCAGGGGAGGGCCAACCTGGTGTGGGTGGGCCCTCGACTCACTTCCTCCTCTGCAGATCCTGGCCCTGGAGTCCCTGGGGCCGCGCCGGACCGGGTGGCCCAGGAGGCCCTGCGCCTGGAGAAGCGGCTGAGTCTCCTCTCGCACGCGGGCAGGCCTGGCAGCGCAGGTGGGCGAAGCGGGGGGGGGGGGGGGTCTGTGAGCATGGCCGGGTGCAGGGGTGGGGCGTGAGGGAGGCAGGGTGGTGACACCATGTCCCTCTGTCTCAGGGGATGACCGCAGCATGTCCAGCTCATCTTCAGAGGCCAGCCACTCGGATGTCAGCGCCGGCAGCCGGCTTGCCGCGTGGCCGGAGTCGGCCTCCGCCAGCACCTCGCAGGAGGGTGGCCCGGGCCCCGGGGAGGCCGCACCAGGCACCTCCCGGCCACCCCCCCAGCCGCTGCGGCCGCGGCCACTGCAGGAGGTCGGCCGCCAGGGCTCCTCGGACAGCGGCATTGCCACGGGCAGCCACTCGTCCTGCTCGGGCAGCTTCTCGTCGTGTGCGGGCAGCAGCCTGGACGTGTGGTGCGGGGCGGGGGAGCAGGGCTCCCAGCTCAGCCTCCCGCCCGAGCACAGCCTGTGCGCCTGCCCGCCCGCCACCGCCGAGTACCAGGTGCCCAGCGGGCTGCGGCCTCACTACGACACACCACGCAGCCTGCACCCGGCCTCCGGGGATCAGAGCCGGGCCGGGCAGGGAGGCCCCGACGGGGACAGCGTGGCCCGGGACTCAGGATGTCCCCCTGGCTGGCTGGGCGCCAGACGCCGGGGACAGACCACGGAAGTGCTGCCGGCCGCCCCGTCTGGCCCAGCCCCGGGCGAGCCGTGGGAGGGGGGGGGCCACCAAGCCGGGCCCCCCCCAGCACTCTTTTCCACCTGTGCTGTGTGCGGAGGCCTTAAGGTAAACCCCCCTCCCTGACCACTGGGCCTGGGTCGACCCCCAGGACCACGGAGGGGGCAGTGCCCAGCCACGGGTGCCAGGTGCTGGTCCATGAAGCTGGTGCCCGCAGCTCAGGGGACATGACCCTGGGGGGCTGCCGTGATGGGGGGACATCATGTGGGTGGTTGGCTGGGCAGGCAGGCTGGGGGTCTGCTGTGGGAGAGCCCACGGCTGGGAGGCCTCCTCTGCCCCGGCACCTCCCAGGGGACAGCCAGCTGTCCCTGTCACCCCTGCTCTTGCTGCGCTGTCACCATGGATGTGAGCTGGCCCTGCTGTGTGCATGGAGGCCAGGACCAGGGCAGGGTGGAGACTGAGGCTCAGGGGTGTGACTGGAGCCCCACCCCTGGCTCCCCCGTGCCAGCTTTGCCCTGGACCTGGAGGGCCCAGGCCTGAGGGCAGCCACGGAGCAGAGCCGGGGCGCAGAGCTGGGGCTCCTTGTCTCGGCCGGCTGCCCGTACCCCCGTCCAGGCTGAGTGGGGGCGGGGGAAACCAAAGCAGCGCTCACCCACCCTCTGGGTGGAGGCTCCACGCTGGGGGTGTCCTGAGAACCACCAGGCCCGGCTGGTCGGGCCATGACCTTGGAACAGTGGCACTTGGCCTTCACCTTCCACCTGACCCCAGCTGCTGTGACACCCCGTCCCTCACTGGAAATAAAACCTTCTTTCTTATGGCTCATCCTTCTGCGTTCGGCCAGCCCTGCCTCCGGCTGGGGCTCAGGGGCCTGCGACCATCTGAAACTGGCCTGGGCTCTGCACTGCACGTGCATGTGTGCTGTGGCATGTGCACATGGCTGTGCCCTGTAGTACATTCACTGTGGCATGGAACACAGCTTGTGAGCATGCAGGTCATGTGAGCATGCCATGGTGTGTGCACTTGAGCATGGCATGCATGGACAGCACATGAACCAGTACGTGACACAATCCTGTGCTGTAAGCCGTGACTGGGAGCACATGTGCACATGTATTACCCATGTTATGTATCATATATGGACACTAATATGTGTAATACTGGATGTTATGCTTATGTGGCATGTGTATACACTAATCTGGACATAGGAAAGTGCTGTGATCTCTGCATGTATGTGGGTTTTGTATGCTTGCATGATGCATGTGTAGTCTGCATGTACATGGGTTACTATGCGCATGTATGTGGGTATTCCATGTATGTCTGACAAGACTTGTGTCATGAGGTGTTGTATGCATGTGTGATCTCTGCTTGTACATGGGTGTATGCCTGTCTGATGTGTGTGCATGTGTGATCTGTGTATATGCACGTACTTTTATGCTTTTGTAATCTGTGTATGCATGCAGGGTGTTGCATACTTATACATGCATGGTTTGTATGCATGTATTAGTGGATTTCTGTGGATGTGCATGCATGTACACACGAATGTACTGTATGAGGTGAGTAGTGTGTACCTGAGATGCATGCATGTACATGGTCATGCTTATGTGCACCTGCCTGCCTGCACATGGGCAGTGTGTGAGCTGTGTGTGACAGCTGAGGTGCTTCTGGCCCATCCGGGGCCCATGTGGGTGAGTGGACGCTGGCCTGCATGCCAGTGTGTTCTGGGTCCCATCAAGGTGGGGTTTGGGGGTCCTGACTTAGTTGCTGCTCCCAGGAGCCCACCTGCCCTGTCCGCTGTGGGGTGCAGGTCCCTCAAACCCCGAGGTCAGGGAATGGGCCAGGGCTGGCCGAGCTGGACAGAACCAAGGAAGTCCCCCCTGAGCCTCAGTTTCCTCTCCTGTAGGTGGGAGGTGCCCCCGCACCCAGGGACACTGGGCTTGCTGGGCCTCCCCTGCCACCTCCCTCTGCGGGAACCTCAGCTGGGGCTCAGCCACACTGAGCCGTGGGGTGCTCTGCCACAGGGGCTGTCTGGCCGCCTGCCACTTTGGCCCCAGCACCTCACCCTGGGGGTGCGGAGCAGGCAGAGGTCAGCTCTGCCCTGCCCTAGGCCCCCAGACAGTGCACAGGGCCCAGACTCAGGGATCCCAGTCGTGGGGGCTGTGGCTGGAGCTGGCCACAGAGGGTATCAGGCACGGCAGGGGGGGAGACAGGGTGCAGCCCCTGACATCAGAAGGTGCAGGCAAGTGGGAATGGGGGAGACTGACACGTGTCCTTTTTGGTCTAGGGAGCAGCGGCCGCACCCCCGGGGCCCCCTAAGGCGCAACTGGGTAGGTTCTGGAGTCGCTCCAAGCTGCTGTCTGGAGGAGACAGCAAAAGGGCGCTGGGCGGGGTGGGAGGGGAGGCTGCCGGGCACCCTCTCACAGCCGCCCCCTCACAGCCGTCTTCCTGCAGGAGGCCCCACCTACGCGAACATTCCGGCCAGCCCCGCCGCCAGACCGCAGCTGCTCTACACGGGCCTGGAGCTGCGGGAGGCCCGGGCAGGGGTCCGAGGTGGGCCCGGGGGCCGGGGCGCCTGATGGGGGTTTGAGATGGGCTTTGGGGTCCAAAGGGGGAAGTGGAGGCAGCGGGAGCCCCGGGGGCCTGGCCAGGAGGCCGGACGCTCCGTGTGCTTTTCAGGGACCGGCGCCTCTCGCTACGCGCAGATCGACGCGGTGGCCACGGCAGCGGCGCGCTGGGCGGGGGTGCGGCACGCGCAGGCCCGGGCTGAACAGAGGAAGGAGGCCCCACGCTGACCCGAAGACCAGGGCACCGGGCCACCGCCTCCCTCGACGTTCTGGCGGCAGAGTCCCAGGGACCCACAGTGACCGTGTAAACATCAATCTAAAGCCTGGGGCGTCCCTGTAACTTCTCCCCTTCCTAATGCGAGCGCCCTGAACCCCGACTCGAGCCGTCCCTATGGGGTGAACCTGGGGACCGGCACAGCCAGCACACCGGGCCGAACTCGGGGGGCTGCAGCCCGAGGCAGGATAGGCTGGAATGTAGGGGCCCTCCAACTCCCCTGGCCCTCCCGGGACCTGGGCTGTGGCCCCCCGGGGCGCCTCTCTGGGGGACGTGCCCCACTCGCAGGGCCAGCAGGCTCGCAGCAGGGCTGTGGACTGCAGTGGACTCTGGCAGAAGCACCCCAATGTCCCTAGGCCTCTAAGCTGTCCTACCTCACACAGCCACCAGTACTTCCCCCTTATTTGTAAGTTCCTTCTGGAAGCCTCCGTCCCCCCTGGATCAGCTGCCCAGCGTCCCTCGGGGTAGGGAGTCCTTCCTGTGGTCTGAGGGGCCAGAGACCCAGGGCAAGCCTCCAGCTGCTGCCCTCGGATGTCCGGATGCGGACGCAGTGTGGGCTGGGACACGGCTGCTTCCGGGGGCAGACAGATGCGCGGGCGGGTGTGCTGGACAGGACAGTGACATCGGCCTCAGGCCCACAGCTGTGTATTTGGGGGATGTGAAGAGGTAACACTGCCCTGGGGCCCCGCAGAGAGCTCAGAGCTCGTTGTGGCCTCTGGAGATCCTGCCCGACAGGTCCTGGAAGTGCTTCTTCACCTGTGGGGGTGGGCGCGGAGGGGCACGGCCTCAGCGGGCGCAGGGCTGGGACACCTGCTCCCTCTTCCCCGTGATGAGGCTAATTTTAGAGCTGCTTGCCCACGCTGCAGGGCCGCACCCCAATGCCCCCACCCCCCACCCCCTGGCAGGTGCGCAGCCCACATGCGCTGCCACTCAGCACCCGAAGGGCCCAGCGGCCTGCCCGTACCTTGTAGCCCAGCTCCTTGGTCCGCTCCTCCAGCTGTGCGTAGCGCTCCCGGTTCCGGCTGATGTGCTCCGGGTCGCCCAGTTTTTCCACGTGCCGAAGCTTCTGATGCGACACCTCCAGCTGCTGCTGGTAGTGGTTGTGCTTCTCGATCTTGGCCTCGAAATGCTTCAGCTCCTCCTGGAGGCACAGTGGCAGCGCGTTCCCGCCCGCCCATCACGCCAGTGGCCCACCCGAGCACTCCCTCCCGGGCGGGGCCCAGCTCTCCGTGCTCTCTCCCGGCTACGGTCCCACTGCAGCTAGCAGGCACGCAGCAGGGACAGGAGCAGGACCTGGCACGGCCACCCCACTGTGGCCGCCTTCAGGCGCCAGGCCCCCGAGTCTGCACAAACACGCGGTGCAGGCCACTTCTCCCAGGGCGGAGTCCGAGCGGCGGGGGCGGGGCCAGCCCAGGGGGTAGAGTCAGAGCCACGAGGGCGGGGCCAGGCTCACCCGGAAGGATTCCAGCTCCTTCGGGGAGAAGTTGGCGTTCTTGGCCATGTCCCACAGGTCCACGACTCGGGGTTCCTCGAACTCTGGCAGGAGGAAGGCCGCGCGGTGCCGGTGAGCGCACGGGCGGGGGCAGCCACGGGTGCAAGCCGTGGCCTGCGTGCCCGCATCCCGCGCCGCCCCGTGCCCCGCATGCCCGCCTCACCCGCCGCGTGGGCGCCGTAGCCCTGCTGGCTGAGCCTCTGCAGCCGCTCCATGCCCAGGCCCAGCGCGCGCAGCCGCTCCTTCAGGGCCGCGTGCCGGCCCTGCAGCGCCTTCGTGTCCAGACTGGCGTCCGAGGGCTGCAGGAAGTTCTCGGGGGAGTCTGCGGGGAGCGGGCGGGGGTGTCAGCGTGGGGAGTGCGAGGGGTCAGTCCCACCCCCCATCCCGGAGGGCTCGGGCCCGGGCCCCCGCGCACCCTCGGTGCGGCTCAGCGTCTCCAGCAGCACGTTGTACTCCCGCATCTTCTCGCGGTGGTGCAGCAGCTCCCGCCACAGCTTGTCCAGCTCCGTGTCGGAGAACTTGCCCGAGATCTTCGCCTGAGTGGACAGACCGCCCTGTGGGCCTCTGGTCCTCCCGCCAGCGCCCTCACCGCCGTGCGCGGGGGAACACGCCCCCCCAGCCCCCTGGGGCAGCCGCATCCAGTGGGGCTGCCAGCAGGGCCGGGTACCTGCTGCCACAGCTTCTCCAGCCGGGGGTCCTCGAGGCTGTCCTCCAGGGGGCCGTCGCTGATGGCGTTGCTTATCACCTCCTGGGCGCTCTTCCTTCCATCCAGCCCGTACTTGGCCACCAAGACTGGGGGGACGAGGAGTACAGGGCACTGTCCAGGTGTGCACACCTCACCTCTGCTCCCTGGCTTCTGTACCTGTGTGGCCCACCAGGCCCTCCAGCGCACGCAGGGTGGGCGTCCAGGGCAGCCAGCGGGCGGGGGCTAGTTCTGGTGCAGGCTCCAGAAGGACCGCGAGGAGGTTGGAAGGAAGGGGACCAGGAGGCACCCTCGGGGGCGATCTCTGCAGGGATCCAGCCCCCACCCCCGCTGCCCTGCAGAGCCTGAGACCCCGCAGCGCACTCACCGCTGAGGCTCCGGCGCAGGGCCTCCTCCTTCTCGCCCGTGGCGTCCAGGCCCTCGGCCTTCAGCTTCTTCCAGCTGAACTCATCGCGCTCCTGCAGCTTCAGGTCAGCGTGCAGCTCGGACAGCGTCACGGGCGGCAGCTGCAGCTGCGGACAGCAACAGAGCCGCACCTGTGCCACCGCGTGGGGGAACCCCAGGAAGGGGCAGCAGCAAAGGCCGCGATCGGGGTGCCCGCTGAGAGCGGGAGGGGCCGGGCCCTTGCTAGATACGCCCAAGAACAGCTTGAGTGCTCCTGCTGCTCCTTCAAACCCAGCAGCAGCCGCGTCCTTGCCTTGCATCCCCCCAGGCGCCCCAGAAGGGGTTCACTGAGGGGCGGGGCCAGAGGGGCGGGGCCAGGGGCGCCTCCCCCCCTCCCCGCGCCAGGGCCGTCCTCTATTCTCTCCCAAAACCGGGTCCCGTTTTGCAAACACTTGCACCTCTGACTGACTGAGGAATGTGAGATGCGGTTAGCGATGACCCTGGGCCGGGGTCGCAGCCCGGCCACACCCAGCCCGGCAGCTCCGGCCTAGCCTCGGGGACACGGCCTGGCGCACGGCCTCCAAAAGGGCCTCCCTTCCCCCCAGGCCCCGCACACAGCGCGGGCCGGGGGTCCTGCGTCCCGACGGGGGTGCCCCGCTGTCCAGAGGGCTGGCCGGTCACGCGGGCTGGCCACCCCGGGAGAGAAGGCGCCGCGGAACGCCGGCCCGCGGGCACCTGCCTCCCTTTCCCAGACCTTTCCCGCTGCGGACCCCCGCCCCGCGCGGAGACCCCCGGCCCGGCCCCGCGCTACCCTCTGCGCCTTCTCCCAGAGCTGGTTGAGCTTCTCCATGCGGAACTCCTCCCGCGGCGCGCGCGTCGGGGCGGGCCCGGGCTCGTTCTTCTCCCGCGAGTATTTGCCGCCGTGGGCCGCGACGGGGACGGGCGGCGGCAGCAGCAGCAGCAGCAGCAGGGGCGCCGGGGCCAGCGCGTGCACGGCCGCCCGAGCCCTCCGCAGCGCCATCTTTCCTCTGGCCCCTGGACCCCGCGCCTCCGCGACCTAGCCCGGCCCGGGGCCCGCCCGCCGCTTTGCCTCCTGGGAGTTGTAGTCCCGGGTCGCGCCGCCGGGCCGGGCGAGGCCGCCCGCGGACTACAAGTCCCAGGGAACCGTGCGCAGACGCTTGGTCGTTTCCTAGGGAACAGAGCCGCCGCCTCGTGACAGTCCTGACAGTGTCTGGGTGGCGGTAGTGCGGATCTGGTTGTGACCGGGCAGTGCCTGGAGGTGGGGCGGGAGCCACAGGGTGGAGGGGAGCCGGACCCTGCCCTGAGATACTGCGGGGGCTGGAGGGGAGCCTCAGAAAGGTCTGGAAGGTCACCCTGGGGCGGGGGCGGGGAGACATTCCAGTGCATCGGGCCGCGGACATTCACAGCCTGACGTGTGGCTCGCTGCCCTCCCCCGGGGCCCGGTGTCTCGAGCGTGGCGTGAGATCGGGCCGCTGCGGGGGCGCCGAGGGCACTGGGGCCCTGAGAGCTGCGGGATGGGCAGGAGGGGTGCGGGGGTGGCGGACAGCCGTCACCCTCGTGGACCCGAGCTTGTGGAGGTCGCTTCAGACTCCAGGTGGAGCTGAATGTGGGCGCGCGAGCGATTGCCGCAGGGACGGCTTCTGCGGGGGGCACCTACCCTCCTGCTCCGCCCGCAGGCGCAGCGCCGCTGGCCCCTGTCCCCAGCAGCCTCTGCTGGCCGGGCCCTGTGTACAGGGCAGACCGGGTCAGGCGCTGTTTCCCTGCGGGCCTCTGGCAGTGCCGTCGGGGCAGAGATGGTGGGGAGCAGCAGGAGGGGCTCTGGGCGGTCACCAGCCCTCTACCCTCTCACATCCATGGCTGTCAGGAAGCCACTGGCCCGTACTTGGCTGAAGCTACATCTTGGCCCCGGGGTGGTGGCGGAGACAGGAAGCCCCCCGTCATGCGTCCCCCAAGGTCCAGCCAGGCGGGCAGTAGTCCTGGGGCAGAACCCACATCTCCCCTGTCACTGTATGTAGGCAGAGCCCAGGCTCCCGCCCCGCCCACACAGCACCCGAAGGTCCCAGACCATCCCGCGGTGCCCTCTGGAGCCCCGGACCAGCCCTGAGAAGCTCAAGATGTCTTTTTTTTTTTTTTTCTTTTTTGGGTCACACCCAGCAATGCACAGGGGTTACTCCTGGCTCATGCACTCAGGAATTACTCCTGGCAGTGCTTGGGGGACCATATGGGATGCTGGGAATCCAACCTGTGTCCGGCCACGTGCAAGGCAAGCGCCCTACCCGCTGTGCTATCGCTCCAGCCCCGAGAAGCTCAAGGTGTCTTAACCCTGTCTGGACCTTGCTCTGGGAGGGGCCACCCCAACCAGAAGTGCTCCTGGCCCTGGGGCCAGCATCTCCCCATCTCCCACTTTAGGCCTGGTGCTTTGCTTTCGGGTGAGAGTGCCTTTGAGGCTGGCCAGGCCTGCACCCTCCCCTCCAGCTGTGTGTGTGTGTGTGTGTGTTTGTGTGTGTGTGTGTGTGTGTTGTGTGTGTGTTCTCCTGCCCTGCCGCCTGGGTGTGCCCCTGCTGGCCCTCCTGGTGTCCTCTGCCGACACCCAGCATGTTTGTCGTGACTGTCCCCTCCCCTGCCTTCTCCTTATTTGCCTAAATCCCCCCACGTTCCCCTGGATGTGGACTAGGGGCCACAGTTCTCTCTTCGGTTGGGTTTGGGGCACACCCAGCAGCGCTCTCAGGACTCACCCCTGGAGGAGCTCCAGGACCTGTGGGGTGCCTGACCGCGCGGCCTTAGGCCCCCGCTTCACCCTGCTGGGTGTCTACCTCAGGCCTTGGAGTGCTGTGCGCCCCGCCTGGCGCTGCTCCTCCTGGGGCTTCCTGCTGCTGGCTGGCTGGCGTGGAAGGGAGGAAGGAGGACGGATACATCTGACTGACAGACGGATGGACAGACGGACAGGTGAGAGGACACGTGTGGGTGGGTGGTGGGAGGGAGGATGGAAAGCGTGTGTGAGGTGGGGGATGGGCAGGTGGCTGGCTGGAAGGAGGGAAGGGGTGGGAGGGGCGGCTGATGGGGTCTCTACTGGGTGACAGAGGGAAGGATGCGCAAGGCACTGTGGAAGACGGGTGAGAGCAGCACTCAGTCGCACCCCTGTGTGTGGGAGACCCTCAGCCTCCTCCTCTGGACAGGCAACTCCTCGCCCATCCTCATTTCTGCTGATTCAGGCTCCTGGAGGCTGCCCTGCCCCCAGTCCCAGGTACCTGGATCGCCCGGCCTCACCCCCAGGACAATTAACTTGTCCGCGGCGCCCACCCACCTCATCATTCCGACAGGAAACTCCCACCAGGCTGCGAGCCAGAGCCGAGGTGACTGGAAACCGTGCGAAGACGCTGACGGCTCTGTGAATTCATCCTCCCCCGCCGCCGCCCGCGAAGAGTCAGGCGCTTCGGGGCTCCAGTGACACCCCACGGCCCCTGAACCCGAGCGCCCCCACTGGGGTGCAAGCTGCCCTTTCCCCGAGCCAAGATGCTGTGCCGCCCAGCCGGCGGGCACCCGCACCTCCTGGGGGCAGGGCGACTGTGCTCTCCAGCATCGGCCCCCATGGGAGACGAGAGCCAGTGCTGACCTCAGCCTGAACATGGCTGCCCAGCAAGGACGTGGCTGCCCTGCTCCCCCTGCTCCTGCCCCTCCCCTCTCCCTCTCCCCTTCCCCTCCTCCTCTTCCTCTCCCGCCTCAACTTCCATCCGTCCTTTCATTCTTCTTGTCTTCGTCCTCCTCCTGCTTCTTCCTCCCCTGCCCTTGCCCAGCTGTCTGCCCAGTGGCTTCCTGTCCCCTCACCACCTCCCCCCTCCAGTCAGAGGGGCCTGACCATCCCAGTGCCCACTGCTGTATCAGGGCTGGGCTGGAGCCAGGGTCACTGGTCCCTGTCCCGTCCCTGCTCTTCGGGCTGCCGTGGGCGTCCCTGCCCGCGCCCCGCTGTCCCTGTGCTCTGCTGGCTCCGCACAGCCCTCCCCAACAGCACGGACAGGCGGCACCGTGTGTGCCCCGAGGCCCGGCTGCCCCAAGCACTGTTGGGCTGAGGAGTGGCTCCCTCTCACAGGCCCTGTTCCTGAGTCTGTGCACCGGGCCGACCCGGGCTGCACGCAGGCAGGCGCCTTACCACGGCCTCATCCCAGCTCCAGGTTCACGCTATGGGCCAGGAGTGCTGGCCTTGCACACGGCTGACCGCTCCCTCCCGGAGCTGCACACGCGCCTGAGCCAGACGAGAGTGAAGGGAACCCTGAGCACAGCACTAGGAGTCAGCCCTGAGCACTGCCAGGCGTGACCCAAAAACAAAATTGAACTTTTTGCTTTGGGGTCACACTCAGGATCCTGGGGTACTCTTTGCTCAGTGCTCCTAGTGGTGCTCTGAGGATCAAGCCTGGAGCCGCAGCCTGAAGAGTGGTCTCAGCCCCCAGCCTCTCCTTTTCTGGAATCTTTTCTTTTCTCTTCTTTTTATCTCCCTGGTTTGGGGGCCACACCCAGTGGTTCTCAGGGCTGACTCCTGGTTCTGGGCTCAGGATCACTCTGGGCAGGGCTTAGGGGGGCCATGGGGTGCTGGGGATCAACCCAGGTCATCTGCATGCAAAGCAGCCCTCCTGCTCGCTGTCCTATGGCTCGGGCCTCCGGAGCACGGTGACTCTTTGGGGCTCCTGGCTGACTCCTGGCTTTGTGCTCAGAGTCACTCCTGACCGGGCTCGGGGACCAGAGGTAGCGCTGAGGACCGAGCCCGGGTGGGCACAGGCACGGCAAGCGCTGCTCCTGCTGTCCTGCCTCGGGCCCCTGGTCTTATGCTCTCCCCGTTGGCAGCAGCAGACCAAGCCCCTGCCTCGCCCAGCCCCGAGAAGCCAGTCCCTGACCCCGGCCACGCCCTGCCTGGCTGCGTCCTGCCGCCTCGGGACTCGAGTGCTCCGGAGTCGCGCAGCATCACCGCGTGGGAGGCGAAAGCTGCCTCTCCTCTGGCCCTCGTCCCCGGGAGTCTGGGCCCCGCCCTGTGTCCACCCCGGAGCAGTCATCCTGATCAGCAGTTTCGAAGACTGCGCTCGCCCCTGGCCCAGGCGGCCCGCGCCCATTCTCAGCACGGCAGCCCCAGCCGAGCTGAGGACGTCGAGCTGGACCCACTGGCTCCGGTTCTAGAGCACTGGGTGGGCCTGGGGAGACTCAGGCGCTCCCCGCCCTCCGGACCCGCCGTCTCCCCTGCCCAGCTCCTCCAGCTCGCTCGCCTCTGCAGCGGTATCTGCCAGCCCGAGGCCTTTTCCTTTCTCTCTTTGGCTCTTGCCCCATACCAGCAATGCCCAGGGCTAACTACTGGCTCGGTACTGGTGGTGCTCAGGGAGCTGGGGGCTGCTGGGGATCGAGCCCGGGCTGGCTGTGTGCAAGGCCAGCGCCCGCCTGGCCACTGCACCTTTCCCGCTCACATCCGCGGCTCCTAAGCGTGTCTCTGCTGCTGTAGTGGACGGGCTCCAGGGGAGCCTAGAATGAGCCTCGCATGGAGACCCCAAAGGAGCAGGGGCAGCGGCCTTCCCTCAGCGGAGCCCTGCGTCCTCTCTGTGACAGCCCCCTGATTGGGTGTCCCGCTTCCCACTGACCTTGGGCACTACTGCCCCGTGCTAGCTGTGGACAGGAGCTGTCGGTGCCTGCCCACGAGGCCAGGCCGGCCGCAGGGCTGGCAGATGGTCTAGCCAATAGCTGGTCCTTCCCCACTGCAGGGCCAGGAGCTGGGACTCTCCTGGGAGGCTCTGCCCACCCGGGGACCCCCGCCCAGCCGGGCCTGCCCAGCCCCAGCCCCAGCGGCTGGGTGCAGCCCTGCACCCACGGGGCAGGCACCTGCCTTTGCTTCTCCGGCCTGGAGTGAGGCCCTCAGGACTGACCCGGCCCCCCAGGCTGCACCCTGCAGGGAGAGGCAGTTGCTGCAGGCTGTGGGGCTCCAGGGCCCCTCACCCCATCTGCCCTCCACCCCACTTGAGCTGCACCCTGCCGTGTAGGCGGCGTCTCCGCTGAGCGACAGGCAGCGCGGGGAGGGGGGGGGCGGCGGGGGACGCCGTGCCCGCGCCCTAATGCTAGTGTCACTTTCCGCATGCGGCGTGGGGCGGATCGCGCGTGGCACCTGCTGGTTCCTGTCACTCAGCTCTTCCTGAGGGCTGCGAACTTCCCCCTGGCTCTGTGCAGCGGGAGCCTCTTCCCCTGCACAGCCCTCCTCCCCTCCTCCCCTCCTGCCTGCCCTTCCCTCCTTCCTTTCCCTCCTCCCCTCCTCTCCACCATCTCCTCTGCCCTCCTTCCCTCTCCCCTCCTCCCCACCCTCCTCACCCCTCCTTCCCTCCCTACCCTGTCTTCCCTCCTTCCCGGCCCTTTCCTGTCCCCTCCTTCCCTCCTCCTTCCTTTCCCCCCTCCTCCCCCTGCTCCTCTCCTCCTTGCCCTCCTCTCCTCTCCCCTCCTCCCCCTTCGCCTCCTCTTTCTCCTTCTTTTCTCTTTCCTCCTTCCCCTCCTTTCTGTGCAGAACGAGCCAGGCCCCCCAACATATCATCTTGATTGGGGGTCTCAGGGCGTCTCCAGCCTCCTGGGGGAACAATCAGTTCTGCTTTTCCTTGTTTGGTTGCTTTGTTTAGGGCCACACCTGGTGCTCAGGGATGTCTCCTGGAGGGGCTTGGGGGACCCTCCGCTGTGCCTAGCCCGGGTGGGCTGTGTGGGAGATAAGTGCCACCGTCACCCTGTGCTGTCTCGGCCCCCGGCCCCCTGGAGGCTAGGCCGGAGGCAGGGATGCTGGACATTAACCCGAAGTGTTTTAGGCTTCATCAGTGAATCGCCCCTTTTCCTCCCCCCAGAGAAGCTTACAGTGCTCTTGTGAGCACCCCGAGTCCCCTGAGTTGATCTTTCACCTTTCACTGTTGCAGTTCCCCAGGCCAGTCTTGGTTACTTCTAAGTCAAGCCTGCTGAGAACTCTGGACTTTGTATTTGCAGTGAATTACTTGTTTTTCTATTTCTATCGCCTTTTCTTTTCTTTTTTTAGGTGATCACAATAATCATTATTTATTTCCTGAAGCCACTGAAAAACATAATGGTATGAATTCAGGCATCTCTTTCAACTGGAGGAAGGAAAATTGTGATAACCAGTCAGATTAATAAGATTGTGATAAATAGGTAAAACAAGAGGCAAACATTATCAACTAGGGGTTTCAACATCCATTTTCTTCTTTACACATAAAATATACTGTAAAAAGTACATACGCGGGCGTGGACGCAGAAGGGGTGATGTGTATGTGATGTGTGTTCGCGGCTCTCGGGGCAGCTCTCTCCTCTCTCTCTCTCTCTCTCTCTCTCTCTCTCTCTCTCTCTCTCTCTCTCTCTCTCTCTCTCTCTGGCCATTCGCGTTCGGTGCTCTTGAGCTGCTGTGTATGGACCGCATTGGGATGGCTCCTCCTTTGTGCTCTGCTTCTGTGTTTGCTGCTGTGATCTCTTCTGTCTGTCTCTATCTCTGACTGTCTCTGTCGCCTCTCCCCTGGTGTCTTCCGATCTCTCTACCAATCTCTCCTGCTTCTCTCTCTGGAGCTGCTCTCGCTCTCACTTCCTACAATGACCCTTACTTCTGACTCTGCCCCTTAGTTCTGACTCTCCCTTACTTCTGACTCTGCCCCTTAGTTCTGACTCTCCCTTACTTCTGACTCTGACCCTTAGTTCTGACTCTCCCTTATTTCTGACTCTGATCCCCTCCTCTCGTAGTCTTAGTTTATATAGCAATCAAAAAATACGGAACGCTTCACGAATTTGTGTGTCATCCTTGCACAGGGGCCATGCTAATCTTCTCTGTATCGTTCCAATTTTAGTATATGTGCTGCCAAAGCGAGCACTCTATCGCCTTTTCATATTTTATTATAGAGCAATGTTCTTTGCTCAAACACAGAAAGACCATAATGCTGTGCTCCTAATATTTGGGAGTTGATTGATACAAATGTATCTACTCCTGGGCATCTGTCATAATTACTTGACCCGGGCTTCGGTGCCTGTAGTTCTTAACATCCCCAAAGAGTGGAGGCAGTTCCATCTTGGGTGGACCCGGGGCGAGTGGCAAAGCTGCCCCAACATCGAAATGGGACAGTATAAAAGCACAAAAGCGGTCTTTTTTTTTGTGGGGGGGTCACACCCGGTGATGCACAGGGGTTACTCCTGGTTCATGAACTCAGGAATTACTCCTGGCGGTGCTCAGGGAACCATATAGGATACTGGGAATCGAACCCGAGTTGGCCACATTCGAGGCAAACATCCTACCCGCTCTGCTATCACTCCAGCCCCATAAAAGCAGTCTTGATGCAAGTCGTCTTAACTTGAGACAGGACCCCCCTGGGGAAGGATAAGCTGGACTGGCCTGAGGACTTAGTCTGGGATTTCCAGCCAAAGCCTTGCTTGCTCTCGGAGCCCAAAGAACTAAGTTTTGGAGCCTCAGACGTCCCTGGGAGGCAGAGCACCTCCTGGAGCTAATCCCCCAGGAGAATCGCCTCTGTGGGGCGCCTTCCCTCTGCAAATGGTCAGTCACACTGTGCGGTTCTGTCCCTCGAGCCCTCAGGTGAGCTGCAAGTGTGCCCATTTGGACCATCAGTCCGTGTCCCCATCTCTGTTTTCTGCTGGGGTGGCTGGGAGGCGGCTCTTGGCCACTGAATATACGCTTCGCACACCCACACCTGGACTCACCGGGGCCTGCCTCCCCCGGACAGAGCCCATCTGGGCAGGGTGATGTCCAATGGATTCCTGGCGCCTCCTATACAGTGCGGGGGTTGGGGGGGCCGGTTGTTCCAGGTGATTCTTGGGCAGCCGGGCTGGCAGCTCACTCTTACGGGTCCAGGACCTGGCACTGGGGCCCCGGGTCACTCACTCAGGACCACCCCTGACAGTGCCCACTCCGCAGGATGCCCTGGGGTTGGTACTGCCCAGCTCTAACCACTGTGCACTCTCCCTGGCTGAGCTGGCACTGCCCGACCCTGCCCATGTCCTGGCCCCTGCCTGGCTGGGCGGGTGTGGGCTGACCCTGGGGCCTCTCTGGCCGCCTCCTCCCTCCTGCTTCTGCTCCTTCCTCTCCATGCGCAGTCTAGCTCTGTGTGTTCCTTAGTATAGTTTAGCTCTATGTGGTTCTGGAAGCTTCCACCTCTGAGTCAGCTCCTCTGTCCCCCTCCCCCAGGTCCTTCCCTGTGCGCCTCTTCCTGTCCTCGAACCCCCAGTGTGGGTTTGGGTAGGAAAGAAGCGCTTTCCTCAGGCCAGGCCGTGCGGGCTCTGAGTTCTACCCCCAAACCGAGCCAAACCGTGAAGAAAATGCCTTTCTCTGCACAGGGTCTGTTCTCGGAGCGTGGAGGGGTGTGTGTGTGAGGGGGCTGCTGCCTGAAGGCCCCCACATCCTTGTGGGAGCCCAGGTGCCCTGCGGGGTGGGGGCATTCCCGAGACCCTCGTCTCCTGTTCCTAGTATGTGTGACCCATGAAAACTGGGAAAACAAACCCAGAGTTTGGGACAGAAAGCAGATGAGCTGCAGCCCTCAGGGAGGTTCCCAACACTGGGAGCACACTCGGAGCACGGGAGCACGGGAGCACGGCCAGCGTGGCGAGATCCACCTAGTGCGCCGCACGTGGGGGAGTGCAGAGCCTGATGTCTCGTGAAGACCCTTTGCTCCTGACCCCGAGACCCCGTTGCTGGGACCATCCCCAGGCCGCCTTTCTGTGTGAGCTCACGGGCCCCTCGCACTCCCGAGCCACCAGCCGCCTGTGTATCAGGAGAGGGTCCGACCTGGCGGGTGTGGCCCAGGCTGTCCACAGGCAGAGACCAAGACGCGCCTGTCAACACGGCCCGTACATCTGCCTGTTTCATTACCACCCACATACATGGTCCTTCCACTCTTCACTGTCCATCTGCCCACTCACCCACCCACCCAACACCCGCCCACCCTCTAACCAACACCCACCAACACCCACCCAACACCCGTCCACCCTCTAACCAACACCCACCACCCACCCATCCACCCAACACCCACCCACCCATCTAACCAACACCCACCCACTCACCCACCCAACACCCACCCACGCATCCACCCATTCACCCAACACCCTCCCACCCATTCAACACCCACCCATCTGTTAATCCATCCACCCATCCACCCATCCATCCATCCATGCATCCATCCACCCATCCACCTATCCACCCATCCACCCATTCACCCAACCTTCCATCCACTCATCCACCCACCTGTCCACACCCATCCACCCACATCTCCACCCACCCACCCACCCTTCCATCCATCCATCCAACCATCCATCCATCCATCCACCTACCCATCCATTCATCCACCCACCCACCCACCTTCCACCCATCCACTCATCCATCCGTCCACCCATCCCACCCATCCATCCACCCACCCACCCACCATCCATCCATCCACCCATCCATTCACTTTCCCCCCATCCCCCCATCTATCCCCTGTGTAAAAACACAAAAAAGAAAAGAAGGGGCAAGGAGGAGAGCACCTCACTGCACCTGGCACAGGGCACAGGGCAATGGCACTGTCTCTCCCGTCGCCCGAGTTCGGTAGTCTCCAGCCACTTACCCCACCCTGGTGAGATTGATGGCGATGATGAGGCAGGCAAAGGAAGTAACGGAGCCAGGCTGGTTGGTCTCAATTGCAGTTTATTCCAATCTCCTCTCTATACACTCCCGTCTCTTCTCTCTGCTTCTTCCCCCGAACCTCCTCATACAGCCACCTTAAATCCTCCCCACCCCCCGCCCGCATCAGGGGCCAGGGCTTACACATAGGTGTGATTACAATCAATAGGGGTAAAGTTCTTTCTCTCAGGGGATGCTTCTTCTAGGACAGATACTCTTTCAGCAGGACACCCGCCCAAGAGCGGAATCCCATGGGTGTGTTTCTCCTCTCCTTGTCCAACTAACATAAGTATTCATATTATTAATCATTTTGTATGGACATAGCAAGAGATGCATTAAGCTTATAGAATTGCTCTCCTGGGGTCATCTCGATCTCAGACTACAGTGCTCAGGCCAGATTAGTCTTTCCTATCCCTAGCAGGGTCCTAATCTCGTCATTGCTTTTGGATCATGACATGACATGTCCATGACCAAGCTCTTAAATATAGTTAAGCATTAGGTGCTTTGGCCAGGCCCATCTCGATGCCAGGGTAGCACATAACTCACCGCTTGCCCTGGGTCCATCCCGTCCCTTGTCGGGACTCTGCTTTTGGGGGTGCTAGGAAGTAAGGGCAGCTGAGGCTTAAGTCGAGAAAGCAGATGACCGGGAGTGAATAATATTTGAAGTCAATTAAATCCCATGTTACCAAAGCATATTAACAACTGTCTTTCTTTGTCCATACAAAAAGGACATTGTTTTAAAGTTAACTATTCAAAAGACATAAGGAGAGGAGAAAGGCAATATTAACTTACAATACAAGTTCACTGTCCTAGCAAGGTCTGACCTTAGAAATTAACAGAGTCTGATTAGGGGAAGAGCTGAATGACTAGTTGGGGAAGGGAGCATAGAAGTGATTATGGATAAACAAAGGAATGGGAGTGACTCGGGAGCACCTTGATGGGCGTGACTGATACACCTAAGCTCCTAGTGGCAAGGGGAGCAGGACATACCAATGTAGTCTAGAATTGTTTAGAGATTATTACCAGATAAGCCCAAACTCTGTGGCAAGGGAGAAGGAACAAACCAATGATACCCTACAATCCCCCATATATGCGCCCCCCCCGTCTACCCCCCACCTACCTATCCATAGTCACATCGCCAGGAAGTGGCACACTCCTGGGAACGTGGAAACCCTCTGGCTGCCTTTCTGGTACTGAGTTGACCATCCCTTCATTTCTTGGTCTCCCCTTCCCTCCCCATCCCCGATGGATGGCAACATCGGGGGTGATCGGGGGTGACAGTGTTGCCAAGGCAGCTCCTCCCGGGGCGCGTACAGCCTCTGAATCCTTAAGACGCTCTTCACACGCAGAGAAGCAACGCCACTCGGAGGCTGGAGCTGTCAGGATGCCCAGCGCCAGGGCAGCGGCGTGGTCTGACCGTGCAGAGATGGGCTCTGGGCTCACACGAAAGTCAGATGTGTGGGACCCACCTTGTGGCTCCTTCGAAGAGACGGGTGCGGCCCCAGGACAGAAGCCCAAACAGCTCCCGGCCGGCCTAGCGGGTCCTCTGCTGGGCCCGTGCAGGTGGGCCGGGGCTGGAGGCTGCAGGAGCAGGCCGGCCGCAGCTGGTAGCTCAGATGGCTGCACTCCTGTTACTCACTGGTTTCGGGGTGCTGGAGACGGGTGCTGGGAGGCTCTTGATTTGAGCGCTGGCGGTGCTCAGGGCTTACTCCCGACTCTGTGCTCAGGGATCACTGAGGTGCTGGGGATTGAGCCCGGCTGGCCACATGCCAAGTGCCCTCCCGCTGTCTAGTCACTCCACCCTGGTGCTGCAGTTCAGAGGTCAGTGGGAGCTTTATTTGCAGTGCTCACTTGGGCTCAAGCCTGTTTACTTGGTGTAGCTGTTTGATTTCAGTTCTTACCATTTTTATTGAAAAAAACCCCAACAAATTGCACCATTCTCACCCCGCCTGTGCCAGGGGCACTGGCTCCACACCAGCGGACACCCTGAGCTGGACTGTGGTCAGCAGCGGGGGTCCACAGAGCCTCAGGCTGGCTTCCACTCACTCACACACTCACACACTCACACACCCACCCACACACTCACACACATATACTCACACACACACACACACTCATTCACTCACACACTCACCCACATACTCACACACTCAAACCACACACTCATTCACTCACATACTCACACACTCACACACTCATACACACTCACTCACACACTCATTCACACACATATACTCACACACACACTTATTCACTCACACACTCACACACACTCATTCACTCACACACTCACACACTCATTCACTCACACACTCACTCACACACTCACACACTCACCCACACACTCACTCATTCACTCACACACGCACACACTCACCCACACACACACATATACTCATACACTCACACTCATTCACTCACACACACACTCATTCACTCACACACACATACTCACACACTCACCATTCACATACTCACACAGTCACACACACACTGATTTCAATCACTCACTCACACTCAATCACATTCACAGACTCATTCACTCCCTCATCATTCATTCACTCCCTTGCTCATTCACTCCCTCACACACTCACCTACTCAAACACATTCAGTCACACTCATACACTCAGTCACTTAGTAACACACTCACACACTCCTCTCACACACTCCTTCACTCACACTCATACACTTACTCATCCCTTCTTGAGCTCCTTGATGGCTCTCGCTCTCTTCCTCTCTCTCCCAATCTCTCCCTCCTTTTCTCTCTCTCCCACTCCCTTTCTCTCCCTCCTTCTCCCTCCATATCTTCCTTTCTCTCTCCCTCCTTCTCTCTTTCTCCCTCCCTCTCTCCCTTCATACCTTTCTCTCTCTCTCTCTCTCTCTCTCTCTCTCTCTCTCTCTCTCTCTCTCTCTCGGCCTTGGGCGTTTGTGACAGCAGAGTGAGCTTTGCCTAGCCCTAAGGGGGACAGGCCGAGCAGGAGAGGGATGGAGTGGCCTGGCCCCAGGATCCAATGGCCAGAAGGGGGCGAAGTGAGCCCACACACAAGCCCTCCTGCTCCGGGCAGAGTGGGCACAGCCGGTGACCCTGTGCCCTGTGGCATGCCACCCGCTGCCAGGATTCTCCACGGAGCAGAGGGGGAAGCTGAGTCAGAGAGGGGAAGCTGTTGGCTGAGTGAGAGCAGGTCTGGGGAGGTGGGCCCGAGAGCAGGGGGCACAAGCCTTGCGCCACACTGTCTATCCCACAGTGCCTGCAGCCCCGCTCAGACCCTGCTGCTTGTGCACCAGCAAACTGGACACCACATGCTTGTTCTCGCGTAGGCCAGCGTCCCCCGCCTGGCCGTGCATGCGGCCGGCCCCCCTCGGTTCAGACCTGTCTTCTATTCACCACTAGCTCGCGGCGACACTCACCTGTGCCTCTGACGCCGTCCTAACACACACGCCCGGAGCCCCAGACTGAGTCCGCCCCCTGACCCTGCCGGACCCCGGTGCCACACGGAGTCAGGCGGCCCTTGGAGGCTGTCCCAGGCCAGCCTGTGCGCAGGCACGGTCAGTGGGCATCGTGGAAGCCCCTAACGTGGGAGGGGTCGACAAGTGGTCCGAGGGTGCCTGCCTGGGGCTGCAGCTGCACGCGGTGCGGGCCGGTGCGTCTGCGTGGGCTCCCCTCGGGGTGCCGGGACGACAGCCTGGAGACTCAGGGACCCCTGACCCTAGAGTACTGCCCCATCTCTGCTGTTTCTCAGTGAGCAAGTCACAGTCCCGGGACGCAGCAGGAGCCATAGTCAGGTGAGGGCGCTCGCCTCGAGTGAGGTTGACCCTGGCTCAATCCCTGACACCCCATGTGGTCCCCGAGCACCACCCAGGTCTGCCCTGAGCACTCAGCAGGAAACACTGTGGCTGGGGCTGCCACTGTGGGGGCGTCCGTGGTGTTCGGGACCCGGGGCCGCCAGAGGGGCTTTTCGTCCTGATTCGCGTGCGCTAAGTTCTTGGTTTAAGGGTAGGATTTTCCGGTGGAATCCCGTGGAGCTTAGGGTTAGTGTTGGAGCATCTGAGGGGCTTGCAGCTCAGCAGGTGAGAAGTGTCTTATTCAGACTTAGGGGAAATCCTGACCCTCGCGGGAAGGCTACTGGTGAATCCCTTTGGTTCGGTGCCTTTTTCTGGGGCCACACTCTGCAGCTGTGGGGGGTCGCACCCAGAGCCCCTGTGCGCAGAGCATGAGGTCCTGCCCTTTCTGCCACCTCCCAGCTGGGCTTGCTCCCGAGTCTGTGCTCAGGCTCACTCCCAGTGATGCTTGGGGCCCGTCTGGTTGCGGGGAGGCCGGGGCGGCCTTGTGCAGGCAGCGCCCTCCCCGCCGAGCTGCTGTCTGGGTTTCCCCGGATGGGCCCTCCCTGCCCGTGGCTCCTGGCCGTGCCATTCCCACAGTGCTCAGCAGGTCCAGCCTCTGGAGTGCCCGCAATCCCAGCTCCCGGCTGGGGCCTTTCCCGGTGCATTTGGGCCTTTTTTGATTCGCAAACCCCTGTAAAGGAGAGCTTGATCGGGGTCATTCTTTCCCCTCTTGGTTGTTGGGCCGCGTCAGGCGGTGCTCAGGGTTAAGTTCGGGTGGAACTTGGGGGACCCCATGTTGTGCGAGGGTGGAAGCTGGGTCAGCCACATGCAAGGCCAGTGTCTCCCCGTGCCTTCTCCACACGCCCACCAGCTTGCTCTCCCTAGGTGGGCTCCGCCTAAAAGGGGACTGAGTCTGACCTGGAACAGTGCCTGGGCTAGGGAGAAGGGGAGGGAGGAGTGGAGGTGCGGGGAGGGGTGGAGGGAGGAGGGGCAAGGCACTGGTTTGAAGGTGAGGGTGACTCCCTGGAGCCCAGGTCCCCTGCCTCTGAGGCTCGTGGGTGCCTCCTTCTGGCCTCACACCCAGAGCCCAGCTCAGCCGGGCAGCCTCTGGGCTCCCGAGGGGGCCCCACTGCTGGAGGGCCCCAGCCACTGTCCCTGCCAGGCCAGGACCCCAAGGGAGCAGAGGCCACAGCTCCGCCCAGCCAGAAGCCAAAGCAGAAGGGGACGGGGCGACCGCAGGGCCAAGGGCACTTTCCCGCTGCCCCCCCCCCCCCGCTGCTGGTCACGCATGCCCGCCACACGCAGATGTGTCTGCTCGCTGACACCCCCACGCGCGCCCGTGCCAGCCCGTAACATTCTCCTGGCACTGCAGCTCACCAGCCCGCCAGGCGCCATGTCCCGTTGCGGCCCCGTGTGCTCTGCCTCATGGCGTGTGCAGGCGGCGTCTGGGCTTCCTCTTCTGCGCGGAGCCCATCTGCTCGCACATGCCACCAGCCTCGCCCGCCGGGTCGCGTGCTGCCCGCAGCTCCTCCCGCGCGAGTGCCGGGATACACACTTCAGAGCCGCAAACGCCGGCGGTTACAGCAGGAACGGCCCAGAGCTGAGGCTGCTCTGGGGTGCCAGAAACAGCGCAGCCACTCGAGGGAAGCGACTGGTCTCACCTCCTGGGCGGGGGATGACTTCAGGCAAGGTGTGCTCCAGCAGCTGGGGGAGCTACCGTTCTCAGCCTGGACTCTGTGAGAGTGTCCTGGGGCAGGCTGCTCCCAGGGCCGCCCCCCCTCCTCTTCCCAAGTGCCCATGGCCTCGCCAGGCTGATGTGGGGCAGCCCAGGGTCAGTCCGGAGTATGAGAGGATGGGCAGCGAGGGGTGCCCTCTCCTGCCCCAGAGCACACACTCCAAGGCAAACAGAGCAGACCGCTGCCACTGTGAGTCACGCCAAGTGCCGGGCGGGTGCTGGCCATTCAGCTGCCCATCTCGAGCCTTGGGCGCGTGTCCAAGCGCAGATGGCCGCGCCGCCTGGACATCTGATGTACGGAGATGCCCAGGCTTCTCCTAGCGGGAGCAGCATGGGAGCAGCTGATTCTTTCTGTTCGTTCTAATGTAAGGCGGACCCGGGCCAGACCCCTGGGACAGCTGAGGGCGTGCCCGACGGCCCTCAGATGCCACCCAGGAGTCTGTCTGGGGGGCCGTCCCGGATGTAGCTGTCGGCTCTACAGCCCTTGCCTCCAGCATTGGTCGTTTGCTTTCTTGTTTCTGTTTTTTGTTTCGGGGCCACACCCAGCAGTGCTCAGGGCTGACTCCCAGCTCTGCACTCAGGGGTCACTCCTGGCGGGCTCACGGGACCAACCGGGATGCCGGGGATCAAACCCAGGTCAGCTGTGTGCCGGGCCAGTGCCCTGCCCACTGTGCTCCTGGCCCCTTGAGCATCACTGGGCGAGAAGAGGTGGACGTTGCCGCTCGGCACTGCTCGCTCGAGAGGCCGCGGGTCTGGTTCCGGTGCTGCATCCCTGCGACATGCCCGCGCCAGCCCCTGGCACCAACACAGCCAGGCGTGTGGGTGTGTCCCCTGACAGCACAGTGACAGGAAAGGGATGGGAGGGGACACGGTGGGGTGCAGGCCCTGACCTAGAGCTCCGGGCCCCCGCGTTTCCTCCTGCTGTGGCCCCTGGCTCTGATGCCCCCTCTCTGCCCAGCTCCTCCTGACTTGGGAGACGGTCCCCGTGCTTGGGTGCTGTGACCTGGGCCAGAGCTTGTCTTCAGGGCCGTGTGGCCTCTCTGTCCCCGTGACCTGCCTTGGACATGCACTGTGCTCCCGGCCCTGCTGCCCCCCTGCCGCTTTGACCCCGTAGACCCAGCGGTCATGCGCTTTGCCCTGTGGCCGCTCCTGTGCCCTCTTGGGCAGGACAGTGTCCCGAGGGGCCTGGCCCAGCCCCAGCCCCAGCCTGCTGCCGGGCCCATCCCCCCCTTTCCACAGTGAGAAGCTTGTCTGCGTCCAGGGCCCCGGGCGCCCTGGACCCACAGCCTCGACCCGCAGCCCGGACCCCACTGCCTGGACCCCACAGCTAGACCCCACAGCTGGACCCCACAGCCTGGACCCTACAGCTGGACCCCACAGCCTCAACCCGCAGCCTGGACCCTACAGCTGGACCCCACAGCTGGACCCCACAGCTGGACCCCACAGCCTGGACCCACAGCCTGGATCCCACAGCCTGGACCCCACAGCTGAACCCCACAGCCTGGACCCCACAGCTGGACCCCACAGCCCGGACCTGCAGCCTGGACCCCACAGCTGGACCCCACAGCTGGACCCCACAGCCTGGACCTGCAGCCTGGACCCTGTGCAGCACGGACCTGACAGCCCAGGACCCGTGGCCTGGCCCTCCGCAGAGGGGGACACTGCTGTCGCAGAGGGCTGCTGACCACAGCTTGCTGGGCAGTTTCCTGGGCAGTGGCTGTCAGGGTCAGCCGGGGCCGCGCCCCTTCACACGCCTCAATGCAGCACCCCCTCCACACACACACCCGTTTGCCTCGTTCGCCATTTGAAACCCGGGGCTCCCGCTGTTGCCGTGTGCTTTTCCACGTGAACTTTAGAGTCGGCTTGTCTAGGAAAACTTGGTATTTTAATTGGAGCCGCACTAAATATACAGATTGACTTTTGGCGGATCAAGCCCATCTTCCCTTTCCGCCCCTCCAGCCTCCATGGACGGCCGAGCACGGCCCTCCCGGCACGCCTGCTCCAGGGCACATGGCAAGATCTGCATCCCTGTCTCTGACAGGTCACTTCTGGGAGGGGGTCTGTGATGGCCAGGGGTCACCCTTGGAAAGAGAACTTGATGCACCTATGTACATGTGTGTGCAGGTCTGCATGCACATGTGTGACTGCTGGGGGGGCACATGCCTATGTGCACCTGCAGCTGTGTACACACATGAGCTTGCACCAACACATGTATGTGTGTCTACATATGCCTGCAGGAGCAAACTCGTTTGCCTGTGCATGCACATGTGCAAGAGTCAGTGCATACATGTACACTTGTGCTTCCTCATCTGTGCATCAGCCTGTGTATATATGCACAAGGGTTTGCACGTGTACCTGTGTGTGCCTGTGTGTACCTGTGTGTGCCTTGTGTGTGTGCCTGTGTTTGTGCATGTGTGTGTCTGTGCCTGTGTATGTGCCGGTTTGTGCATATGTGTGTGCCTGTGTGTGCCTTGTGTGTGTGCCTGTGTTTGTGCATGTATGTGTCTGTGCCTGTGTATGTGCTGGTGTGTGCATGTGTGTGTGCCTGTGTGTATGCCTGTATGTGTGCCTGTGTGTGCTTGTGTGCCTGTACTCTGTGCATGTGTGCCTGTGCATGTGTGTGTCTGTGCCTGTGCATGTGTGTGCATGTATGTGTGTGCCTATGCGTGTGCCTATGCAAGCATGTGCAAGTGTGTGCCTGTGTGTGTGCCTGTGCACGCGTGTACATGTGTGTGCCCATGTGTGTACATACCTGTACAGACCGTGACTCATGAGGCTCTCAGTCCCTTGGACTCTCTGCTTGAAGGAACTTGACTTCGCCAGGCCCAGGCTATAGAGTGGCCAAGGAAACTCACAGTCTCCCTGGTGGCATTTGGTCTCTCCAGGACTCAGGGAGTCCTGCATGTCACCTGCCCTGCCCTGAGCGCCCCCGCAGCCCCCGCACCCAGGGAAAGGGGACTCCTGGGTGCTCTTGCTACCTCCTGGGTGCTGTGGGTTCTGTGGGGGGCTGTGGAGGGCTGTAGAAGGCTGTGGAGGCTGTGAGGGGGTCCTGCAGGGGGCTGCGGGGCCTCTCAGGAGGCTGCAGGGGGCTGGAGGGGGCCCTGACGGGGGTGCTCCGACTGCCACACTGCTGAAGGGGCTGCCCTGGGTGTGCTGGGCTTGGGGCCGGGCTCTGCCCCAATGTCCCTGTGGGCACCAGCCCTGGGGCTCTGCCTGCACCTCACCCGCAGTCGCTGGGAGGAGCCTCCTGAGGTCTCTAACCCCATGCTGAGCCCCAGAACGTTCTAGATTTCCTCCACCCTGGGCCGGACCCAGGCTTGTCTTCCTTCACACCCCCTGCTGGGGTGCCTGCCCCCGGGGTGGCCCCTCCCGCCCGCCCCGGGCTAGGACCACCGCAGCCTGCAGCCGCTGGTGGTTTGATGCCAGACTGGGTGGGAAGAGCCTGGGGGGGATACTTGCACCTTCTTAAGAAGAAAACAACAACATCAATATGTTAAAAATAAACTTTTATTTTAAAGGGGCAAAAACAGCCCAAACAGCTAAGGAGAAGCTCTCGGCTGAGGTGCCAGACAGACGGGCGCGTCCCAGCGTCCCAGCAGGGGCTCTGGGAGGGCCAGCCGAGCCCTGGCACCCTGGGGGACGTGCTGAGCCCACAGGGTGGTCCCAACAGAGAGGCTGGCACAGGGGAGAGAGGCTGCGGGCTGCCCGCCCGGACCCACCAGCCGCCGTGACCACACAGCTGGGAATGACACCACGAAACCCAGGGTCACGCGCTGGCCTCTGACCTAGTGAAAACTGCTGGGTCTCAGGCCACACTGTCTCCAGGCCACTCTGTCCCCAGACCCACACTGTCCCCAGGCCACACTGTCCCCAGGCCACACTGTCCCCAGACCCACACTGTCCCCTGACCCACACTGTCCCCAGGCCACACTGTCCCCAGACCCACACTGTCCCCAGACCCACACTGTCCCCAGGCCACACTGTCCCCAGACCCACACTGTCCCCAGACCACACTGTCCCCCAGGCCACACTGTCCCCAGGCCACACTGTCCCCCAGGCCACACTGTCCCCAGACCCACACTGTCCCCCAGGCCACACTGTCCCCAGACCCACACTGTCCCCAGACCACACTGTCCCCAGACCCACACTGTCCCCAGACCACACTGTCCCCAGACCCACACTGTCCCCTGACCCACACTGTCCCCAGGCCACACTGTCCCCAGACCCACACTGTCCCCAGGCCACACTGTCCCCAGGCCACACTGTCCCCAGACCCACACTGTCCCCAGGCCACACTGTCCCCAGGCCACACTGTCCCCAGACCCACACTGTCCCCCAGGCCACACTGTCCCCCAGAGCCAACTGTTCCCAGGCCAGTGTCCCCCACGCCACAATGTCCATCCTCACCCTTTGGTGAGGTCGTGGTGGCTGGGTCCCGCTGCAGAGTCGGGGAAGACGCTGACACCGTCTGTGGCCTCCCGGGTAGCCACTGTATCTGCTGTCACTGCCTCAGCTCATCTCCCACACAGGAGTGACACAGCACCACATACACAAACACACACACACACACACATGCACACAGACACACACAGACACACATGCACACACAGACACAAGCACAGACACACAGCTCACACACAGACACACATGCACACACAGACACAAAGCTCACACACAGACACACAGCACACACACAGATACACAGACACACACAAACACAGCACACAGACACACACAGATACAACACATACAGACACACAGCACACACATACACAGACACAGATACACAAACAACAGCACATACAGACACACAAACACACAGATGCAGACACACAGCACAGCATACACACACACACACACACACACACACACACACATAGTCTCTCAAATGGTCTGGAGGTTTCAAACAAGAAGGGCTGAATGTGGGTTTGCAAAGAGAATGGGAGGTGAGGGTGTTCCGAGAGAAACGGAATTCTCACAAGCGCAGGGCAGCAGGCCCGCCTAGGCCAGCGCAGCTCAGGGCCGGGCCGGAGCCGGCACACACTGGGCATCTGTCTGCCCACGGCCCCGCAGGGCCAGCAGGGGACACACAGCGTCTCTGTGCGCTCTCTTGATGGGGCCTCCCTCCCCCTTCCTCATCCCTCCCTCCCTCCCTTCCTTCCTCCCTCCCTTCCTTCCTTCCTCCCTCACCCTTCCTCATCCCTCCCTTCCTTCCTCCCTCCCCTCTTTCCTCCCTCCCTTCCTTCCTCCCTTCCTTCCTTCCTCCCTCCCCCTCCCCTTCCTTATCCCTCCCTTCCTCCCTCCCTTTCTCCCTTCCTTGCTTCCTCCCTCCCTCTCTCCCTTTCTCCCTCCCTTCCTCCCTCCCCCTCCCCTTCCTCATCCCTCCCTTCCTCCCTCCCTTTCTCCCTTCCTTGCTTCCTCCCTCCCTCCCTCCCTTTCTCCCTCCCTTTCTCCCTCCCTTTCTCCCTTCCTCCCTCCCTCCCTCCCTCCCTCCCTTCCTTCCTTCCTTCCTTCCTTCCTTCCTTCCTTCCTTCCTTCCTTCCTTCCTTCCTTCCTTCCTTCCTCCCTTCCTTGCTTCCTTCCTCCCTCCCTCCCTTTCTCCCTTCCTTGCTTCCTCCTTCCCTTCCTTGCTTCCTCTCTTATTTTAGTTTCTGGGTCACATCAGCCATGCTCAGGAATGCCCCCAGCAGGTCTTGGGGGAGCATGTGCGGTGTTGGGGGTCAGACCTCAGTCCCCAGCAAGGGTTTCCTGAGCAGCGGCCAGCTGGCTTCTAGCTCCTCCTGGCTTCTTGGAGATGCTCCCACCAGCCAACTACCAAACGGCTGGACTTGTCCGGGAGACCGACCCCCAAGGTGGTCACAGAAGCTGACTGACCTGGTGGGCCCAGCGAGGGTGAATTCCTGCAGCGACCAGCAGGGATGAGATGGGAGGGGCACGGGGAGGGGCTTTTGAGGGGTGACTTACACACAACCCTGAAGTTCCCTAGAGCCTGTGTCCTGGCCCACAGGGGGCGCCAGCCCGTGCGTCTATTCCTCTGGGGTCCTGCAAGCCTCACCCAGATTCCAGGCCCATCCCGGCTCAGATGGCCCTTGAGCTGTGTCCGGGTGGGTGGGACCGGTGAGCCACCGGGCACCTCCTCGCTGAGCTGGTCGCTTGGTGGCCGGGGAGAGCAGGGTGTCTGGGGAGAAAATCACAGTGCCTGCCCTCGTGCACGGGAGGGCTTTGGTGCGGCTGCCCGCCAGTGAGTCACCATGAGCCCCCGCTGAGGCGGCCGCCTGCGAAGGACAGGCCAGAGCCTGCAGGTCAGCGGGACAGAAGCCTGCCCCCCCACCCTCTGCTGTGCTCCTCCCCCAGACTTTTATCAGCCCCAATTCCCACCTGAGACAAGGGTTTGGGGGCCACAGAGCTGTCTCCTGGGGTCGTGGCACCCAGATAAACAGACTCTTCTTGCTCTAGCTCCTGTGCCTCCAGTGCTGGGTCTTGGGTACTGGGCCTTGAGTACCGAGTACTCCTGGGCCTTGGGTACTAGGCCTTGAGTTCCAAGTACTCCTGGGCCTTGGGTACTTGAGCACTGCAGCCAGGCCTGGCCCAGACCCCCTTCAGACACTCTTGGGTGCGTCCCCAGGACCCCCCAGGTGCGTGCAGCCTCTGGTGTCTGTACTGGTTTACCTTGAACGTCTGTGTGTCTCCTCCGTGGAGTTTCATGGCTCAGCCCGACGCCTGCGCCGTGGCCGTTATCTCCTGAGTGGGGCTCTCAGTGGGATTCCCAAGCGGGGGAGCTCGGTTATTATTCTGACGCACCCAGATTAGTCTTAGCTTGCATAATTTCTGTTTTAAAGGTGCATTTAGTCAGATTTGTTGTGTTTATTCCATGTGTCTGGGGCCATCTGGGCCTGGTGGTGCTTGTGGCCCCTCCCAGCCGTCTCGGGGGCCTGTGCTCAGCCTGCGGTGTTGTCTGGCCGCATCACCAATGCTTCTCCAGTGTGATCTTCTGGAGGCCTGGGAGGATGGACACTGAGGTCGGCCCGCGCCGGATGGCTCCATGAAGCTGCAGTAAAACCAAAGCGTCTGTTCCCGGAGGGTATCTGATGGCTCCAGAGTCGTCTTTATGATTCCCATCAGTATTGTTTGGCTTGGGCTGGAGTGTCAGCACAGCGGTAGGGCATTTGCCTTGCACGTGGCCGACATGGGTTCGATTCCTCAGCCCCTCGCAGAGAGCCTGGCAAGCTACCAAGAGTATCTTGCCCGCACGGCAGAGCCTGGCAAGCTACCCGTGGCATATTGGATATGCCAAAAACAGTAACAACAAGTCTCACAATGGAGACATTACTGGTGCCCACTCGAACAAATCGATGAGCAACGGGATGATAGTGACAGTGACAGTGATTGTTTGGAGTGGGGGTCACACCCGGCGGTGCTCAGGGCTGACTCCTGGCTCTGTGCTCAGGGATTGATAGTGCTCGGGGCCATATGGGATGCCAGGGATTGAACGAGGGTCATTGGTGCACAGAGGCCCCCTCCCTGCTGTGCTCTGGCCCGGCCCCTTCCCTTCCTTTACAGAAATCAGATTGTTGGAGAGGCAGCAGCAACTTGCCTGAGGGGGTGTTTCTGGGTTCTTCACTGTCCAGTTCCCTCAGGCCCACCCCTACCACAGGCTGTGCTGGAGAAGCCGGCTCGAGTGAGCCTCCCAGAGACTGTCTACACTGGCTCGCGTGAGCTTTTCCAACTGGCTTTTTTTTTTTTTTTTTTTTTTTTTTTTTTTTGCTTTTTGGGTCACACCTGGCGATGCACAGGGGTCACTCCTGGCTCTGCACTCAGGAATTACTCCTGGCGGTGCTCAGGGGACCATATGGGATGCTGGGATCCGAACCCGGGTCGGCCGCGTGCAAGGCAAACGCCCTACCCGCTGTGCTATCGCTCCAGCCCCCCAACTGGCTTTTTGTCAACATGCTTTGAAGCATCCTCAGTCCTTCGCGTTCTAACAGGATTTTCATAACCAGTTTGTCGCCTTTTTAAAAGAGGCGCTGGGTACCACGTCAGGGCTGAGGTCAGTGTGAGGACGGCCGGGCCTCGTCGGTGCTGCAGTCCCGGGCACGGGGCCTCCTGGCTCTCCCGGCTTCCTCAGCTCTCAGCCTGCGAGCTGCACACGAGCCGCACACGCCGGGCGGAGGGGGCCTGAGCGTTCACGGTTCCCAGGCCACCGCAGGGGTGCTGGAGGCCAGCACACCCCTAGCTGTGCCCGGCGGGCTCTGGGGTGGCACTCAGGAGCTCTCTGCGGTGTTGGGTGCTGCTTGGAAGGGGTGTGTGTGTGTGTGTGTGTGTGTGTGTGTGTGTGTGATCAGTTCGGGGGCCGGAGAAATAGTAAAGGCCGAAGAGCACTTGCCTTGCATGTGGCTAACCAGGATTTAATCTCGACACCCTGTAGGGTCCCCCAGCCCACCAGAAGGGAGCCTTGAGCACAGAGCCAGGAGTCAGGCTGAGCACTGCCGGGAGTGGGCTGGGTGTGGCCATGCCCATCCCCCCATCTATTCCTTGGGATCTCTCCACGCACGACCCCACCCCTGGGCTCCCCGCACTGTTCGGCACCCCTGGGCGAGTGTGCTCCCATTTCCTGCTCGGGGGCAGGCTCCCTCCAGGGAGGCCCCCGGCTGGCTCAGAGTCGCTGACCAAGGACATGGACACTGCAGGCTGTGCCCCGCCTGCCGAGGGAGCGCCTGAGTGGGCTGAGTCTCTGGGCGGGTCTGCCTCCTGGGCTGGCCCCTCATCTCACTGGCCCAGGGCTCACTGCTGGGCTCTGGGGAGCCAGGAGAGTGAGGGGCAGCGGCGGGGGTCTGCACTCGGGGTCCTCCTGGCGGGGCTGGGGCAGGCGTCCTCCCCGCCGGCCGCCCCAGCAGTGGAGCACTTTTCAGTGAAGCCAGTTGAAGCTGGATTTCCTTTGCAGAAAGACTTGCTGTCCGGTTCGATGTCCCCAGTGACCACGACGCTGCCCAAAGCGGCCCCAGTCCTGTGGGCTGGCCACAGAGACCCCCTCCTTCCCGCCTGCATCCCGGAGCCCCCGGGGTGCACAGCCCGGCTGGCCTTCATGGGTGTCCCGAGTGGGCAGGTGGAGGGGCTCACTGGGGCCCTCAGCCTGCCCTGGCTGCCCTGCGGAGCTGTCAGCCCAGCCACTGCCCCCCCCTTCCCCACAGTGGCCGGGCTGCGCCTGCCCCCATCCCGAGCACTCTGCTCCTCTCACTTCTCCCGCTGCTCCCCAACCCTGGACCACGGCCCCGAATCCCGCTTCGAGCTGACGACCCCTTCGGCAGTAGGACGGGGTCCCGGGTATGCGTGCGGGTGCTCGTGGTGGGTGTGACAGAGCAGGCTTGGCCTGCGGGCAGCTTCCCCTCCCTTGGTGCTCGGGCCCCTTGGTCTCGAGCCCTGATCAAGGGCCCCACCTCTCCTACAGCGGATCCCAGGGTCCCAGGCCCCGCCTCTCACGAGTGGATCTCAGGGTCGCCCGACCCCGGCCTGCTCTTCCTGCCCGGTCGACCCGGGAGCTGGTGCTGCAGTCCAGCCGGCTAAGCATGCTCGGTTCCATCCACATCACCAGACCTTCCCCCTGGGCATCTCTGCCCTGGCACCAGGTGCCCAGACTGTGCTGGCCCCTCTCTGCTCCTGACAGTGTCCGTGCACCTGCCAGACAGGCCTGAGAGCGTGGGGCTGAGCAGGACAGCAGGGGGGAGGGCAGGGCAGGGCCGTGGGGCTCTGGCCACGGGGGAAAGGACCACGGCTGTGTGGCCAATGGGGTGGGTGGTGGGTGATGGGGATGGAAACGGGTCCTGGCGGGGGGGGGCTACGTGGGGTCCGAGGTGGAGCCCAGAAGCCAGGGCCAGTGGACAGACACCATCTCTGCCATCCCCCCTCGCCCTGCACCCTGCTCCTTCCTCCCCACCCCCTCCCACTCTGAGCACTGGAGCTGGGGCCCCGCCTCCATCTCCCACTCCTGTGGGGCCTGTGCTGGGTAAACCAAGTCACTCAGCAGTGACAGTGATGAGCCCCGCCCCACCAAAGTGACCTGGACACCCCGTGGGATCCTGAAATGAGGCTGCTGACCCATCCCCGTGTCCCTGTCCCCTAGGGCCTGGGCCCTTGTCACCTCTTGCTCCTCCGCCCATGACCAAGTCTCTGCCTTACCTGCAAGGACCCTCTGACCACATTTTTTTTTTTTGACTTTTTGAGTCACTCCTGGCTCTGCACTCAGGAATCACTCCTGGCAGTGCTCGGGGGACCATACCCCGGCCAGCCGCATGGAAGGCGAATGACTCCCCACTGGGCTATCACTCAGGCCCCGCCTCCTGCGAGAATTGTCAGTGGGCACTGGTGGGACTCGGGCGGAGCGGGCTGGGGTGGGGCACGGGCTGGGGCCGGGCAGGGACAGGGGCCGGGCGCCCACTGCCTTCTGGCCCCTGAAGGAAAAGGAAGGGATGGTGAGACCAGCATCGTTCACAGCCCAGGCTCCCGGGGTCCACGTCTGTGCGTGTTTGAAGGATGCCTCAATAAGGAGGTGTTTAAAAAATCATGCGCCCATGAATATTTAATCTGTAAGAACCTGCAGGAGGAGGCAAGCACGGGAGCCCTGGGGACCCTCAGCCCCACGCACCGCCGGCAGCTCCCCTGCTCTGTGCCCCCCACCCCCAGGCCTCAGATCTAGGGAGGAGCTGGTGGAAACACCCCCGCCCTGCGCATGACCGGCCTTCTGGGGTCTCCGGACTGCACACATGGAGGGCACTGTGTCCCCACTCCGGGCCTGGCCTGGCGGAGGCAGCTGCAGTGGGCTCAGTTGTTTGTTTACGGGGACCACACCCAGAGGTGCTCAGGACTGACTCCCGGCTCTGTGCTCAGGACTGACTCCTGACTCTGTGCTCAAGACTGACTCCCAGCTCTGTGCTCGGGGCGCACTCCAGGCTCTGTGCTCAGGGCTGACTCCTGGCTCTCTGCTCAGGGTGCACTCCCAGTTCTGTGCTCCTCAGAGGACCCGACCCCCAAGTGGCACAGACTGGGCTGCCTCAGTGGTGTTCTCAAAAGAGGGTGTTCCTGAATCCGGGTACTAAGGGTGAGAGAAGGATGGGGAAACCACACTCAGAGCACTCCGGCCTCCTCCATCTCTAGGGGAGAAGGAGGACGGGATGGATAGAAATGCCGCTTCCCATCGGATGGGAAGTAGTGCTGGAGGGAGGATGGGTAGAGGCTTGTTCTACAGATGAGAAGAAGGGCAGGATGGCTTGACCCCCTCTTCCTATTGGGTGGGGAGGGTGGGATGGCTCGATCTACCTTGGATGACTGGCCAGCCCTACTGGCTGCTGGACAGTGCCCAGGGCGGCCAGACGGTGCTGGGTGGCCCCCGAATCTTGTCCTGATGAGTGCTGGGAAAGGCACGGAGGGGCCAGGGGAGCTGCAGATCCCGCACTCAAGCCGTGGTCGCGTCTTCACCGTGTCCTGGCGCCAGGCTGTGTGTCAGTCCCTCCCCACCCGCCCCGCACAGCTGGGCCCCCTGGGCTGCCATGCCTGCGGGCAGGGTCCGCGGTGACCGGGGCTGGACTGTGCTCCACAGACCCTGAGCCTCCTCCCCACCTGTCCAAGGCTGTCCCGGAATCTGCCAACCCCTGCCCTGGGGCCTCCCCTGCACGGACACCGTGGATGGAAAGACAGTACTTTGGAAAATGATTTTCTCTTCTTCTCTTTCTTTGTTTTCTTCCCTCAAAGAAACTAGAGGGGCCTGTGGTTTGCAAATCTGAAGACTCAGTGGGAGGCTGAGGGGAAAGTGGGTCACAGAGCTGCCATCGAGGGGTGCTGGCCCCGGGGCTCCTGTGTCCTGGAGGTCGCCCTGGCTTAGTCCCCTGGGACGGGACAGGCTGCGCTCTGGGTCCTGGAGGGCCCGTGGCAGCCGCGTGCTGTGAGAGGCACAGCCAAGGGGCAGCGCACCCCACTCTGCCCCCGAAGCATGCCCCAGGCGCATGCTGGCCCCGCCATCTCCCTCCCCAGGACTGTCCTCGCATCCTTCCCTTGCACCTGCTGTGCCAGCACGGTACCCAGCCGGAGGCCCTGGGCCCGGACCCCGAACCCTGAAACCCACACGGGCAGCCTGGTGCTGACTGGCTGCAAGTCGCAGCCCCCTCCCCTCCCCTCCCCTCCAAAGGGGGGCGGTCTGGGGAGTCTGCCCCTCTCTTGGGAACCCCTGGTCTGTGCCAGGAAGCCGGGTGTCGGGCAGCGGGGCCTCACCTGGGAGCTGGGTGGGTGCATGTGAAGCCGGACAGGAAGGGCCCTTGGCAGTTTCGCGTGTCAGGCCTGACGGCTGTGAAGGACCCCAGAGGGGGCAGCAACCCCGGAACTCAGCCAGGGCTGGAGGCAGCTCTCTCTGCTGGCCCCGGGACCCTTCTCCTCCTTTGGTTGTTCGTTTGGGCCCTGCCTGGGGCTCCCAGCAGCCCGAGGCCACATGGCCACTGGGCCCTGCCTGATCGGGCACACAGGGCATCAGAGGAGCAGTGGGACCTGTGTGGGCAGGCCACGCACACGCGTGCTCACACTCTGTCTCTCTGTTTCTGTCCCTGTCCCTGTGTCTGTCTCTCTCTGGTCTATCTCCGTTTCTCTCTCTGCCTTTCCCTGTCTCTGTCTCTGTCTCTGTCTCTCTCTGGTCTATCTCCGTGTCTCTCTCTGCCTTTCCCTGTCTCTCTGTCTCTGTCTCTCTCTGCTCTATCTCCGTGTCTCTCTCTGCCTTTCCCTGTCTCTCTGTCTCTGTCTCTGTCTCTCTTGGCCCTTCCCAGCCCATATGGTTGCAAAGTCATCTTGGGGCTCCATTCTTATTCATTCGTGGGGTCCGGCAGTTAGAGAATCTCCCTACTTAAAGAGGCTGCAATCTCTCCCTTCAGTCTTCTTGACTTTTTGAGGAAGAAAAGATTATGTAAGTGATTGTTCTTCCCCCATCCATCAGCCACCCGTAACTTACACACCATTAAATCTACCATCCCCCCAGCCATCATCATCCATCCATCCATCCATCCTCCATGTACCCATCCATCCACCCATCCATCCATCCATCCATCCATCCTCCATGTACCCATCCATGCACCCATCCATCCATCCATCATCCAAATGTCCATCACCACCATCCGCCCACCTACCCGTTACCCATTGTTCAGCCTCCGTCGTCCCATCTGCCACCCCCTACTTGTGCATAATCTGGCTTTGGACACTGTGGGCCCCAATCCTATTTTTCAGGCTTGGGCTATAGTGACAGTACAGCAAAAAAGGTGCTGGCCTTTTATGCAGCTGACCCGGGTTTGATCCCCGGCACCCGGCACGGCCCCCAAGCACCCCCAGGAGTGACCCCTGGAGAGTCAGGAGTAAGCCCTGCTGGGTGTGGATCCAAAGCAAAAATGAACACAGAAAGGAATTTCTCAGGCAGAGGGGTCTGGAGAGGGGAGGTTGAGAAGCGGTGTTGTAGACATCTCTGTGGCTTGTCCCTCTTCAGCTGGTCAGGCCCCTCCCGTCCCCTGCTCAGGCTTCGGTCCATGTACCCAGATATGCCTTCGGGCTGCCCCAGGCCACCGGATCAGGCCTGAGACCAGTGAGGAGGAGGCTGCGGGGGCGCCCGGGCGCCTGGCCCTGTCGCAGTCACTGAGCGTGGGTTGGGCCTGGGGCTTAGGGCCTGGGGCTTAGGGCCTGGGGCTGCTCCCAAGGGTGTGTGGAAGCCGCTGGACCCCGGCCATGGCCATGGCCTGCTGTGGAGTCCCAGTGCCCCTGCGCTCCTTGCCCCAGCCTCCACTGCACCCAGCTCCAGCCCCCCTCCCCTCCCCCTCTGTTGCAAACCCCCCCCTGCAACCTGGAAGCCAGGCCACACACCAGGCCACAGAGGGCATGGGGAGGGGTTTCTCCTGTGTCTCCCCACACAGGGAGTGCTCAAGAGCTGCTGGCTTTGGCGTGACGGGGGCGGGGGGCGGGGAGGTGGGGAAGAGGGGAGAGGGCCCCCCCAGTGGGAGAGCAGGAAGCCCAGGGGGCCTGTGAGGGGCCTGACCTCCGGCTTGCTGCAGGCCCTGGCCCCTGCGGCCACTCTGAGGGATGGATGCTGGGTGCTGGGGAGGGGGCAGGGTTGTCTCTTCGGGGGTCTGCTCTGTCTGCGGGATTGACCTTGTCTACACCGCAGCGGACTCTGAGCAGGGGCTGCACCCCCCAGCCTTGGAACCACCCTCCCGGGCCTGACTGGCTGTAGGGGCCCCTCCCCCGGGCAGAGTGGCCCCGGAAGGGACCCAGCCAGGAGCCACCCTGGGGTGGGGGGCTGGACCCCTCTGTCACCGAGCCCTTGGCGCTCGGGCTCAGGGCTGGTTTCCATGGCGCCCAGCCTCTCTGCAATCTGCCTCTTCCTGCAGCAGGCGGAGCCGGAGCCGGGCCCTCCAGCCTGCTCGCTGCCTGCAGGGGCGGGGAAGGGGGGGCTCCCCCGGCTGACTCCTGTCTGAGCTGCAGGGGTGGGGTGCCAGCATCCTCCACGGGTCCATTCAACTCTGCGTCACGCCCTGCCAAGGACGTTTCCAGACCCCTGGGAGCCCCTGGCCCGTGGCCTTGGGAAGGGCCTTCCCGCGGGCACCAGGGAGCACCCCTGCTCCCCTCAGCCCTGCCACTGGTCAGGGGCGCCCACTCTGGGAGCATTTGAGGGGGAATAACGGAGGTGAATGTCAGGTGCAGAGAAGCACTGTGCTGTGTGGGGAGCCTGCCTCAGGAGAGGCACCGGCCCAGGGACCCCCAGGCCAGGGACCCCCGGGAGCAGCCACCCCACAGATGGGGGTGGGGAGACGATGGCGTGAGCGTGGGCGGATGGAAGATGTGGCTGGGTACGAACAGGTGATGAGGTAGAGGGACGGCAGGGAGGGGAAGGGGCGGGAGACGGTGACTGGGGGATGGGTGATGGTGGACAAAGGGGGGACGGAGGGCGACTGGCCCTGGGGCTGGGGGCAGGTCTGTGCTGGAAAGGAGCTCTCCCCCTGCACCCCTCCCCCCTCATTGCCCTCTTCCCTCCCCCCACTTCTTCTCCTCCCCTTCCCCCACTCCCTCTCTTTCTCTCCCCCTCCCCCTTCCTCTCACCCCCTCCTTTCCCTTCCCCCCTTCTCCCCTCCCCATCCTGCCCCTCCCTCTCCTCCCCATTCTCTCCTTCCCCCTCTTCCTTCTCTTCCTCCTCCTACCCCCCACCCCAGACCTGGCAGGTGTCCAGGGGGAGGGCACTGTCCCTGGTGGGGGGCACTCCCCTCCCTGCGAGGGGTCAGAGCACAGAGGGGAGATGAGGCCGTCTCTCCCTGTCCAGGGGTGCCTCTGTGGGCCAGAGTCTCTCCTGGGCCGCCTGGGTCAGTCCCGGAACTAGGGGCTGTGGGTGTCCTGTAGCTGCTCGGCCGGGCAGCTGTGGCTGCTGTCCACCCCACACTCCCTAGGGCGGCCACCAAGCAGCTTTGTGGGTGCGGCTCAGCCCACTCAGCAACCCCTCTCCCAGGCCAGGGCCTCACCCCGTCAGTCTGCAGGAGGGAGGGGGGCTCTGGGGGTCTCGGACCTCACCTGGCCTCTCCTCGTCCCTACCGCTGTACACATGTGTACACGTGTGTATATGCACACATGTGAATGTGGGTGTGTGCATGTGGTATATGAGCCGAGTGTGGCACATGTGTGCATGTTCATGTGTGTCAGCACACATGCTCATGTGCTGGCGTGTGCTCATGTGCGCAGGGCACGCTCCCTGTGCATGGAATGCTGAGCACACGTGTGCTGCATGCCGTGTGTGTGCTCTGGACCCGTAGCTGCTCTTCTGACCCGAGCTTGAACCCGCACTTTCCGGCAGGGGCTGGAACCAGGCCCTGCTGGGCTGTCGCATTCCTCCAGCTTCCCCCCTGCAGAGGGGCCAGCAGGGGCAGGGCAGGGAGACGGTCTCCCCCCACGCCGCCCCAGCCTTGAGACCGTGACTCTTGGCTCCCGAATGCAGGGGCTGGGGCTGGCGGGCGGGGCTCAGGGCCGTGACTGACTTGGAGAGGCCCCGTGCCCGCTGGCCGCCCCCCCACGAGCGGCTCCCAGGCGGCTCCCACCTCCGGTGCCTTGGCCGGGATCCCCGGAAAGCAGGGCTGAGGTGCGGGTTTGGTCCCTGCTTGGAGGCCGACAGGGAGGACCCTGGTCTCTGGGGCTGCTTCCTGCCCGGGTTCGAGTCGGAGGGGGCTCTGGCCTGGAGCTGGCCTCTGCCCCAGGTGGGGGGCAGCCCCTGCCCCAAGGCCACAGAGAAGCCCACACCATGCCAGGAGGCACACTCGGGGCCCCTCTCTGCTTGGGACCCCGGTGAGCCAGCGCACAGAGGCGATGCAAGCAGGGTGGGGAGCACTGAGCTCAGGCTGTGTCGAGGTCCCCCCGAGGCAGCCAGGGTGGCTCCTGCTCAGGCCCCTTCCCCACGTGGCAGCTCCCCGGGCTGGAGCTTCTCCTGGGGGAGGCTGGAGGCAGGGGGCCGCCTGCCGGGTGCACTGTGGGCAGCAGCGGGCTGGAGTGGGAAGGAGCCCCAGGGGCTCTGCGTTGTGATCAGGCTGGCACCCGGCACCCAGTACCCAGTTCCCAGCATTCCGGCACCCAGCATCCAGCACCCAGTACCTTGGCACCCAGCAGCCAGCACCCAGTACCTTGGCACCCAGCAGCCAGCACCCAGTACCCTGGCACCCAGCAGCCAGCAACCAGTACCCTGGCACCCAGCAGCCAGTACCCTGGCCTCCAGCACCCAGTATCCAGCACCCTGGTACCCTGGCATCTCAGCACTCCAGCACTCTGGCAGCCAGCTCCCAGCACCCAGCACCCTGAAATCCCAGCACCCAGCCGGCTGCTACGCGCGCAGAGGGTTTGTTTATCTGGGAAATTGGTACCTGCCTCCTGCCTGGCAGAGCGGGCAGAGCCTTGTTCAGGCGCAATTAATGTGTCTGTGGGCAAACATGCGCCCCACGAACACTCGCAGGACACGCCCCCCGCCCCCCAGAGCCCCGGAGCGGGGCTGACTGGCTGTGGGCGACTCGGTCACTCCTGGGGTCTGAATGCGGGGTGAGGCCCTTCATCCTCCAGGGGACTCCCGGCCTCCTCACCACCCGGGACCTGGGCTGCCTGCATACGGACCTGGGTTCAATCCGAGGGATCACACACACACAGACATGCAGGTAGACACAGAGATGGACACACAGGCAGACAGAGACAGGCACACACATAGGGGGAGAGACACAGGGACACAGACACACAGGCAGAGATAGCCACATACAGACACACAGACATACAGACGGACACACAGAGACAGACACAGGCAGAGACAGGCACACACAGACACACAGGCACACACAGACACACAGGCACACACAGGTGCACACATAGACACACAGGTGGACACAGACACACAGGTGCACACACAGACACACAGGCACACACAGGTGCACACATAGACACACAGGTGGACACAGACACACAGGTGCACACACAGACACACAGGCGGACACACGCAGACACATAGGTGCGCACACACAGACACACAGGTGCACACAGACACACAGGTGAACACACAGACACACAGGTGCACACACAGACACACAGGTGGACACAGACACACAGATGCACACACAGACACACACGCAGACACAGACACACAGGCACACACAGGTGCACACACAGACACACAGGTGCATACACAGACACACAGGCGGACACACACAGACACACAGGTGCACACACAGACACACAGGCGGACACAAACAGGCACACAGACACAGGCGACGAGAAACAGACACAGACATACACAGGCACAGCACACATAGACACAAAGACACACAGACACAGGCACACAAGCAGACACACAGAGGCATACACACAGACACAAGCACACAGGCAGACACACACAGACACATACAGGCACACAGGCAGACACACAGACAGATAGGTGTACACACAGACACACAGGCAGACAGATACATAGATGCCCACACAGACACACAGGCGGACACAAACAGGCACACAGACATAGGCGGCGAGAAACAGACACAGACATACACAGGCACAGCACACATAGACACAAAGACACACAGACACAGGCACACAGAGGCACACACAGACACATACGGGCACACAGGCAGACACACAGCACATACAGACACACATGTTAAAGTCAGGGCCGGAGACAGCACAGGGGAGGGGGACGCATGCCCGGCCCTGGCACCACACAAGCCAGCATTGCCGGGCAGTGCCACGTCCTCGGGCCCGGCCTGGAGCCCCTGCTCAGCCAGTGGAGAGTGTGGGGGACCCCGCGCGAGCACAGCCCGCCAGGCGTCTGCCTGAGCTCCAGGTGGGGGTCAGGGGCTGCAGAGTGGGCCCGGGGCCAGGGAGGTGTCCTGGGACTGCCCACGACACCCAGTCGCCGCTGCCACCCGGCCGGGAAGGACAGACCCCAGCGGGCGGGGGGCCGTCTCTGAGCCTGGCTGCTCGGGTGGGGGCTCGGGCAGGAGGTGTGGGCCGGAGTTCCAGACCGCGTCTGCCCCTCTTCCTTCTTCCTGTGTTAGTTTTGGGGCCACTCAGGGCTTGGGGGTCCTGCAGGGCTCGGGGAGAGCGCCCAGGTCAGCCGAGTGCCCGCTGCACCCTCGCTCTGTCCAGCCGCCCAAGGCCCCACCCTCGCACAGGGCTGCGCAGGGGGTGGGAAGGGAGGGTGGGAAAGAGCACCAGGTCAGGCCGGAGCCCCCGACACACACGCTGCCGGCGCCGCCCACCAGGCTGGCCCACGGCCTGCCCCCTTCCTGCCCCCCCTTCCTGCCCCCCCACAGCTTCTACTCGGCGGCAAGCCCACGGCCACGCAGCGCAGGGCCAAGGTGGGCCCGCGGCCAGGCGCCACCGCGCCGACCCCGCTGCCCTGCCACGTGTGGCTTGTTCCTGACAGGGCGTGTGGGCACTCCCAGGACAGCGGAGAAAGGGTCGGGTGGCCAGGGGAAGGGTGCTCAGGCCCCACTGCGCACAGCAGGGGAGGTGGGGGGCAGCCGCCTCTGGGCGTGGGACAAGGGCCAGAGGAGTGGGCAGGGTTGGGGGGCCCCGGGAGAGACCCCACCTCGCCCGGGTTTGCTCCTGGGGAGCAGGTGGGGGAGCAGCCGCGCTCCAGCGCCTGCAGGGGCTAATTGCTGTTGCAATTATTTCCGGAGGCTTAACTAAAGCGCTGGGTGCTTTGTGCTAAGACTTTTGCAGCTTAAAATTCCACCCACGGCCCCAAGGATGGGGGCCCCTGGGCCTGTGCCCCCCACGGCTCTGCGCCGTGGGGGATTGGCTCAGCCTGATCCAAGAGGGGGATCTCGGAGGGGCCTCGGGAAGCCATCCCGCCCCACCCCGAGGAGGAAGGCCCTGTTGCCAAGGAAACAGCCTCCAAGGCTGGAGGGGGGCAGCGCTGGGGGATGCGGGAGGGGGGACGGTGACAGACGCTCGCCTTCCCAGCGGGTTCTCCCCGCACGCCCGGCCCTAACTCCCGGGGCCGGAGCAGTCTTCCCCCCCTGCACCCATGCCCCCGAGCCCTGAGCCCACCAGGGGAGGCCACGTGCAGGCAGGCCAGGAAGGCTCCAGGGAAAGTCAGTCTCCCATTTAGCAGCTGCTGGCCACACACGTGCTCTCTCTGCAGGGGTCACACTCTTACACACTCACACTCACATGCACACATATACACACATGCACACAATCACACTCTTACACGTGCATGCATGTACATCTCATATACACACACTCACACACACATGCACATACACTCTTACACTCACATGCATACACTCACACTCTTACACACTCATATATACACGCACTCTCGTGCACATTTACACACCCGATGTAAATGTGGTTTTTACCATACACACCCTATGGTTCTGGTTTTGATTTTTTGTGTTTTGTTTTGGGGCCACAACCGGCGGTTCTCAGCAGTCCCTCCTGGCTCTGCACTCAGGATCACTCCTGGCAGGGCTTGGGGGGCCCTGTGGGATTCCGGGGGTCAGAGCCTGGTTGGCTGCATGCAAGGCAAATGCCCTCCCTGCTGCCCTGTCCCTCTGGCCCACGCCCCATGGCTGTGCACAGGGAAGCCGAGGCCAGGCCATTCCCCGGCAGTAGGGGTGGAGCCTGTGGGGACGTGGGTCCTGCTAAGGGGGGCTCCCACAGCCCCCTGCACGCCCCCCAGACTACATACTGACTCCCCTGCTGTGGGCCTGTCGTGGAACTGGCAGCCGCAAAGAGGGGACACCCCCCTCGTCCGTCCACACTGCAGCCCTCCTGCCTGACATCTGCACGGCCCCTGGCAGGGAAGGCTGCAGCCGTGTGTAGCCATGAAGGCCCTGAAGGGGTCCCAGACCTCAGCGCTGGCTCTTCGCCCCATGCCCACCCGTCCACACTGCAGCCATCCGTCCACGTATCGTCCACACCCCAGCTCGCCCACTCACTCGCTGGTGCTCGCGTTGCCCTCGGGCCTGGCACTGGGGAGTGAAGCTCAGCCCCGCTCTCCTGCGTCCCTGCGCCATTGGCGGCTCCGTCTTTGCCCGCCCTGCTGCTGGCGGGCCCCTCCCGAGCGTCTCAGTATCTTTAACCTAATCTAGAGCCGTGGCCTTGGTGAAATTGATTTCAAAGGAAAAGGAAATGATATTCCATTAACGCGCGGAGGAATTGATCACCCGCGCCCGGAGCAGGCCGGGCAGGGACGCTAACGATCTCCCCTGCGTGAGGCAGCCAGAGCAGGGCCGGGCCGGCAGCGCCGCTGCGGGCCTGGGTGTCCCCAGCCTGGCGGGCAGGGAGCAGCTGAGGCTTCAGGACGCCCACGCCCGCTTTCTGGCCGACGCACTCACTGACATGCTCTTGCTGAAACCCTCTTGGTAAATCCCAAACCCAGCCCTGGTGGCTGAGAGCCGCTCGCAGGGGCGGCAGTACCCGGAGGGCGGCTTGGGTGCCCCGAGGCCACCCCTCGGGCCTGTCCCGGAGTCTGTGGCGCCTTCTCACCCCACAGCCCAGCCCCCACCTGCCTGAGTGTCGGGGGTCTTTCCCTCTGCTGAGACGGCAGCCTCGTCGGCAGCCAGCCCACCCGTACCCGGTCTCGTCGCACAGATGCTGCCCCTCTCAGGTGAGGCACAGACGCTGGTGGGCAACGCCCGGCCCCAGAAATATGCCTCAACCATCCCAGCCAGTGCAATGGGCTGCAAATAGGGGAGGGGTGCGCCTGCCTCACGTGGGGCCTCTGAGGAGTGGGGGGTCCCCATCAGCCCAGACTGTGCAGGTGGCAGGAGGTAGTCGCTCCACAGCACCCGGGCCCCAAAGGCATCAGCTGTCTTGACTTCTGGGGTTTAGGTGCAGCAACGTGTCTCTGTTTCCTGCCACCCTGACACTGGCACATGACATGTGACAAGACGCTGGTATGGCATAGAACATGGGTGGAAGGAAGTGGACAGGTCAGCCTGAAGGAGTGGGGTGCGGGGGCTAGGGCCCGAGCCCAGCAGGTGGAGGCCCTAAGGGGTGGGGCATCTCTGCAGGGGTGTGGCGGGGCCCAGGGATCACTGCAGGGGCCAGCAGGGCGGAGTGTGGGGGCTGGAGCCCAGCAGGACAGGGCGGTGTGTGGGGCAGCCCGGGAAGGGGGCGCAGAGCTCTCGGAATGAGCGCCCCCCAATCTTACTCGCCCCCGGCCCCTCCAAACAAGGATGGAGGTACCGGACCCCGTGCCCTGAACACCCAGGAGCAGGGCAGGGTGTGGGGGGACGGGCGGAGCAGAAGCCCCTCCCTGCCCTCCGGCACACACACCTTCCCCGGCAGCCAGTGCTCCAGCGCGGCCCAGTGGCCCTGCAGTAAGGATCACCAGCAGCGTCTGAGGAAGAATCCCGATCTTCTCTCCTGGAGCCACAGCTGATCCTAACACTCACATGGAAAAACAAACACGTAAGAACAGCCAGAACAAATATGAAGAGCAAGACTGTAGGTGTGTGTGCGCGTGTGCGCGCAGGGGTCACGTGGCACAGCTCCAGTGACAAGCGATCTGGGGTGGGGGCACCCCAGACACGCTGGGGGCCCTGGGAGCTGCTCTTCCCCTGAGCTCCGGGAAGGCTTTCTGTCCCCTGGAGCAATCCTGAGCTCTGAAATGAAATGTTGCTAGGACAAGTAGGTAATCGTTTGGAAAAGGATAAAATTAGATCCATTTCTCACCCCCTGCATAAGAATAAATTCACAGGATCAGATAGATATCAAAAATGTGAAACGCTTCAATATACAAATACTAGAACCAAATACACGTGAGCGTCCACGGCAGGGGACCAACAGTTTCACGGCAAGGGAGGCCCCAGGGCACCAGCAGCGGGCGCGGGTCCAAACAAGCTCGCCATGCACGCAGGGAAGGGCACGCCAGGAAGCGCAGCTCAGCCAGGAGAGAGTCTTGGAAACTTTTTTTTCAGAGCTTAAGGTCTCTGTTACACTCATTTATCAGATTTTAAAGATGAGAAGCAAACACATAAATGTCATACCAAGAAGGAGCAGATCCCATGAAGCGAGTCCCCCCGGGCTCTGGAGGAGGCGCCAGCTGCCCCCGCGAGGAACACGACCCAAAACTGCCCTTTCTTTCTTTTCCGTCAGATCAGCAAAGCTTCGGAGACTTGTCAGCGCGCGGTGAGAGGCAGCCCACGTCCCCCGTGGCTGCAGTCCCACTCACGTGGCCACAGCCCGGCCCTCCTGCCCAGGAATCCGCCCAGCGAGTTGATTTGGGCATTATTTGTGGTGCAAAGGTGAGAGGCTCCCAGGTGAGCTGACACCAAAACGAGAGACACAGTCTCAGATCAATCAGAAAGTTAGAGCAGGGGCAAATGAAAGTGAAAACAAACTTGTCAGAACACTGGGGTAGCACTGCTGAGGGCTGGAGAGTCCAGTGGGCAGGGCATTGCCTCGCTCCCGGCTGACCCGGGGTTCAGTCCTCAGCACCCTGTATGGCTCCCCGAACACCCCAGGAGTGATTCGCTGAGTGCAGGGCCAGGAGGAACCCTCAACATCACCAGGTGTGGCCCCCAAACAAACAAAAAGTAGCACCAAGAGACACACGTATAAAGGTGGTTTTTGTTGTTGTTTTATAAAAACAAAATGGGAAACATCACAAATATACAAGTTTACCTTCAAAGAGGTTTTTTTGGGGGGAGGGGTCACACCCAGCGATGCACAGGGGTTACTCCTGGCTCTGCACTCAGGAATTACCTCTGGCAGTGCTCAGGGGACCATATGGATGCTGGGAATCAAACCTGGGTTGGCCGAGTGCAAGGCAAATGCCCTACCCACTATGCTATTGATCCAGCCCCCTTCAAAGAATTTTTTGGATTGCTTTTGTATGTGTTGCAGGCACCCAACCACCAAATCACCTTCCCGCCAAACAATTTAATCTTAGAACTAAAGCAGCTGGCAAAAGAAGACAATAAAATTAAAAGTTAGCAAAAGGAGGAAAAGAGTAAAATCCGAAGGAGAGATAAGTAAAATAGAAACCCAAAATCAATGACATTAAGATTTATATTTTTCAAAGACAAAACTGATAAACTTTTGGCTAAATACATAAGGAGCAGAGAAACCCCAGAGGGGAAATTACAACAGATACCCTAAAAATGCAAAAGGTGAAAAAGGTCGCTGACAACCACGTACCAGCACATTCGGTAGCCTGGAAGAAAAGGAGAGACTTGGATTAAGACAGTCTGTTCTTGGGGCTGGAGTGATAGCACAGCGGGGAGGGCGTTTGCCTTGCATGTGGCCAACCCGGGTTCTATTCCCAGCATCCCATAAGGTCCCCTGAGCACCGCCAGGAGTAATTCCTGAGTGCAGAGCCAGAAGTAACCCCTGTGCATCGCAGGTGTGACCCAAAAAGAGAGAAAAAAAAGACAGTCTGTTCAAGGAAGAGCCAGTACACCAGAACCAGCATGGGAATCGGACATAGAAATTTCCCCAGAGCAGCAGTCCTGGGCTGGGTGGCTCTTTGCTAAACCCGGACCAGGGAATTCCACCAACCCTGTAATGAAGAACTCGAGTCTATATATCTAACAAGGAAATATTAACCTCAGATCAAAAGTGGGGAAGCTATCACACACACTCGCACACATGTAGTCACACACACACACATACTCACACACTCATTCAAACGCACACTCACACTCAAATACACATACACTCACACACTAACACACTCATACAAACACACACTCACATCCTCATACTCACACACACTCAACATATACACATACACACGTACATGCACACACATGCACAGTCACACACATACTCATACACAGTCATAATCAAACACACACTCAAGCATTCGCACTCATATGCATACTCATACACACATTCACACACACACTCATATTGAAACACACACACACTCACACACAGAAGCTCCAGTGAGCATAGATGTAATTATTCTCAACAATCTGCCATCCAGGGGCTGGAGCGATAGCACAGCGGGTAGGGCATTTGCCTTGCACGCGGCCGACCCAGGTTTGATTCCCAGCGTCCCATATGGCCCCCTGAGCACTGCCAGGAGTCATTCCTGAGTGCAGAGAAAGGAGTAACCCTCACTGGTGTGACCCAAAAAAGCAAAACAAAACAAAACAACAATCTGCCATGCAGCAGAATGAAGAAATCTGTGGAAAGCATCCCCCGTCCCCAGCCAGAGGGGGAAACGTGGGTGTCTCCCGACCACGCAGCGTGTGTAAATGGATCAGAGTAGCGGCCACCGCTGGAGCACACTTCCCAGAGCTGCCCCCCATCCTGCCGGGCCCGGGTCGGGGACAGACCTTCCCGTGGGCCATGGGCACCCTCTTTCTTTGTGGCGTGGAGGAGCTTGTCCCGATGACCTGAGCACTTTTACATGAGCCTGCTCTCCCCAGAGGCCAGTCTTGCCCTCAGAGCTCTGTCCGGCCGAGTCAGGGGGCACGGGGTACAGATGTGCCGCTCCCTGAAGCACACGCCCCCACGCAGAGTAACTGTGGGGTGTGCAGAGACCGAGGCTGCCTTTGAGGCCGGGGCTGGCGGGCGCTGAGGAGCTGCCCGAGCCGCCCCCCGTGCCGCTGCAGCTGGCAGGCATGTGCATGGCCTGGTGATGTATGGGACGAGTCTGTCGGCCGGGAGAGCTGGAAGCCGGGGGCGGCTGTGGCCAGACCGTGGGCGCAGCCCCTCATGCTAAAAGGGACGGGGTGGGGCGGGTGGCCGGCCTGCAGCCAGAGCGCCTTGCCGGGGCCCACCTGGGGGCACAGGAGAAAGGCCATCCTGCGGGCTCGAGGGCCAGCTCCGGGGCCTGTCGGCTCAGCCTGGGGCGAGACCAGAGAGTCAGAGAACGGAGCACAACCGAGCACTATCAGCACGCAGGACACCGGCCGGGCGCTGCTGCTGGCGGCCAGCCGGACACACGTGGACAGTGTCGAGAGGCGAATCCAGGCGGAGGGCGGGAGGGCGGCTCTGCAGGGGGCCTGGGCTTGGAGACGAGTGTTTGTTTCTCCCCCGAGATTAGATCAGCGGGTTGGCCGCTGTATCCAAGGGAGAACTCTGACGTGGAGCAGATGCTTCTGGGGTCTGCCGGCATCTGCGAGCGCAGGGCAGGTCTGCACGGGGCCGGGGAGTCCAGCGTGGCCTGCAGCCACGGCACACGCGTCCACAGAGGACAGCATCCACGTGGGGGCTCCTCCGTGGGGGCTGCGTCCAGATGGCGCCACTGCGCAGCACAGGCTCTGCGGGGCAGGGCAGTGCCAGGGGCCGGAGCAAAGGCTGGCCGGGCCCATCCCTGGAACCCATTTGGTCCCCCAGCCCACAGCAGGGGTCCTTGAGTGCTGAGCATCACTGGGGTGGCCCCAAACAAAACAAAACAAGTAAAAATGCCAGACCAGTCCAGAATGGCACCTTTCCGTTTATTGACTTATTTGGCTTTTGGGTCGCACCTGGCGATGCTCAGGGGTTACTCCCAGCTCTGCGCCCCGGAATCCCTCCTGCAGAGCTCAGGAACCATGCAGGGTGCTGGCTGCTGAGTTCAGGCTGACTGGGTGGAAGGCAAGTGCGCTCCCGCCGTGTCACCGCTGTGGCCCAGCCCTTTCCAGTTTGAAAAGCAGTTTCCCGCCAGTGCCAGCGTGTCGAGAGCACGGAAGGTCCCAGCACGGGCCCCTGGTTGGGGCACCGACTCCATGATCTGAAGAAAGGCCCCAGGTGCTCTCGGGGGCCATGGGCAGTACGGGACGAGGGCAAGGCCCATAAGGAGTGGCTGCTCTCCACACGGGGGCTGGGCCGGCCTCGCCCTCAGGCAACCGGACCCAACGAGCCCAGTGCTGGCCGGAACCAGGTCCAGGTAAACGTATGTGGTGGTCTCGGAACTATTCTTATTCTCATGACCTTCTGATGGGGCTGGAGCAGTAGCACAGCAGGCAGGGCATTTGCCTTGCATGCGACTGACCCGGGTTCGATTCCTCCACCTCTCTCGGAGAGCCCGGCAAGCTACCGAGAGTATCCCGCCCGCACGGCAGAGCCTGGCAAGCTACCCGTGGCGTATTCTATATGCCAGAAACAGTAACAACACGTCTCACAATGGAGATGTTACTGGTGCCCGCTTGAGCGAATCGATGAGCGATGGGGTGACAGTGACAGTGACCTTCTGATAGCTTGGAAAGGCTGGATAGCTAAGGACAGGGCTGCAGTAGCCAGCTCTGTGTGTCTGCGTGTAGGACGGCTGACACCACATGCACCGCCTCAGCCCTGAGGCACCCAGGCGTTGCATAAGCGTTTGTGCACACGAGGCACTCTGACTACACTGCACGTAACGGCTGCTTGCAGCCCGCCCCACCCCCTGGGAGCACCTTCCAGGAAACTTAGATAAACTGGGCAGCGCCCCGGCGCCGGGCTGGGGGTGCAGCTCGGGTGTGAGGGTCGAGCCCAGTCCCAGGTCCTGCAGTGAGGCCCTCGCTGGCCCGGGGGGACACCAGCCCCTCGGTGGCCACCGGGGGCTCAGATCATGCTGGCGGAAGGTCCAGGTCCTCCCCGGCATGACTCACTCCCGCTGCCGCCCTCCCAGCCCGGCGCTCCGCCAGGACCCCAGCACCCTGCTAATTGAATAAATATTCCTCGTGCTGAGCGCCAAGTACAGTGGTTTCCATGGTTACCCATCGCTAATGGCTGGATGAGCTGGGGCGCATGCCAGCACGCAGGTGTCCCCTGCCTCCCGCACACACGCAGAGCCCGGCCGACCCACCTCCTCTGAGGCGCTGCTGCCCCCCTGCCCCCCAGGCCACCAGCCAATGTGGGCCCAGCTGCCAGAGCCACAGGGTTTGGGTACGTGGCCCTCATGGCCGGGGCCGGGGCCATGCCACAGAGCATGCAGCCCGCTGCACCCGGCCCTTTGGAGCTGGCCAGACAAGGAGGACCCCGTCCCCATCAGGGGTCTCGGCAAGAGGCCCCAGGTCGGCTGCTCACAGTCACTTGGGCATCTGCTGCTCTGAGAGGGGCACCAAGCGAGAGGGAGGCACCCACGGGGGCAGTGCCACACTGGGTGCCATCACCCATGCGTTCATCCCATGTTCCAGAAGATTCCAACCTGCTCTGGGCATAGTGTGGCACAGAGGCCCAGTCCCCAGGCACAGCAAGGGGTCAGGGAGGTGACAGAGAGGCCCAGGGTCAGGCACGGGAGGGCGCGGCGCAGCCCAGGCCGCGCTTCTGCTTCCAGCCCAGCCCGCCGCCCGAGCCTGCTGACCCCACCAGCCTGCCTCCAGCCGCGGGCTCCCAGCGGGCCCTTACGCTGGGCGCTGCAGGCAGGTTTCAGGCAGACGGGTCCGCAGGGCCCCGCCAAGGGCCGAGCGAGAGGTTTCCCGTCCCCCTGCTACCACGGGCCCAACAGCCCCGAGGAGCGTCTGGCAGGACCCCCACCTCCAGCCCAGGTGTCACGGGCACAGACCCGCCGTGGCCCTCCCCGGCCCTTCCCATGGCATTGCAGCGAAGACAGAGCCAGAGCAGGGATGGGGGCTGGGCGGAGGGGGCGGAGCCCTGCAGCCGGGGTAGCCCAGCCCGCTGGGCCCACCCTAGGTCCACTCGAGGTCGCATCCAGCTCAGGCGAGGACAGCCTGTCACCCAGGGGACAAGGTTCGCTGTGGCCAGCCCCATGCTCTTCCCTCCCTCAGGAGGGCGTTTCCGGCACCTTCCACTGTCCACCCCCCAGCCCTCTGCCTGTACTCTGTGGCCGGTGGGTCTGAGGGCCAGAGGGCGTATGTCCTGGGGTCGCGGCTGCTTGTGACAATGCAGGGGTGCCACCCAGGGCCCTGAGCATCAGACAGGCCTGCCAGGTGTGGGAGCAGCGCTGCCCCGCGGGGAAGGCCGCTCTCCCCACCCCTGCCCGCTCCTTGCCTGGACACCCAGCACGACGACAGGGCCAGAGCTGGGCAGCCCTCAGTGCATGGGCAGAGCCACCGTGCTCTGGGGGTTCCTCGTGTTGTAGCAGCATGTGCCAGGCTGACCCCCCCACCCCGCCCGGCCGGCTCCCTCACCAGTGACTGCTGGTCCAGCCCCATGCCTGCGTGGGAAGAGGGCGTGAGAAGCAAGCAACCCGCAGCCACGGCCAACACTAACTTCCGGGTGGGAGGGGCCGCCCTCTCGGACCGCCCCCTCCCCGCCCCCCCGCCCCCGCCCCGCCCCGCCTTCCAGAGAAATTGGCAGCTGGGACACTGGGGGCAGGCAGTGCAAGCCCTCCTGGCGCTTCCTCGCAGATGCCCTGGCCCTTTCGCATTTTCCTGTCGGAACAAATCAAAGGAGAGCCGGAGGCACCTCCCCCACCCGCTGCTCTGAAGCGTGGCCTCGGGTCAGTCACGCCTTGTAGACATGAAGCCACTCAGATTTAATCAGCCTCACTCTGCTGGCATACGCCCTTAGCTCCTGGGCCTGTGGACAGAGCCCTTTCAGCCTCGTGCCCACATGCGTACACAAGCACATACACATTACCGCATGTATACACATACATAATCACAAATGTGCATACACACATACATATACATTTGTTAACACAAGACACATGGGCATACACATACACAAACATTCATACATCTGCTGTAACAAATACACATACATACTCACACAAATACTCGTGCACACACAATAACAGACACATGCACACACATAATCACATACATTCATACATGCACAGTAACACACAGGCATATATGCATATACACATACACTCATGCATGCACAGTAACAAATAAGATACATATGATACACTTACATACTTTCATATATGCATAGTAACACAGATACATGCGCATACTCACACATACACATGCACATAGAGTAACAGACACACATGCATATATACATATACATATGCTAATGCACACAGTTACAGAGACATGTACATACTCACATATACACATGCGCACAGTAACACACAGACACACATGCACAAACTCACACATACACATAGACACATATTCTTATACATTCACACATGCACTCATGCACAGACAGCAACACACAGACAAATGCACATGCACACATACACTCAAGTACTCAGTGACACACAGGCACACATGTATACACTCACAAAATTCTTGCACACACAGTAACATAGATACACGTGCACACACACTCATGCACACCTACACACATTCTCATGCTCACACAATTACACCTGTGTGTACACATACATTCATCAGTATACACACACACTTGCATGCATGCACATATGCAGAAGGCCTGCGGGGGCCTCACAGACTCTGAACACCAGGACCGTGTCCAACTCCTCCTTCAGGGCTTTGGGGAGCCGTGTGGGGCCCCTGGTGGGGCCGCAGGCTGGGCAAGGCCACGCTGCACCTGCCCTGCCCTGCTCAGGCCCCGCAGCCCAGTCGGCCCTAATGCTGACAGTCAGGGGGCGGGGCCAAGGTGGCCTGTCCCCAGCCGGGACGCTGCTGCCAGGCTCTTCCCGCAACACCTCCAGTGCAATGCCTGCCTGGACACATCACCGAGTCCCAACCCACAGGCCAGACAATGAGGCTCGGGGTGGGCACGCGACAGTCCTAGACGACTGCCGGCTCCCTCAGCGCCCACCCTCCCAGCGCCAAGTCTCCAGCTGTGACCGTGCATGCGGCCCTTGCTGGGGGCACAGGCAGCGCTTCTGCTCAGAGTTCGCCCAGGCCAGAGCGCCCGTCTGCTGGCCACTGACTGTGCTCTGGCCACTCCAAGTGCTGTCGCCGTGGCCTCATAGCCTCGAGGCTGGCTGGGGGAGGGGCATCCTCACGGCAGGACAGGGCTGGCCTGGGGGTCATTCCAGGCTCCCACAGCCCACCGTAGCCCTGGGCTCGGCTCAGCCGCTAGTGCAGGCCCCACGTGGAGGCCAGGTGAGGGGGGCTCCTGCCTGCAGGCCTTTCACCCTGAGGGCCACCAGGACCAGCCGCACCCCCTAGGGCTGAATGGACACTGTGGGGAGGGAGCTGAGTGGGCACTGGGGAGGGAGCTGAGTGGACACTGGGAGAGAGCTGAATGGACACTGTGGGAGAGAGCTGAGTGGACAGTGGGAGGGAGCTGAGTGGATAGTGGGAGTGAGCTGAGTGGACAGTGGGAGGGAGCTGAGTGGACACTGGGAGGGAGCTAAGAGGACACTGGGAGGGCTGTGACTGGGGTGTCACAGGCCAGGCCATCAGGAAGCACTTCGCAGAGCCCCGGGAGGCCGCGCCAGCTCCCTGCCCACTGTGCTAGCCCCTCCCGGGGACCTATGCAGTTCTATAGCCACTGCCGGAGGAAGCCAGGACAGGGAGCTGGCCAGTGTCCCCGCACCTGGCGCCTCACATAGGAAATAGACAAGCACAGGCCTCAGCACTGCACAGGGCTCGTGAACCCGAGTGGGTGAGCAGAGGGTCTCCAGACGCCATGCCCACCTCAGGGCCCGTGGCCACAGGCAGCAGAGTCTACCGGGGCCTCAGTGCCCCCAGACTTGCAGGGGGGAAGCTGAGGCCCAGGAGGTTCTCATCGTAGACAGCAGGTCGGGGCTGTGCCAGCCCGCTCCTGCCACCCACCAGTGGCCTCGTCTTCCTGCCGCTGGCCCCCGCTCTGCTCTGGCAGTGGGCTCAGTGCCAGGGCAGTGCCTCGCCTCACCCCGAGGCAGGCAGGACCTCGACCCATCGGTGCAGACCCCCAGAGACGGCCTTCCAGGACGCGCCAACGGGCACATGGGCAGCAGGCCTGGGGTCCGGGACAGGACGACAGCTCAAAGGAGTGGGCAGCAAACCGCGGCCAGCAGAGAAGCGGAGGAGCTGCCTGCACGTGGGGGCCGGGGCTGTGCACAAGGAGCACGTGGGGCTGCACGTGGCGTGGAAGCACACAGCCCCAGGTCCACGCGGGGCCCATATGCCTCAGGCTGGATCTTTGTCCCTGCGCGTGAGCAGGGGAGGCTGACTGTGCCCAGGTCATGGCCACGGCATCTTCATCTTCACTCTGCCTCACACAGGTGTGACCTTGTGGCACACAGATGGGACATGTGTCTGCACGTGGATGTCAAAAGTGAACACACTGCCTCAAACACACGGGGGTGGTATGTAAACACGCACCATGCACAGGTGGCATGGACACAGACACACAGGACATGGTATGTGAACATACAGCATCACATGTGGGACATAGGGGGAGGACACGCTGCATCATGTGGGCATACTGAGGGCCTCATGGCAGTGGCCACGGCACAGGAACATGCTCCATCAGAGCCGTGGCTAGGGTGCAGGGACACACAGCATCAGGACCATGACGTGGGGACACACAGCAACAGGGCCATGCACGGGGACACAGTGTCAGGGGCGCGGGTTGCAGGTGCGTGATGTGCTCCCACCCCAGCCGAGGCCTTGGGGAGCACTGTGAGATGGGTTCTCCTGAATTTGTTCCCGGGGCATCTGGCTGAGTCCCAGGAAACGGGGGTGGGGCCTGGCGGAACAGACTCTCCCTCAGGATGGTTTTCTGGCCAAGCTCCCCACCACCCAAAATCACCTCACCAGCCCTCCTGGTCCTGCCCAGAAGTCTTGGCCTACTGTTTGCTGGCCCTGCTGTCACGGAACCTGTAGCCTCGGCATGTGGGGGGCGGGGTGCAGGCTCTCGCCCAGTGAGGCGCTTCCTGTGGGTGGGGGCGCACAGGTCACAGGCCCCAGGCCCCCTGGACAGAGATGCCTGCAGGTGAGGGCTGCTTCCGGCACTCCCACTGGGGATCCCGCAAGCAGGGCCCCTCGGGCACTCTAGAAAAGGTGACCCTACCCCTGGGACTCAGGGGAGGCTGCAGGCAGCCCCGCCTGGGGGGAGGTGCCCTCCATGCACGCTGCACCCACTCTGTCCTCCGCCCACTCTGCCCTCCGGAACCTGAGCCTCACCAGGCACGGGGCCTCCCTCCCCGCTCCTCCCCTCCCTCCACTCCTCCCTGCCCTGAGCAGGCAGGTGCTTCTGCACCCCCAGGAGCGGCCCCCCACGCATGTCAGCGAGGAAGGCCAGGCCGAGGAACCCCAACCGCTCCACCCCACCCCCGCGCCCCCAGAGGGCTTACTGACCTGGCACCCAGCATGAGGAGGGGGCTCCCTCCCCCAGCAGCCAGGCTGGAATGAGGCCCCCACGCAAAGCCGCCCTCCATCTGGGCACCTCGGCTGGGGTGCCTGTGAGAGGCGACGAGTCCCCCCACCCCCCGAAACTTCAGTAACTGCCAACATGAGCGCGGAGCAGAGGTCAGGGAGCGGGGGTCCCCCCTCGGTCGGCGGGCGGGCTCGGGGTGCGCCCAAGCCGCGGCGCGCCCTCCCATCAGGCCGCGGACCCCGAGCCAGCCGGGGCTGCGCGCCGGGGAGCGCGCCCGCGTGCGTGCGCGTGTGCCGGGGGAGGCGGGCAGGCGCCAGGCTCTCCCGTGCGAGCGGAGCGGCGGGCTCGGGGACTCTCCGGCCGGCCGGCCCGCGCACGGCCCCGTTCCGCGGGGGACCCGCGGCCCAGGAAGGGGGCGCCCTCGCCGCGCGCGCGCCCCGCGCCGCCGCCCCGCCTCCTCATCCTCCGGGCGCCGCTGGGGCTCGCCCGCGGCCCGGGGCTCGGACGCGCGGGCCCGCGGCGCTGACCGGCCGGCGGGGGGCCGCCGCCGCCCCGCCCCGCCCCCGCACTGCGCCCGCCCCGCGCCCGCCCCGCCGCGCCACTCTGCCCAAGTTGCAGCCCAGCCCGGCGGCGGCAGTGGCGGCGGCGGCGGCGTAGCGCGGCCGAGCGGGGGGGCGCGGACCTCTGGGGGCGCCGCGCCGGGAGCCGCCCGGGGTGGGGGTTGCAGCCGGAGGACGCGCAGCGGCGCCCGGCCCGGGAAAGTAAAGTTGGAGCCGGCGGCGCGCGGGGGCCGGGGGCGGCGCTGGCCCGAGCCCCGGCGTGCCGAGCACTAGCCGCCCGGATGGGAGGCGGAGCGCCCGGGCCGCCGCCGCCGCCGCCGCCGCCCGCAGCGTGCGCCCTGGCCGGGAGCCGGGGCCGCGGGGCCCGCCCGCTCGGCCGCCGCGTCGCGCTGGGCTCGCGGCCCGGGCGCTGCCCGTGAGCCGGGCCGAGGGCGGGGCGGCGCGGACCCCGGGACCTGCCCCCGCCCGCACGCCCGCGCCGCGCGCCTCCCGCTCGGCACTGACGCGCGCGGCGGCGGCGGGAGCCCCGCGCCCAGCTCTGCGCCCGGGGCCGGCGATGCGCAAGCCAAGCGGGGCCGGGGGACGCCCGGGCGGCGGCGGGCGCGCGTAGCCGCCGGGAGGACCATGGCGTCCCCGGCGCTGGCGGCGGCGCTGGCGGCGGGGGCGGCGACGGCGCCGGGCCCGAACGCGAGCCGCGCCGGCGAGGGGGGCAGCGGCGGGGCCGCCAACGGCTCGGGCGCCGCCTGGGGGCCGCCCCCGGGCCAGTACTCGGCGGGCGCAGTGGCCGGACTGGCGGCCGTGGTGGGCTTCCTCATCGTCTTCACCGTGGTAGGCAACGTGCTGGTGGTGATCGCCGTGCTGACCAGCCGCGCGCTGCGGGCGCCGCAGAACCTGTTCCTGGTGTCGCTGGCCTCGGCGGACATCCTCGTGGCCACGCTGGTCATGCCCTTCTCGCTGGCCAACGAGCTCATGGCCTACTGGTACTTCGGGCAGGTGTGGTGCGGCGTGTACCTGGCGCTCGACGTGCTCTTCTGCACCTCGTCCATCGTGCACCTGTGCGCCATCAGCCTGGACCGCTACTGGTCAGTGACGCAGGCCGTCGAGTACAACCTGAAGCGCACGCCGCGCCGCGTCAAGGCCACCATCGTGGCCGTGTGGCTCATCTCGGCCGTCATCTCCTTCCCGCCGCTCGTGTCGCTGTACCGCCGGCCCGACGGCGCCGCCTACCCGCAGTGCGGCCTCAACGACGAGACCTGGTACATCCTGTCCTCCTGCATCGGCTCCTTCTTCGCGCCCTGCCTCATCATGGTCCTGGTCTACGCACGGATCTACCGCGTGGCCAAACTGCGGACGCGCACGCTCAGCGAGAAGCGCGCGCCCGCGGGCCCCGACGGCGCGGCCCCGGCCACGGAGAACGGCCACTGCGCGCCCGAGGACGGCCACTGCGCGCCCGAGGACGGCGGCGCGGCGGCCGAGCGGCGGCGCCGGCGGGGCGCGCTGCGGCGGGGCGCGCGGCGGCGCGCGGAGGCCGAGGCGGGCGCGGGCGCGGGAGCCGCCGACGGGCTGGGGCGGGGCGCGGGCGCGCTGGCCGCGGCCGCCGCGCGCTCCCCGGGCCCCGGCGGACGCCTGTCTCGCGCCAGCTCCCGCTCCGTCGAGTTCTTTCTGTCGCGCCGGCGCCGGGCGCGCAGCAGCGTGTGCCGGCGGAAGGTGGCCCAGGCGCGCGAGAAGCGCTTCACCTTCGTGCTGGCCGTGGTCATGGGTGTGTTCGTGCTCTGCTGGTTCCCCTTCTTCTTCAGCTACAGCCTCTACGGCATCTGCCGCCAGGCCTGTCAGGTGCCCGACCCGCTCTTCAAGTTCTTCTTCTGGATCGGGTACTGCAACAGCTCGCTGAACCCGGTCATCTACACCGTCTTCAACCAGGACTTCCGGCGCTCCTTCAAGCACATCCTCTTCCGAAGGCGGCGAAGGGGCTTCAGGCAGTGACCGCGCCCGCCTGGGCCCGACCCAGGGGCCTCCGGGGGCGCCGGAGCCGAGAAAGGGGGCGCCGCCCTCGGCCTCCCCGTCTCAGGGGACGCCTGGCCAGAGTCGGGGCCAGGCCCACCGCGGATGGCACGAGCTCAGGGTCCCGTGTCCACCCCCACGCCAATGCTCGCCATCTCCGTGTCTGCATCTGAGCAAGGGCTGATTTCCCAGGACCTTGTGGGGGAGGGAAGGGGGCGCTGACAATCTTTGGCTATTGAAGTGTTTGCCAAAAACGACCTCCTGAACAACCAAACTCTTTTCTAAATAAACCTTTGTAATCTAAGTGTGGTCTGCACAGTCCTTCTGCCTCATGTCTCCCACCGCTGGGGGCAGGGCTCCAGCCCCCCGTGTAAGGAGGGGCATTTTGACCAGGCTAGTGTCCCCACAAAGTGCAAGAAGAGCCAGGGCTCGGGGCTGGAGCGATAGCACAGCGGGTAGGGCGTTTGCCTTGCACGCGACCGACCCAGAGTTCGATTCCCAGCATCCCATATGGTCCCCTGAGCACCGCCAGGGATAATTCCTGAGTGCAGAGCCAGGAGTAACCCCTGTGCAGAGCCAGGTGTGACCCAAAAAAAAAAAAAAAAAGAAGAGCCAGGGCTCAATCCCTCTAACCCAGGCGGGACCTGGGGGACACGGGCTCCTCTCTGGGGATCCCCATACACAGTCCCTGTCATAGGATTGGGGTGCAAGGGTGGACACCGCAGCGGGACCTTATGTTACAAGGGGAGCGGCAGGAACAGACACACAAATCTCATGAACAACCACACACACACACAGTTGGACACACAATCACAATACACAACCAAACGCAGTCGTGCACGTGTACATGGACGGTCACACTTACCCAATGCTCATACAAGCACACAATTACAGATGCAATCACGTACACACTCAACCACACTTCACATACGCACACACAATTGCACAAGCACATATGAAAATCACATGCCTACACAATCACATGCATTGCACACATTTACAATTGCATGCACACAACCATGGCTGCATGCAAATCACATGCAGTCATACAGGTACATAATAGCCTGCTCACACAATCGTATACAACTACACATAAATACATGCACAATCACATATACATAAACAACCACATACGTGCAAATTACTTGCATGCACAATTACACACTACCCAATCCCATGCACACAGCACAATTACGCACATGCACCCAGTCATGCAATGCATAAATCACATGCACACACAATCATCATGCCTGCACACAGGCACGTGCCCACGTGCCACAAACACACACACACGAGCCGGGGCTCAGGCGGAGGCTCTGCTTGTGCCCAGCCACTGGACCAGCCCTGCAGCCCCTGCTCCTGCGGTCTGTCCTGAGGGCACTGCCCCCCCGCTGTGGGAACCACCTGCTGTGTTTGGGGGAGCAGGGTCCCCCAGTCCCACCCTTGCCTGTGAAGAGGAAGGTCTGCCCCGGTGACTCAGGCGGGCGGAGGGAGTGGGAGGCCCACGCGAAGAAGCCAGGACACCCCTGTCCTCAATGAGAGGGCCTGGACCTGCCGCCAAGCTCCTGTGGTAAGGAGCACTGCGTGTTGGGATTGGGGCTCAGAGAGGTGATGCGACCTGCTGAGGTCACAGAGCCTTGGAAGGGACCAAGCTGTGAGGCTGGGGGTGGGGGACATGGGGGACAAGCCCTGGCAAGCCGCTCGCTACCCAGGGCGAGGGGCTTCTTGGTTGGTTTGCCAGTTGTCTGTGGGATTTTGGGGAGCGGGCACTGGTCTCGTGCTGGACTCCCTCGGGGCTGTGCAGGAGCTGTACTGGGGGTCCGAGGAGCCTCTAGTCTCCTTCCCTGACCCGGAGGTGCCACTTGCCAGGACCATGGCTGGGATGGGGGAACGCCAAGCTGTACCCGCTGTGCTTTCCCACAAGGTACATGGGGTGGAGCCCTGCCAGGGGCGCCCCCACCTCGCCCCCGTGTGGGAGGCGGGATCCCCAACTCCCACTGACTGGGCTCCCAGGGGCCCCGGGGCCTGCTGCCAGCGCTGGCCTGGAAGGACGGGCAGAGCCTTCCCCAGGGCCCGGCCCCAGTGGCTTCAGCCCCCCTGTGCCCCTACAGTGCCGGCCATGCTCAGCACTTCTGGGGAAATTGAGGCCCAGCCTGTGGTGTGTCCCTCATCTCCAGGTGGGGGGGCAGAGCAGCAAGGAAGGCCTGACTTAGTGCCCGGCCCAAAATCTGCCCCTTGGTCCCTGGAGCCCCCTTAAACATATGGGGCTGCCCACGTGGGGTCCCCGCACCAACCCTGCACCCGACGCGGCTCTTACAGGCAGAATCGACTCCCCTCTGTCTGCACAGGGCCGCACGCCTGGAGCCAAGGGCTGACTTGGCAGCAAATGGGGAGGAAACTTCCAGCTCTGTTAAGCTCAGGATGGAGTTGGGGTGTTTTTTGTTTGTCTAAAATTTTTGTTTTGTTTTGTCTTTTGGGCCACACCCGGGGCAGTGCTCAGGGTTTATTCCTGGCTCTGTACTCAGGGGTCACTTCTCGGGGGGCAGGGGGGACCATATGGGGTGCCGGGGATTGAACTCGGGGGGGCCACATACAAGGCAAGTGCCGTCCCCACTGCCCTATCACTCAGCCTTCAGCTCTTGGGGGCCACAGCAACAGGCAGAAACCACCCCCCACCCTGTCCTCAGATGGGGTCGCCACCCCCCACCCTGTCCTCAGATGGGGTCGCCACCCCCACTGACAGGGCCCAGGGAAGGGGTGGCGGGGGGTCTCGCACGTTCTGGGGGTGGCAGGACAGAGCCCAGCAGGGGAGCATGGCAGATGCGCTGCCCAGGGCCGGACCAACCCTCCCTCTGCCCGAATCTCCCCGGGCCACTGTCCAGAAGGGAGACCCTGTGGGCGACCTTTATCTTGTCCAGGGGGTGTGCGTGCTGGGCCCGCGGAGGGCCGGGCACCAGTGGGACCCCAACGTCGCCCACAGAGCCCCCAAAGCCTCGCGGCTGCAGGGTGCTGGGATGGCTGCATCTCTGTCTCTCCGGAGCCCGAGACACGCCCGCGGGACACAGAGCTCCGCGTCAGGGGAAGGTCAGCGGCACAGCTCGCTGGGTGACACCCGCACCCGGGTTTGCCCCAGCAACCCCTCTAACCGACCCAGAGCGAGCGGCTGTTCTGCATGGGCACTGCTGGGGTGGGGCTGCAGGCGCAGCTGGTCAGGCCGTCCTGCCACTGGCCCCCTCTGCTTCGGCTCAGTCCCAGCACCCCACAGGGGCATCAGCCTGGCCAGGTGTGCATCTGGCCCTGGGGTACCCACCCCATAGAGGGTCCGGGTGCCCCTGTCCCAGGGCTTTCTGTTTCCTCTGTCACAGGGGCTGAGCCCCAGGTCAGAGCATGCTCCCATCCACACCCCTCTGCTCTGAACACTCCTCCACTTGCGCCCATGTCACTGGTGGGGAAACTGAGGCTAGGGGCTCCACATGGGGCCCTCCTCCTCCAGCTACTCTCCCTGGCTCCCCCACGTGACGAGAAAAGCCCTGAGGTGGCCCGCCTAGCTCTGCCTGCATGGGGGGCAGCTCAGGGTGGGGGAACCCCACACGAGGGATGTGGCGGGCAGGGAGCAGTGACACTGTGGGGTCATCACCCGCACTCCAGTGAAACAAAGGGGCCACCTGGGTGCTCCGGGGGCTGCCCACGTGGCTGAGACCCCCGACAGCACAAGCCCCTGGCCTTCCGCGCCTCTGGGAAGGGGCTCAGGCGCGGTGCAGCCGGGGCCTCTTGGTACAGGGCCCAGGATGGGGCTCAGGACAGACCCCACGGGAGAGGCACCGGAGGGCCCCCAGCCCCCTGAACAGCGAGAGCGCGGTGCTGGCTGGCTGTGCGCATGGAAAAGTACCAGCCCAGACACCTTATCTGCCATCGCAGCCCGAGCTGTGAGCCTGGCCGAGCTTGGCCACTTCCGCTCCCTGAGAAGAGGGAGGCCAGTCCTGCACTGCCCCGAGGCCTGGACCCTGGCCAGGGCCCGCCCAGCTCGGGGAAGGGCTGTTGGACAGAGATGGGGGGCTGGCAGGACCTCACATGGCCTCTGACCCCATCTCTTCAGCAGCCGTGCCCCCAAGCTGGGCTGCACTCCCCTCCCGGGCTCAGTCATGAGGGTCTCAGGCGGCCTGTAGGGCTCTGCGGCCAGCCCTTCTGTGGCTGGGGGGACCATGGGGTGTGGACGGCTGCGGGAGGTGTTGCATGGACCACTGGGCAATGCAGCGGCCGCGGCACTAACAGAGTGTGATGGGGGGGTCCTGGGGGGGCCCGCAGCCTCACGGCCAGAATGGCCAGTCCATGCCGACACTGGCCAGGACACTTGCTCGGCCCTGCCTGCCCCTTCAAGGCTCCCTGAGGCTCCGGCCGTGCTCCCCACCGATGGCCACAGCTGGGAGAGGACAGGAGGGCTGCCCTGCCCCCGAGGCCTCTCCTGGCTGGAGCCGCCCTGTCCCCTCCATGTGCCCCCGCCATGCACCCCAGGGTCCCGCCTCTGGCCTCAGCTCTGTCTTGGCGCTGGCTCTGCTTGGAGAGGTTCCTCCCGGGCCCGTCTCAGGTTCTGTGGTGGCAGGGCCGACCCCGTCAGGTCCCCCAAGCCCCCCCGAGCTGCACCCCCTAGACTGGGCTGTCACTGCCAGGTCCCCCTCGAGTCCCTCTCCTGCTTGCCCGAGCTCGCCATGCCCAGGATGGGCTGACATCAGAGCTTGCTGAGCCCCGGTGCCCCCACCATGGCCACCGAAATCTCCAGGCCCCTGGCCTCGGTGCTCTGTGACCCCCAGTCCCCTGGTGTGGCCACAGACCCGCCACCACCGCTGGGGCCCCGGAGTCCAGCTCCAAACCTGCCCAGCTGCAACGGGGTCTGTCACCCCAACAAACAGCCTCCCTGTGCTCGGCAGAAGGTGCTCACAGCAGTGGGTGGGCTGGAGACTGGGAGCTCCAGAACCCCGAGTTAGTTCAGGTGCAAGCCGGGCCTGCGCTGGCTTTCCACGGACTCAGAGCCGGGCCCAGAGCCGGGCCCAGAGCCGTGCGTGGGGACCAGCCCGAGGCTCTGGGGAGTTCGGGGTGCGGGGTTGTCAGAGGTGCCACAGCTGTTCCCACAACATCCCCACCCATGCCCAGGGCCTCCTGCTGCCGCAGGGGTAGAGCACTCACCGCGCCCCAGAGAAAGCCAGGAAGAGCGAATGGGTGAATAATGACTGAGTAAATGAGTGAGTGATTAAGTGAGCAAGTAAATGAGAAAATGAATGAGTGAATGAATGAAGTAGTGAATGAGTGAGCGAGTGAAGGAATGAGAATGAGTGAATGGATGAGTGAGTGAGCCAGTGAGTGGGTGAGTGAATGAGTGAATAAATGAGTGAGTGAGTGAGTGAGTGAGTGAATGAATGAGGGGGTGAAGGAGTGAGTGGTGAATGAGTGAGTGAGTGGGTGAGAGTAAACGAGAAAATGAATGAGGGGTGAATGAGTGAGTGAATGAATGATGGGGTGAGTAGGTGAATGAGTGAGTGAGCACTGGGGCTTGTCCTGGCTGTCTGTGCCCGGGGCCACGCGTGTTCCCCAGCAGCTGTTTCTCAGGCCTCTGCAGGTCACAGGCTCTGCTCAGGCCCCTCGGCCGAGCAGGCGGGCTGAGCCCTGGCGGGGCAGCGTGGGGGGGCCCGGCGCGGGTGGGGGCGGGGGGCCCTGGCCTGGGCTTTGCTGAGGCCAGCACAGAAGCTCCACTAAAAGCCTTTTTGTTGCCTTTCCAGCCCAGACAGAATCAATCAATCTGGAAAGATGAGAACAGCCGACCTCGGAGCCTTCTAGCAAACTTGGGAGGGGGTGTACCGGGAGGAGCCAGGTCCCCACGCCCAGCGCAGGGGTGGGGGGGCGGTTTCATGGAGCCCCAGGGCGCCCGCAGGCAGCTCTTTGCACTCCTGCGCCTGCGGGAGGGAGACCCCCCCGCGGAACCCTCGCAGCGGGGCGGGGCCAGGTAGGACACGGAGCCCCTCCCGGCTGTGGCCTCCCTGCCTGAGGGAGAGGACGGGGGACCCGGACTGCCCCTGACTGTCCAGGCCCGAGCTGAGGAGGGTGGACCAGAGCCCGCCAGCGCGGGATTATCTGCACGGCCAGACAGCTAAGAGGGGCGTGGCACTGCAGGGGGGCCAGGTTGGGGGGGGGCAGCTTTTTTGTACTTTAAGGGCAAATCACCAAAAAGATGTAACAATTCTAAACGTGGGTGTGTCAGTGAAGGCAGGTGCCTTGCACACGGCTGGCCCCGGGAGGTCCCCAGCACCCCTATGGTCCCCCAAGCCCACCAGGAGTGGTCCCTGAACCGCGGGCATGGCCCAAACCCCGGGCCACACAGATTCTAAATTTGCATACACCTAACGGCAGAGCTTAAAAACCAGTGGGCAGGACCTGACAGAGTGAGAAGCGGGAACCCCAGAGGTGCCCCCACCTCTCGGTCCTTGGCCGGGAGAGCTGGCCCAGAGAGAGGAACACGGACAAGCCCTAGGCCCAGCGGCCGGAGCAGGCTGCAGGGCTGGCGGGGACATTCGGCCGCCACCACCCCGGAAATGCAGCCAGACCATTCCCACCACAGTGATTTAAATCACACACCAATAACGGGGAAATCTGCAGATCTTTGAAGGCCAAGTAACAGACTTCCGGACAACTCAGGGACTGAGGGAGAAGCAGAGGAGACTCAGAAGGTCTTTTCAGTGGAATGGAAACAACAACCCCTAGTCTGCGGAAGGTCCGGCCCAGGTTTTGCCTCAGGGAATTGGGGAGACAGGCGCAAGCCAGACCCGAGTGAGCAGGAGGAAGCGAACAATGAAAAGCAGAGCAGAAGCCAGTGCAAGAAAAACAAAAGTCGTAGAGAAAGATCAGTGAAACCCAGGCTGAGTCTGAGACCCATGCGGTGGGTCAGCCAGGAAGCAGAGTGGACAGCGCCCCACTGGGGGGTGGCAGCCGGGTCTTGGCTCTGCAGAGCTCTGCAGGGGTGAGGCTCAGCCTCCACACTCAGGCCACTGGACATTACCTGGGCCCCCCAGGCTCCGTTTTGCAGCTCTGGAGCAGCCTCACTCTCAGGCCTAAGCACTCAACCTTTGCCAGTGGCTGAGATTTGGGGGAGTAGCTGTGCTTGGGAGGCTCCCCCCACCCCCGAAGGTACAGACTAGCCACACTCAGAAAGCAGCCCTGCCCTGAGCCCGCCTGCATCTTCCAAGAAAGAAGGACCATTAAGTCCTTTTCCACAGAGGTCAGAGCAGGCTGCCCGTGTTCCCATCATGGAAAACGTTTCGTTATGAAACAAGTCCAAGGCGCACAAGCTGCTGAGAGGGCAAGCGACTGAAACAGGATGGAACGTCCACATGCTCATGTGCATGAACGTGCGTGCCCGTGTGCGGTGAACGTGCCTGTGTGTGGGTGCATGCATGTATCCTCATGTGTGCCTATGAGCACATGTGCCCACGTGTGCAATGTGTGCGCGCACATGTGTGTGACATGTGCACATGAGCACACGTGTGCCCATCTGTGTGCAGACATGAGCTGTGTATCATGTACATGTCTCATCCATGTTCTCAGCCCAGGTGTTGCGCTGGGGGAGGAGTTTGGAAAGTGACTTCTCAGGAACTTGGTGTCCCCCCCAGCCCGGCTTCGGAGGAAGGGACAGAGGGGTCCTATTCAGCGCCAGGCACAGTTCTGGGGTGGATGGATGGCGGGGGCTTCTCCATGCCTGCCCCTTCCCTTTTGGGAAGACAGACCTGCAGGGGCGGCGCCTGCCTGCCTGTCTCCTGCCCACCCCTCACCTCCCGGTGGGCTTCAAACCAGGCACCAGCAGCTCTGGAGGGTCCCTGCAGCCCGGGGCAGGGGTGGATGCTGGGCCCCTGGGTGGAGAGCCAGTGGGGGGCTCAGAGGGGAGCCCCGAGGGGGAAGGGATCAGGAGAGGGATGCAGAGGGTGCCCAGGGCAGGCTGGGGCGGGGCTGAGCTGCCTATGGGCCTGGAGCTGGCCCCTCTGCCAGGCTGGGGGTGAGCGGGACCCAAGGATGGGATCTGTGCGCTCTGAGTCCCTCTTTCTACTCAGCGTCTGTCCCCTGGACAGGTGGAAATTGGATTTCAGGCTCCTGGCTTGGCGATGTCCCCGGTTCCATCTGCCACCTGCTCTGTGCGGCCACTTGGGCCATCACTGTATCACTGTCATCCCATTGTTCATTGATTTGCTGGAGCAGGTGTGCCAGTAACGTCTCCATTCATCCCTGTCGTGTGTTAGTGTGGCCCAATGGCATACTGGGGGCTCTTTCAGGGTCAGGGAATGAGGACCGTCATTGTTCACTGTTGTCACTGTTTTTGGCATGTCGAATACGCCACGGGTAGCTTGCCAGGCTCTGCCAAGCGAGAGGGATACTCTCGGTAGCTTGCTGGGCTCTCTGAGAGGGGCGGAGGCTTTTGGGGCAGCCCCTAATCGCCTTTACAGGTGTTCCCCGTCTACCGACTGTAAGCTCTGGGTCGACTGGCGTGTTGTAACGATCTGCACACTGACAAACAGGTACCTGCCTGCATCTCTGGGCAGCACCTGGGACACCTGCGGCCTCAGGCTGATCTCCTTGAGGTTGATGGAGTGCGCCCGGAGGTTGCTGAGCAGCTGGCAGAGCAGGACCCTCTCACGGAGGGTCTGTGCCAGGCCGACACCTGCGCCGAGTCCCAGGTCACCCGTGGTTGGCTGACAGCACCCCACAGCGGGTGAGCCACTGCGCGCACTGCCGCCACGGTTCTACGTCCGACGGTGCTGCGACTTGGGCCACGTGGTGTGTAAATGACGCGGCATCAGTGCAGGGCTCAGCCTGGCCACTGCTCTGCGCCAGACACTCCCGCTTTGCTCACACACTCGCTGGGCACTGGGCTGGCCCAGCCTGGTGGGGATGGAGAGTCACCGACACCAGGACAAGGCTGAGGGTCGTGTCTCTCCATGTGGACCCGCAGACGCCTTGGAGGAGACTCCAGCATCTGACAGAGCCAAGATAGTGGAGACCCACGTGTGGCTCCTGTGCAGCTCAGTGCTCCGTTCCTGCTCCGAGGAGACGCCGCCTCCTTCAGGAAGACCTCAGTGATCTCTGCTCTGCATCACCCTTGGCCCACAGGGATGCTCTTTCCTTTCTCAAGTCCAAGACTCTCTGAGGGTCTCCTGCCCGTCTCCCTGCCAGGGTAACCTGAGGCACAGGTGGGAGAGATCTCCTGTGGGGAGACGCAGCAGCACAGGACCAATCCCAGCCCAGGACCCCGGCCCCTCCCCTGCCCCGCTCCACCTCCCGGGCAGGGACCTGCCAAGTCTCCCCCAGCAAACCCTGGCGGAGGACAGCTCCGGCTCAGCCAGGGGCTGGTCTCCCACACGAGCTATGCCCCCGCACGCTGGGAGCAGCGCGGGCTCTGCCAGACACGCAGGCGTCTGTACTCACATGGGGCGGGAGAGGGACGGGGCATGGCTGTCCTGTGGACATCCAGGGCCGCGGCCTGCAGCAGCCTGAGAGGGACAGGGACATGCTCCGGAGCAGCCCCGGGAGCCCACACGCCCCCGCCCACAGCCCCCACACGCTCCCCAGGGGCCCGGCAGCGAGCAGCGGGGACGGCGTCCAGCCCCCCACTCCCCAAGGGCCCGTGTTGCCGGCCCCTCCCGAGGGCAGAGCAGACAGACAGAGGGACGCAGCCCTCAGCCCCCAGCTCCAGAGGACGGGCACAGGCCTTTGGCTCCTTCATTCCAACACCCACTGCCGGGACCCGAACTCCCGGCTCTTCTCCAGCCCACAGTGCTCTTGGCCCCCCTGCACCCTTTCAGGGGAACACCGGGGTCACCCAGAACATGCAAGTACCAGCGAGAGCTAAGGGGGCTCTGGGGCAGGGGCCCAGGGGTCTGGCCCGCCTCCTCGACTGACTCAGAGTTGAGGACACCCCAGGACAGACAAAGATCTCAGGGCAGAGCTGGAGTCTAGCGGAAGGGCCTGGCCTTGCACCCAGCCGGCCTGCCCCACTAATGATCCCCTGAGACCCTCCGGGAGTGGTCCCTGAGCACAGAGCCCTGAGCACCGCTGGGTGTGGCCCTTCAAAGCAGAAAAAAGCAATTTCAGGTTTAAACGCAATAGACTGATTTCTCTATCACCTGCCTCAAAAAAATAAATTCCATAATTTAAAGATGTAAATGTTTTGTTCGGGGTTGAGTCCCCTCTGGCACCGGACAGGTGGGAGACGCCACTGCGGCCGCACAGAGGTTACAGGCGAGTGGGACTGACCCGCCCAGCCCCACAGACACCGGCACACCCTTCGGGCTTGACACGAAGGAAAGGTGTTTCCACAGCCACTGGGCCCTGCGCCTGCCTTCACCTCAGTCTGCTGCTGCCCACCCTGCGGCCACCCACTGCCGCCTAGAGGACACGGTCGCCTGGGCTCGCCGGGCCCCGCCAGAGCAGAGACGTGTGCTTGTGTGCACGTTTCCCGAGCTGGGCAGACACGTTTCCCTCCTTTCCACCTCGGTCCTGGGAGTGGGTTTTGTTGGTCTCGCAACCTCCCGAGAGCGCAGCACTTCCTCCCGGACACCCACCTCACACGCGCAGGGCCAGTGCCCGTTGCTGGTCTGCCCTTCTGCCCACAGCATCAAGGAGGGCCGCAGGCTCCTGCTGGGGGGGGTGTGGTGAAGCACATGCTGAGGGGGTCTCCTCCCACTCTCCCCACAAACATGGTGTCGGGGGTGCTGAGAGTTCAGGAGAAGTGAGTGCAGGCTGGGGCGGCAGCCACGTGGAGGTCTGTGCAAAGGCCCTGGGGTGCGTGCAGGCCAGGCACAGGTAGTGGGCCTGGAAGCAGGGTGGTATCAGCAGCTGGGGGCCAGATGCTTGGGGCCTGGGGGCCTTGGCTGCTCTGGCACGGATTAGGCGAAGGGGGGTGGGGCTCACGGAGGCTTGGCGAGGAGGAATGTGCTTCTGCCCTCTGTCCTCAGGCTGGGCCGGCCCAGGGGCTGCCTGAGGGGGTCCCGAGAGAGGGGGCGGAGCCATGGCTGAGAAGTGCTGGGGGCAGGTCCTGGGTAGGGCCCAAACAGGCCACCTCAGCCTGACGGCTGGGAGCAGAGGCCCCCTTAGAACGCCCCCACTTCCCTCTGCCGGTGACGCCCACCCCCACAGGGTGAGAGACTTCGGGTGCCAGCCCCCTGCTGCCACCCTCCGTCCTCCCCTTGAGCCCCTCCCCGCCCAGGACAGCCTTGGGTGTGGCAGCGGGGGACTCCGGAGCCTGTGCCCACACAGCAGTGCCCGGGGGCCCTGGCTCCTGACCTGGGCTGTCCCCGTCCCACTCAGCCTACGGCCCAGCTCCGTCCCGGGGAGCCGTGGCTTAACCAGGGCCGCAGTCTGAGGGCAGGGCTGGAGGCAGTCGCCCCCAACCCCCATCAGCCCCGTGCCCGCACCGCCTCACCCAGTCACGGGGTGAAGCTATTTTAGGGACTCATCTGGGGAGGGGGTGCTGCAGGCAACGGAGACGCCCACGGCTGCCCGTGTCAGCCCCGGCGCCCTCCCCGCCTCCTCCCCTGCCCCTCCGCCGAGCCTGGCTCCCCCGCGCCGCGCCATCCTGCTCTGATCTTGGGCCCCTCGGAGGTACCTGTCCCCCCCCCCCCGCCCTCCACCCACACCAGGCTTCCTGGCACGGCTGCGTTCGGCCCCCTGGGACACTGGGTGGCTGCACCGAGGGTCTGAGTCAAGCCCCCACAAGCTGCCTCTTGCCCCGGCTCGACTGAGTTCGTTGGCCCTCCGGGCCCCAGGTCCCCGAGCACCCAGCTCCTGAGCACCCACAGAGCGCCCCGAGGGTCCCGAGCCAGCACCCCCGGCTCAGCCTGGCAACAATGGGTCCCCAAGAACTCAGACCTCACAGCCTGGCACTGCCTCCTCCGTTCTGCAGTCAGGCCTGTGGCAGCCCAGCTGGGCACAGTGCCACCAGGAAGGGCTGTAGGCACTGCCGGCCCTACGGGCTGTTCCTGAAGGCGGGACTGGCGCCACCACCCCAAGAGGCCCTTGGAGGAAGGAGCACGGTCACCTCACCCTCCTCTGCATCAGGCTCCCTGCCCTGAGCACCCCTGAAACTGCTCACCTGACTGGAGATGGATTATGGCGAGAGACCCTTAGAAGGTTCCAGAAACTCCAACTGACAACCCTGGGCACCATCTGTTGGGCTGTGCTGAGACACAGACCCCAGCCCAGACGCTCAGGACACGACACCCATAGGAGACGCCACCTGGCCTTGGCCCCAGCCTCCGCCATCAGATGTTAGCCCCTGACCTGACCCCAGCCTCCCTGTGCTGGGCACTACAAGCCAGACGGAACAGGATGGCCTCGCATCACTCCAGGGGGCCACACTGCTGCCTAGCTTGGGCCCTGGAACCTTCTGTGGTTGACCCAAGTCTGAGCAGCCCTGGATCCTGCCAGCCGTGATGCCAGGGTGTGCCTGCCTGTGGGATGCTGTGCATGCATGTTCTACAGGATGATCACACACACATGTGCATGCACCCATGGAATATGTACACGCCCACTGCACATGGCATATGCACATGCCCATAACACAGGCACACATGTATGTACACTCAGTACATGCACATAACCCATGGCATACACATGGCCTATGCAAACGCCCATGACACACATGGTACATACGCACATGTACACACCCCCACAGCACACATGTGGTACATGCACACATCATGCACATACCAGGGCTCACACATGCAGTACATGCTCACACTCCCATAGCACACACATGGTACATGCACACATGCCCAGAGCACACATATGCAAGTACATGCTCACAGCACACATGTACACACACACACAGCACATGTACACATATGCACACCCACAGCATACACGTGGTACATGCACATGTGCACACACAGTGCACACATGATACATGCACACACAGCACTCACAGTACATGCACCTATATGCGCACTCCACATGCACACACGGTACACATGGTACATGCACACACACAGCACACACGCAGTACATGCACATGTGCGCACACGCCCAGGACATATACACGCACACACCACAATGTGTCCTAGCCCTGTGCCCTCAGTTGGGACCCTCCTCAGATCAGCCTGTGTGTCTGCCAGGACCTGGCCTCCTGTGTCTGTCTGCTGGCCAGCGCTGCCCTGGGCACAGGAAGCCACAGCCTCTGCCTGAGTGTGAGGGAAGCAGCCGGGGGCGGGGCCAGCCAGGTGGGCAGCAGGAGGAGCGGCGCTGCCCAGTGTCCCACCCAGCTCAGCTGCCTGACCCAGGAGCATCTGTGTCTCGACCTTTCCCAGCAGAAGGGGGCGCCGGCAGGAGGCCCCCACAATGGCACCCTCTTCCCTCGCGGGCAGGGCGCCCACCCGAGGGCCAGGAGGAGCCGTGGTGAATGGCGTTTCCGCTGGCTTCTCGGGCGCCTTCGCCCCTGGGCCTTCCACGACCATCCCCGCCCGCCCGCACACAACGGGATGCACAGTCACGGACGTGCCCATCCACGCCTGCTGCCACCCCAGGCCCACGTGCAGAAAGGGCTGTGGCTGCACCGTGCTGCCCTGTCCCTACAGTTCCGTCCACGCCACCCTGTCCAGGGTGGATCCCCACTTGCAGGGGATCCGGGACAGGGTCCTGCCAGGTTGGCCAAGGGACAGGTGTTCTAGACGTCCAGGTCGGCCCGGGACTGGCCAGCGGGGTCTGGGGCTGAGGGGAGGCCCTGCACTGTCCCATCCAGGAGGGTCTGGAGAGCGGCACGGAAGCCCAGGGGAATGGCCCAGAGCCCCCGGGCTCCCTCAGGGCTTGGTGGGCCAGAGGGGGCCAGAGGAGACAGCGGACCAGAGGGGACAGGGGGCAGAGGGGACAGGGGGACAGGGGTGAGGGGGCGGGAGACGTCGGGAATGTGGGAGGCCGTGAGCCCCTGCAGGTAGTGAGCCGGGGGCCGGGGCGTCCCTTGGGGGCTTGTGTCCCCCCGTGCAGGTGGCCGCCGCAGGACGCCCAGGTGCTGCAGATGCCTCAGTGAGGCTTCCCAGGTTTCCTCAGGCCACATCAGCATCTGGAATTTTCCACGTGGGGCCTGTCCCCACCCACAGTGCCTCTGACTCATCCTGCTGCTCCTCGCACTCAGAGCCTCCCCCCCCCCCGCCCCCAGGCTGCTCCTCCACACCCCCCCCCGCTGCCCAGTCCGCCCTTCCTGGGCCCGCCACCCCGTCCACACCTGCCCTACCCTCACTGCACTGCCCATGCTGCACTGTCCCTGCAGTTCCGTCCACGCCACCCTGCCCAGTTGCCTGCCTGCTCTGTGCTGCCCCGTCCACACGGGCCGTGCACCTGCGGCCTGTCCTCGCCCACTCACCCGCCGTCACCGCAGGCACCCTCTGCGTGGCCGTGGCCCTCTCTGGCCAGCAGCAGGGCTCCTGTTTCCTAGGGCTTCAGACACGGTCCCGGGCAGTGGTGCCCACCCGTGCACGTGGCACCTTCGCCCCACGTCCTGTAGCTCTGGGCACTCGCCTCGCTGCGGCGTCTTGCGCTTTCCCTGGGCGTTTCCTGCTCTCGTGTGGGCAGCAGCGTGTGTCCAGGCTGCTGTGGGCCTGGGCCGGCTTTCTGCTGCCGTCGGCATGTTGGGTTCCAGAGACCCGCTTCAGCCGCCGGCTGGCACCGCGCGAGGCCATATGGACCCGCAGGCCGGCTTTGCTCCGAGCCCAGCACCCTCCGCTGAGGGGGGCACTGCCAGCTCCCTTCTGCGGCTCCTTCTGACCCAGGGGGGACGGAGCATGCCTCCCGCACTGCCCCCACAGCGCCCCCTACTGCCTGCACACCCCCAGAGGGCGCTTTCCCTGCCCCCGGGTGCTGGCCAGCTCTGCTCTGCCAGTGATCTATAGCGGTGAGCCCCGCTATAGATCCTGGGCTGGATGCGCGCCAGCCACCTGGGGTCCTTGTGTGGCCAGTTGCCCCCTGAGGCCTCTGGGGTGCCCCGCCTTTCTTTTTCTTTTGCTTTTTGGGTCACACCCAGCGATGCTCAGGGGTTACTCCTGGCTTTGCACTCAGGAATTACTCCTGGCAGTGCTTGGGGGACCACATGGGATGCCGGGGATCGAACCCGGATCGGCCGCGTGCAAGGCAAACGCCCTACCCGCTGTGCTATCGCTCCGGCCCCCTGCCCCCGCCTTTCTGCAGGAACGCGCTGAGCCTGACACGGCCCGGCCCAGGGCCCAGCACCGACCCTGCCCTTTCCTCCTCGTGTCCTGTTTGAGGCTCACAGGGGACATGGCCGAGGGTCGCCAAGAGCAAGTCAGCCCTGGGAGCAAGGGACGGGGCCCGTCCTTGGGGGCTGCAAAACGAAGTTCTCCAACTACAATGAGCGTGAGGAGAATCAAGGGCTATGGCTCGGGGCTGAGAGGCGGCAGAGACAGGCAAACACACATGGACACGGGGAGACACGCAGACATGGGAGAGACACAGACACAGGGAGACACGAGACACACAGAGAGACACACGGACACAGGTGCAAACAGAAACACATAGATACGGTGCAGACAGGCAGATACAGGTAGAAACATGCAGGCAGAGGCACAAACATGGAGACATGTGCAACCAGGTACAGGTGCATGTATCACATGCCGAGTGGCCACCAGCCCTGCTGACCCCTGGCAGTGCCCATGTCACTGAGTTTCGGGCCGGCTGTCCCCAGACCTGGGGTCCACCCTGTCTGCTGTGCGGGTCTGTGCCCCCACAGGGGCCCGGCTCTGGGGTTCGCGCCGGCACCCCAGCGCCTGCTAAAGTCACGAGTGTTTTCCTGCCTCCAGGGGGCTGGATGGCCAGTGCAGGAGCCAGACAAAGCTCTAGGGACGCGGCCCGTACTGTTCTCTGTTGCCCCCTCCCCTGTGGCAAGTCGGGGGGAAATAGAGGTTTCCAGTGAAGAGGAGAGGGGCGGGGAGGCAGCTGCCCACCTGGGTGACCGGCACCCAGGCCAGTCTGCCCCACCTCCCATCTGACCGCCCCAAGTGTCAGGAGAGGCGAAGCGTTGGGGAATGGAGCCGGCCGAGGCCTGTGGCCCCCAGGGCTCTCCAGACCCCCAGGCCCCGCCACCATCACCCATCCCGCTGGCCCGGATTGCAGCCCCCTGTCAGCGGGGGGGAGGAGGGACAGTGGCCCTGCCCACTGCCCGTGTCCTCACCGGCCCCACCCTTTGTGGCTGCCACCACACCTGCTACCAGCACCGCCGACCCAGATGAAACATCTCAGGATGTCCCCGTGATAAGTTTGGGCACAGATGGGGAAACTGAGGCCCAGGGAGCCACATGACGAATCCTAGTGGATGTATAAAGGCCAAAACTTGTCGGCAGAGGGTTGTCTCAGCCCCTGTCCCTACCACCCGTTTCTTGGGACGCGGATGTTGGCTGAGTCCTGCCTGGAGGCCCAGCACGCCCTGAGGACTGGGTCGGGGCAGGCTGGGGGACAGGGGGGTCCTGGGCGGGTCAGATGGGCAGGGAAGGTAGGCTCCCAGGAAGGCGCCGCCCTCGGCACCTGGGGCCTCAGTCCCCTGCAGCCCCCCTCTGACCAAGGCTCCGCAGGGATGCACAGACCTCAGGGGGTGTCCCCAGAGGGCAGAGAAGCAGGGCTGCCCAGCTGACCCCCAGCCCTCTGCGGCGGATACGACGGCACAGATGGTTCTTGGGAGCACAGCCCGGGCCGGGCTCCCTCCAAGCATGGCTGGGCCTGGTGCTCTCCTAACTGACCCGGCTCCAGACGCCGCCAGAGGGGCCACAAGGTGCCCAAGGCCCCGAGGGCACCTTCCCAGCCCCTGGGACCTCCCCATTCCAGCGCCGCCTGCCCTCCTGCCCTCCCCCTGTCCTGCCCTGCGCTGGTCTGCCCACCCTTCCTGCAGGCCAGTCACCGCCCCGGGGCTTGTCCTCAGGCACTCACCATTCTCTTGCTCAGGGAAACTGTCCAGCGCAGAGCACACCCGCACCGCAGCCCCGCCCACAGCTGACCGCAGCCCCGCCCATAGCTGACCACAGCCCGCCCACAGCTGGCTGCAGCTCCGCCCACAGCTGACTACTGCCCCGCCCACAGCTGACCACTGCCCCGCCCACAGCTGATCACAGCCCCGCCCACAGCTGACTACTGCCCCGCCCACAGCTGATCACTGCCCCGCCCACAGCTGACAGCAGCCCCGCCCACAGCTGACCACAGCCCCGCCCACAGCTGACTACTGCCCGCTCCCGCTGACCGCACCCGCACCCACAGTGAGCCACAGCACTGGCCACAGCCCACGGCTGACTGCAGCAGCCCTGTAGGTAGCCACAGCCCACCCACAGTTGGCCACAGCCCTGAACATCTCAGCCCCGCCCCCAGCTGACCAGCCCCGCCCCCAGTTGACCAGAGTCCCGCCCACAGACAGCCTCAGCCCCGCCCACAGCCGACCAACTGACCGCTGCCCTGTCTGTGGCCTGCTGCCGGGGTTGGGGTGCCTGCGGCTTGGAGCTGCGGCTGCAGCTGGTTCTGGGCCGGGTGGATCTGGACACTCAGGGGGGTACCAGGCCCCTCTCCCGGGACTGACCCCGCTGCCACCCCAAGCCAACCCCACACAGTTAAAGGGCCTGCTGTGCCTCTGGCCCCCTCCCCTTTCGCCACTGAGGCCAGCGTGCTGGGGGGCGCCGAGACGCAGGTGCTGCCTCGGTCGCTACTGCCAGAGAGCCTGAAGCCCCTCCCTCTCCTTTCTCTCTCCCGAGGCCGCAGCCACGCTGCCCTGAGTTGCCCTCCTCGCCCCTGGCACAACGCCCAGGTGGAGGTGACAGCCTTGGCTGGCAGTCACTGGCCAGCGGGGTCGAGAGACGGGGCTGGCGGCTCAGCGCCCCCAGCTCCCCTGCCCATGCCCCCTTCTGCCCACGCCCGACTCCCTCCACCCTCACACTGGCACTCGGGCAAAGCCCAGGCCATTGTCTATAGAGGAAACCTGGCCTGCCTTTCCCTCCATGGGGCCAGCTGGAGGCAGGAAGGCCCCCCACTGGGATATCGGGGTGTTTCCTGTTAAGGTGCCAGCTCTCACTTCCTGTGGCACCCTGGGCCTGACCCAGCCTCTGTTCCCTAGCACCCCAATCTGGTCTACACTGCAGAGTACACACATGCACACACTCAGGCATATACCTGCACACACTTGCACACATTCAGGTTATGCACATACACCCCACAACTCACACACGCTCTCACATGCACACAGAGACACACTCACAGACCCTCTCACCCTCACAGGCCGGTAGGTACACATGCACATCTCACATGCTATCACATGTGTGTGCATGCACAGACACCCATGCACACCGTGCGGGGTACAGGACAGCATGGGCTCTAGGGTGGCCCCGACACTCCGGCTTACTGCCTGAACAACAGGTAGGGGTCCCGGCCCAGCTCGGGGTTGAGGCTCTACTCCCCACTCCCCGTGACTTGGGAAGGAGTGGGGACCTCTGCCTAGCTATGGGGAGTCCACTAGCGCCTGGACACACTCCTAGGGCCCCTGGATCCTGAGTCTGGGCCACCAGGGAGTGCTCGCTGAGCCCCACCCAGGGCCGCCCGAGGTGGCTGTCTTTGAGGAGCTGAGGGGACCAGGCCTGACTGATGTGGGACCAGGGAGGGCAGGAATCCCCCGAGCTTCCATTCCCAGAAACCCCACCGCCAGGAGACAGTCCAGACCACGGCTGCCCCAGACCTGTCCACCTCGTGCCCTGGTCGGCCCCTATCCCTTTAGGGCGAGAAACTGCTCTGTTAAACCCATCCCTCCATTCGTCTATGACCTGTTCATCCACCCACCCTCCATCCACCCACGAATCAGCGCCCCCAGCCTCTCCACAGCCCCCCCGCAGTCCCCTCAGCCCCCCCCCCGCAGTCTCCCTGGAGCCTCTCCACAGCCCCCTGCAGTCCCCTCCTCCCTGCAGGCCCCCCTGCCCGGCTGTCCATTGGGGGGGCAGGACCTTTGCAGCCCTTCAGGACCAGTGCATGCTGTAGGGACCTCCTCCGATCCAGAAACTTCCACCAGGAGGAGAGGAGGGGCCAGGTGGGCATGAAGGGCCAAGGGAGCCTGAGCTGTAGGCTGGCTGGACCACACCTCCAGGGTGGACCCGAGATTCACTTGGTAACCTGCAGCCCAAGCTTGCAGGCACTTTCCGAAGGAGGGCTCTGCTGCCCCCTGCTGGCCACTTCTGGAAGAGGCGCTCTGGGCTGCACCTAAGAACTGTGGTTTAGTGGAGAGGTCTGGGGAGAGCAGGGGAGAGGTGGGCAGGGGGAAAGAAAGGCAGGGGAGAGGAGACAGCAGAGGAGCAGGAAATAGAAAAAGGGAAGAAAGGTAGGAGAGGGCAGAAGAGCAGATCAGGGGTGAGGAAGATAGAAGAGAAGAGGGCAAGGGAGAGGGGTCAGGGTGAGAGGAGAGGGGAGAGGAAGGCAGAGGAGAGAAGGGTAGGGGAGAGGGGAGGACAGGAAGGAGAGAGGGCAGGGGAGAGTCGAGGGCAGGGGAGAGGAGGGAAGGGAATGAGAAGGTAGGGGAGAGGAGGGCAGGGAATGTGAGGGTAGGGGAGAGGAGGGCAGGGAATGGGAGGGGGAGAGGGGGGCAGGGAATGAGAGGGCAGGGGAGAGGAGGGCAGGGAATGAGAGGGCAGGGGAGAGGAGGGCAGGGAATGGGAAGGTAGGGGAGAGGAGGGCAGGGAATGAGAGGGCAGGGGAGAGGAGGGCAGGGAATGAGAGGGCAGGGGAGAGGAGGGCAGGGAATGAGAGGGCAGGGGAGAGGAGGGCAGGGAATGAGAGGGCAGGGGAGAGGAGGGCAGGGAATGAGAGGGCAGGGGAGAGGAGGGCAGGGAATGAGAGGGCAGGGGAGAGGAGGGCAGGGAATGAGAGGGCAGGGGAGAGGAGGGCAGGGAATGAGAGGGCAGGGGAGAGGAGGGCAGGGAATGAGAGGGCAGGGGAGAGGAGGGCAGGGAATGAGAGGGCAGGGGAGAGGAGGACAGGGAATGAGAGGGCAGGGGAGAGGAGGTTGGATGAAGCCCCTGGACATGAGCTCTGGGGTGACCCCCACAGTCACTTGTGGCCTGGCTCACTTGCCCAGCTCGGGAGCCTGGGGTGCGGGGACCCCTGCTGCCCTCCCCTCAGACAGCCAGAACTGTCTCGCATCTATGCACATGTGCAGGGTACCCCAAGTCCTGGGGCTGCTCCTTCCCATGTGGGCGTCTGCCAGCACGGATAGCGCTCCTCTGTCTCTCTCTGAGCAGGGGGCTGATGTGGCCCCAGAGGCCCCAAGATGCCCCAGGGCCCCAGTGACCACATTTGCTCCTGACCGCACCCCTCCCAACCGCACCCCTCCTGACCGCATCCCTCGTGACTGCTGCTCTCTGAGTCACCACATGGCCGGGTCAGGACCCCCTTCCCCAGCAGGACAGACAACATCTCGCACACCACCAAGGGCTGGGAGACCCCCTCCCCTGGGGGCCCTAGAGGGTCGGGGCATGTGGAGAAGATTCAGAGCAGTAGGGGGGCAGTCCTGACTCAGTTTCCCCTCAGCCACCCCCACAGGCCTCTCATCCCGTCAGTCCCTCCAGTCTGTTTCTCCAGCATGAGGTGACCACACAGGGCCCCACGAAGGGGTGCACGCAGGGAGCTGGGGACAGGCAGTGTCCCAGCCCTCGGCACAGCCCCCTCTGCACTCCGGGGTGGATTCCGGGGGGGAGTGTGGGCACCGGTGCCCGCAGGAGCCCTGGAAAGGCACTTGCGTGAGCCCGGTGATAGCGGAATCCCCACAGCGGGCACCTGGACCTCTTGGGGACATGAGGGCTGGGAGGACTCCCACAGGGGCCCCACTAGGACTGTGGGGCAGGAATGGGGTTCCCGCGGTGTGTGAGGGCAGCGGCATGCCACGTGGCTGCTGTTCAATATGTGGCCACCAGGTGGCACCATCGTGCCGCTGACCGGCACCGCCTCCTGCACCCGCTGTCCTGGTGGTGCTCAGGGATCCCGCAGACTCCAGCCCGCGCCGCCAGTCAGGGGAGGGAGTTACATGCACACACAGACCATGTCCTGGCATGCACGCACAGACCACGTCAGCGTGGGATGAATGCGCACATGTGCACGTGTGTCTGTGGCATTGCGTGTAGACACACGCGCACATGTATGTAGGGGTGCCTGTGTTCGGGTCTCTGGTCCGAAAGTCTCTCTGAGGCCCAGGTGCCAGCCAGGTGATGACCATCCTGGCCTCCAGCCCCGCGCCCCAGGCCCTGCCCATCCCGTCAGGGGTGCTCACTCCCGAGGGGACAGTGTGGCCAGGCGCTGATGAGCTGCCTGCAGAACTGGGCCAGGTGGGCCCCGGGGCCCGGAGCTGCCTCCTGAGCTGTGCTCACACAGGGTCCCCTAAGGGAGTGTGCCCGCTTGGCAGTTTGTCTCAGCACTTTCTCAGAAACTCTCTAGACTCTCTCGGGCCCTTCAGAACTGTCTCAGAACTCACTCAGAGCGAACTCTCAGAACTCTCTAGAACTCTCTCAGAACTCTCAGAGCCCTCTCTCAGAACTCTCTCAGAAATCTGTAGGACTCCCAGAAATCTCTCAGAAATCTCTTGAATTCTCAGAATTCTCTCTCAAAAACTCTCTCAGAACTCTCTGGAACTCCCTCAGAACATTCTCAGAACACTCCTAGAACTTTCTAGAACTCTGTGAACTCTTCCAGAACCATCAGTCGTCTGGCCTCTCCAGGACTCAGACCCCTTGAGGGCGGCTCCGATGGAATCCAAAGTGCCATAGACACTTCAGATCCAAACCCTGGAAATATCGTCGCCACCCTGGAGACTGTCGGCTCAGAAGCCTGTGGGCCATCACCCCACTTGACAGGACACCTCACCATAGCCACCCCTAACAGCTGTCCCGGTGTCCCCATCCTGAGCCGGCATGTCCCCTGTCTAATGTCACCTCCTCATGACATGGCATGTCCCCCATGTGCCCTTGACAAGGACACCCTGCCATCTGGCTCAGGTGACACCCCTCTGGCCAGGTCGTCCTAGCACACCTGCTCCCCTCCAGGCACCCGGGGACGACCCTTGCCCTCGGCACACCTGAGGGCAGGATGGGGCGCAGGTGCCTCAGGCATCACTCTGGTAGCCCCAGGATACACTCCCGCCCCTGCGTGTGTGGCCACTTCCCTGCTGGCCCCATCACTGTCAGGGTCAGGCTCACACCCCGAGTGTCAGAGCCAAGATCTGGCAGGAAGAACGGGAAACTCGGTGCGGTGGGCAATGGATTTCTTTGGGGGCATGAAAGGCCAGTGGATCGATGGGGAGGAGTGTGTGGCTTTGTGAGCCCCGTTCTCCCTGGCACGGCGCCCCGGCAGCCACTTACACCCATTAAGCTGACAGCTCCGTGCAGAAATAGAAACTGATTCCTCCGTGGCATTTGCTGCCCAGGCCGCCTCAGAGAGCCATCGGCACCAGGGCCCCCTCCAGCCCTGCCCACCTACGGGAGAGATGCCCAGGAGCTGGCATACATCCCGGGCAGGAGGGAGGAGCACAGGGAGGAAGGGGAGGGGAAGGGAGAAGACGAGGGGAAAGGAAGTGGAGGAATAGGAGGGGGGAAGGGCAGAGGAGAGGGGGAGGAGGGAAGGGGAAGAGGGGAGGAAGGAGGGAGAGGAAGGAGGAGGGAAGAGGAGGAGGAGGAGGGGAGGAGGGAGGAAGAAGGAGGAGGAGGAGGGGAGGAAGGAGGGAGAAGAAGAAGGAGGAGGAGGATGGAGGAAAGAGGGAGGAGTGAAGAAGGGGGAGGGGAGGAGGGAGGAGGGAAGAGGAGGGGGAGGGAAGAGGAGGGGGAGGGAAGAGGAGGGAGGAGGGAAGAGGAGGGGGATGGGAGGGGGGAGGAGGGAAGAGGGGAGGGGGAGGGGAGGAGGGAGGAGGGGAGGGGTGGGAGGACGGGGCTGCTGCGCATCTGCTCCAGGCCTGGCGGGAGGGGCTGAGGCAGAAACCTGCCAGGAATGAAGATGGCTTCAGGCTGCGGCCCGGGTGAGATCACGGCTGTCTTCCTCGTCCTGTCAGCTCCCCCATTAATAGGGAACAGACTTCCCGCAGGGCTGCGGCGGGGAGCACCCCGGGGCCCGGCCTCCCAGAAGCAGGCAGTGCCACCTTCTAGAACCTTCTGCACTGTGAGGCTCTGCCAGGCCCCCCAAGCCTGCCCACTGGTCACTCGGGGGCGCAGGTGCTGGAAGCCCTTGAACCCTCGGGGCTGGGACTGGCGGCACCCACCCCCCCAGGGCTCAGCCGGCTCCAGTCCGCGAGGCGTTTTGGACCCTTGTGGTTCCAGGGACTGGCAGGGCGGCTGCGGACGGCGGTGGGTGGGCTGGAGCCCTGGGCCCCACTGCCATCAGCTCGCGCCCGCCAGTGGCCACTGCCCAAGCACCGGGGAGAGCCCCAGGGCTGCGGTCACCCTCTTGGGAAGGTGGGGGACCTAGGTGGGAAGAGGGGCAGCCTGCCAGACCCCCTTTCGCCCCAAGAGCTGCTGTGGGAGTGGGGACCAGGACCCTCTGTGCAGCTTTGCCTCCTCCATACAGCCCCCCAAGACTCACCCCATCTGCCAGGAGAACCTCAGTTTCCACCAGGCTGTCCCCATCTGCTGCCCTCCTCCCCTCCCCTCTCCTCCTCTCCCCTCCCCCTCCCTTTCAGCTCATCTGGGGCAGCCACAAACCCCAGCCTGGCTCCAGGATAGCCCCATCACCCCGTCCAGCGCCCCAGGCTCAGGTGGCCCAGGCGGAGGCGCTTTGATGTCCGTCCAGACCGAATCTGCACTTTCTCACTCGCTCCAGAGATACTTCAGGCTTGGCTGTCTGTGAGGTGGCAGGCACCGCCTCCAGCCGCCTGCACAGGTGTGGGGCTCAGCTGAGAGCCCACTCTCCCTCCCCCCAGCCCCGAGCAGCACCCAGCCCCGAGCACCCACATCCCTGAGCACCCACAGCCCCAAGCAGCACCCACAGCCCCAAGCAGCACCCAGCCCTGAGCACCCACAGCCCTGAGCAGCACCCAGCCCTGAGCACCCACAGCCCCAAGCACCCACAGCCCTGAGCACCCCCAGCCCTGAGCACCCACAGCCCCGAGCAGCACCCAGCCCTGAGCACCCCCAGCCCCAAGCACCCACAGCCCTGAGCACCCACAGCCCTGAGCACCCAGTCCTGAGCACCCCCAACCCCGAGCAGCACCCAGCCCCGAGCACCCACAGCCCCAAGCACCCACAGCCCTGAGCAGCCACAGCACCGAGCACCCACAGCCCTGAGCAGCACCCAGGCCTGAGCACCCAGCCCTGAGCACCCACAGCCCTGAGCACCCACAGCCCTTAGTAGCACCCCCTCCTCGCCCTGTGACTGGTTCCATGCTGCCTGGTGGTTTCGGCAGCCCTGTGGACCCCGGTGGCCATCATGCCCCCCTGAGGTCTATAGGCAGGTGTTTATTGGGGGATGCCCAGGCGGATTCAGGGGGCCCTCCTGGTTCTGTGCTCAGGGTCAGAGCCCAGGGGCTCTCTCCCACCGCCACTGGTCCTGGCAGGAGGGCAGGAGAGATGGGGCATGACTGGCTGTTTCCTGGGACCCACTTCCAGCCATACCCAGGGCCTGGGGCGGGTGTAGACATGCTGCGAGTATAGACTTGCTGCAGGGGTTGATGTGTGTGGGTGTAGGCATGCTGCAGGTGTAGACGTGCTGCGGGTGTAGATATGTGCGGGTGTAGACGTGGTGTGGGTGTAGATGTGTGCGGGTGTAGACGTGGTGTGGGTGTAGATATGTGCGGGTGTAGACATGCTGCAGGTGTAGACGTGCTGCAGGTGTAGACGTGCTGCAGGTGTAGACGTGCTGCGGGTGTAGATATGTGCGAGTGTATATGCGCTGCGGGTGTAGACATGCTGCAGGTGTAGACATGCTGCGGGTGTAGATATGTGCGGGTGTAGACGTGCTGCGGGTGTAGACATGCTGCAGGTGTAGACGTGCTGCGGGTGTAGATATGTGCGGCTGTAGACGTGCTGCAGGTGTAGATATGTGCGGGTGTAGACGTGGTGTGGGTGTAGATGTGTGCAGGTACAGATAGGCTGTGGGTGAAAACATGCTGTGGATGTAGATGTGTGCTGCGGGTGTAGACGTGCTGTGGGTGTAGATTTGATGCGGGTGTAGACATATTGCCTGTATAGATGCCCCAGCCAGCCACTCTGCTCCCACCGTTCCTCCGGCATCAAAGAACTAGCGCTGAGCCCAGAGACCCTGTGCAGACCCCCCACTCGGCCGCTACGCTGGACCAAGGCCTGCAGCCCCCATGGTGGACACACACGTGGGCACAAGAGGACACCCAAGGGGGCCGTGGCCAGGGTCAGTGCTGGGGCTCTGTGCCTACAAGGGCACGTCCCTGAACTAGAACTCCAAGTGGCTCAGGCACAGTAAGGAGGAGAGTCCACAGGGGCCAGTGACCCCTGCCCATGGGGGAGGCCCGGGAGAGCCCCACTGATGCTCAGGGCCACAGTAGCCCTTCCTGCACGTGTCCTGCAGGGATACCTCACCCACGGGACAGGCTTCGCCCATGGGGAGAAACTCCGCCCATGGGCACAGGCTCCGCCCATGGGAGAAACTCCGCCCATGGGCAAGGCTCCACCCATGGGCAAGGCTCCACCCATGGATTCAGGCTCCACCCCTGGGTGCCAGCTCCGCTCACGGAGACAGGCTTGTCCCTGGGTGCACACTCACGGTCTCCATCGTGCCATTTCCTCAGGAGGAAGAGCAGTGCCTGTCACCTGACTGCCCGCGGTCTCTACCTCACCCCCACCCCAGCCCCACGCACCCACTCTTAAGGCTGGGGAGGTCATGGTACCAGTCACTGGGGGCAGGGCCTGACCCTCACCCTTACAGGCGATTCCTGGGCAGGGCTGGAGTCCTCGGGGTCCTGCCTCAATCGCCTGGAGCTCGCGCTGCTCGGCACCCCTCCCCTCTGGAACTGGGAATTGGGGCAGGGTGCCGAGGTGGGGGTTCTCCACAGGCCCTAGGACGTGGGACAGGTCACGGACCACCCATCACTGCCTGGACCCCTCCCCGCCAACTCTCCTGGACCCCGCCCTCGGTCACTGGGCTCCTGTGGGCTCAGGTCACTGGGCTGCTCAGGACAGAAGTGGGTCTCCCGGGTCCTGCAGTGAGGCCAGCAGCCCCTGGGGTGCGGCAGCCCACAGCTGAGGGCCCTGACCCAGCCGTCCTCACCACCCCCAGCCCCTGGGCGGTTTCCTCGGAAACCAGCCAGACCAGGTGCACTGGATGCTGCCTCCTGGATCCCCGTGCCCCCAGCACCTTTGGATGCCGGATGCCCCCGTTTCCCTTCTCTGGACCCCCATGTCTGAGCCGAAGCCAAGTGCCTCCTGCTGGAAGGTGCTGGGGGTGTTGGAGCGTGGTTAGCACCGAGGGTGGGCTGAAAGTGGCCAGCCCCAGCCTCCGCTGCCCCTCAGGCGACCCAGCGCCAGGAGGCAGCCTGCTGCAGGCACCCGGTGAGGCTGGAGAGGACGGGGACCACTGCACCCCTCAGGATCTCTCAGGCCCTGAGTGTTGTGGATTTCCAGAAACCCAGGGACCACACAGTCCAGGCACTCAGGGAAGATCCCAGAAAGAAGAGAAGGGAAGGGAATAAGAGGAGAGAGGGAGGAAAGGGAAAAGGGGAAGAGAAGAGGTGAGAAGGAAGGAGGGACAAGGGATGGAGCAATGAAGGAGGGAGGGGAGAGAGCTCAGGGAAGGAGCTGGCTGTGCACACAGCTGACCAGGTCCCATGCATGGCACCACAGATGAGGCATCACCGTCCCTCTCGGAGTGACCCCTGAGCACAGAGCCAGGAGTAAGTCCTGGGCACCACCAGGTGTGCCCCATCCCCAAATTAACTGCTAACAGAGAGCTTTGGGGACCTCCTTGGGGAGCCCCACCCTCTGAGGGGACCAGGGGTGGCTCCCACAGGGGTGCATGTGGCACACCAAAAAAGACTAGGGGGAGGAGGAAAAGGGAGAAGATGAGAGAGGGAGAGGGAGGGGAGGAAAAAGGAAAGGGAAGAGAAGGGTGAGGAGGGAAGGGGAGGGGCAAGAAGGAAGGGGAGGGACAAGAAGGAAGGGGAGGAAGAGGGTCAGGAGGGGAGGGGAAGGTCAGGAGGGGGAAGAGGGGAGAGGCAGGGGAGGGGAGGGGGAGAGGGGAGGGAGGGGAAGGGGCAGGACGGGAGGGTCAGGAGTGGAGGGGAGGGTCAGCAGGGCCGCCTTTGTGGAGAATACAGAACTCACTGAAAGCCCGTAGACCCCCTCCCTGCACATTTCTGGATAAACTATCCCAAAAGTGCTCATCTGAAATAATCCAGACCCCTCGGGGAGGTGATTTACAGCCCCCAGTTTCCCCGGTAACGCACACCCGGTCCAGGGCTGGAAGTGATCTCAGGGGCCCGGACTCCTGGAGGGCTTCCCACGCCCCCCACCCCCGCGCGGCTCTGGGCCTCTCTCGAGCTGGGGCACTTGGCCAGGAGGGCCCGCGCCACTTGTTTCCCGGACTTATTTCCATCGAAAGCAGCTGCCCCCCCGCGCGACCCCGGCCTAATGCAGGCGCTGTTGGCCTGAAATCAATGGGATGGATTTGAAGCTTGTCTGGGGGTGGGCGCCCGCCCGCCCTGCGGCCCGGAGCGCGCGCTAGTGCAGAGACCGGCCAGCAGGGGGCGGCGGCCGCGGCCGCGCGGCACCCTCGCCCCCGCAGCTCAGGGTGGGGGGGAGCGCCTCGCCCCCCCGGGAGGAGACCGGCCACCACGTGTGCGGCTCCTGCACCCTCGCCCCCTGCCGCGCCCAGAGTAGGGGAGGGAGCGGGACACCCGCGTGGGACGCGAACAGTCAGGAGGGCTCGCCTCGCTTCCGGAGGCGGCTGCGACCTGCGGGGTGACCCCCAATCCTCTACAGGGAGCGAGGGGTGCAGGCGGCTGGCCCCGGGAGCGGGCGGACACAGCCTGGACCGCACTCGGTCACGGGACACACGAGCTGGGCACGTTCGCCAAGCTGGAACCTTGCTGCTTCCCGGGAATCCAAGGGGCTACCTCGGGGAGCAGCGCCGCGGGGCCCTGGGGAACGCCCCCCGCGCCCACTGTCCCATGCAGCAGAGACCGCTCTCGGGTTTCAGGGGCTAAAGTGGGCAGGGAGCGGCCGGACCCGCATCCCGGGAGCGTACGTGGGGCGGGTCATCGGGGCGGGGCGTTGCCAGGGGGCGGGGCTCCATCTGGGGGCGGGCCCAGAGAAGCGGGGCCCGCAGGGGATGGGGCCTCAGGGAGGGGCGTTACCTGGGGCGGGGCGTTACCCGCGAGGAGGGCCTGCTTGAGGCGGGGCGGGCCTGAAGGGGCGGGCATTGTCCCCCGGCTGGGCAATGGCCGAAGGTGGTCAGGGGCCCCTGAGCACCAGACTCCTAAGGCTGGAGGGATGGAGGGAGGAAGGTCTCGGTCACCTGCCCAGCTTGGCCACCACCTCCCACCCCGCTGTCCCGCCGGCAGCGCAGGGTGGCGGGGTCACTGCCCTCTAAGGAGGTTAAATAATCGGACGCCGCGGGGTGGAGCTGGGGGGAGTTCGCGTTCCCAGCTTTGTGGCGAGTCCTCGCACCCTCGCCGGGCTGGGGGCGGGAAGCTAGTTCCTGGAGGCAGAAACTGCGGAGGCGGCGGGGGTCTTAGCCGCCAGGAGGAGCGCAGGGAGCAGGGCCTGGCGGGCGCGGGCCGGGCGGAAGGGGCCTCGCCGGGACCTGGACACGGATCAAGGCCTCGTGGCTCAGGGTGCACATCTGGGCGCGGATCGGGGCCTGGCGAGGGTCTGGTCAGGGCGCCAGCCTCAGTCGCGCTGACAGCTGCCCGCGCTCCCGGCGGGCGCCGGGCAGAGGGGGGAGCGCGGGGCTCCTTTTAGGGGTCCGCAGAGGCAGCGCTCACGGGCGCCACCGGGGCAGCAGCCACCAGGTGAGGTCCAGGTGAGATGCTGAGGTTTTCGTTGGGGGCACAGGCGTCGCGGGTCCCTGCTGGCGGCCAGCGCCCTGGCAGAGGGGTCGAGCCACCTGCTGGCCCGGGTCTGGGCGCTCCACATTAACCAGACTTTGAGAAACCTTTGCCCGGTCGTCCCCTGCCCGGTCCTGCCAGTTCTACACTTAGCTAGACTGTAGTCGCGGGGTAGGGGGTGCTGGGCTGTGGTCGCAAGGCGTGAGTGGACCCGGGAGGCGGCTCTGCACCCCAGAGCTCTGGTTTCGACCCCAGATCCGCAGGGGGAGCCCCCCAGGTGTGGCCCTTTACCCCAGTAGTGTAACAGGCCCCAGAGGTGGCGCCAAAACTTGAGTCCTCAGGAAGGGGTGGGGGGCACGCGCCTGCTGCCTCTCCTCCCCTCCCCACTGGGGAGGACACCGCCCTGAAGACCCTCACTGCACCTGGGCAGCTGGGGAGGAAGCAGGATCACCCGCAGCAGGTGAAGGACAGAGCCACGCGGCCTCCGCTGGTCCGTGTCTGTCCCCGAGGTCTGGTCCCTGTCTCTCTCCAGCGGGTGGTGGCGCCCTGGCGCAGACCCCACACCCTGACCTGGAACCAATGTGGAAGGAGGTTGTCTTGGGAAATTCCGAGACCACAGAGGATCCTCTGGGTGTGGAGGAAAGGCTGGAGCCAAGGAGGAGGGGATCCTGGGGAGAGCCCCCCCTGCAGAGGCTCACCCTGGCACTCATCCCTGCAAGGGGGTCAGGTGATGGGGAGGGCAGGGTGTCTTTGGGGTTCTGAGTGGGAGTGCGTGAGCCCCTGTGGGTGTCAGCAAGTCAGCACCTTCCCTAGGCACCTGTGTAGGCATCTGTGGGCCAGGGCACTGAGGCCTCACCCCCAGGTGAGTCAGGCTCAGATCCAACCCCTCCTGCACCCCCAGAGAGGAGGTACCCCACACACTGCTACCCTCTCCCGAGGCCCTTCTGCCCCCCTCTTCCTGTCCAGATTTAAAAGTGTGGCTCGGGGTGGTGCAAAGGTCACTGTCGCTGTCATCCCGTTGCTCATTGATTTGTTCAAGTGGGCACCAGTAACGTCTCTCATGGAGAGACTTATTGTTACTGTTTTTGGCATATCCAATACACACGGGTAGCTTGCCAGGCTCTGCCGCGCAGGCTCGATACTCTTGGTAGCTTGCTGGGCTCTCCAAGAGGGGCGGAGGAATCGAACTTGGGTCGGCCGCATGAAAGGTGAACACCCAACCACTGTGCTATCGCTCCAGCCATATGTACAACAGGTAAGGTGCTGGCTTTGCACGCAACTGACCCGGAGTTTGATCCCAGGCGCACCAAATGGTCCCGTGGGCCCCGCCTGGAGTGATGTCTGAGCAGAGAGCCAGGAGTCAGTCCTGACACTGCCCGGGTGTGACCCCCCAAAATGTGTAGTCACAGAACAGATTGGGCTCTGCAGCTGGGGCTTTGCATAAAGAAGCCCCAGTTCTATACCCGGGCCCACAAATTCCTTAGAGCACTGCCTGGGTGGTGGTGGTGGAGGAGGAACAGGAGGAGGAGGAGGAGGAGGAGGGTGGAGATTCCCCTCCTGTTCCTCCTCCACCACCTCTTGGGGGAGGAGGAGGGTGGTCACCAACTCGGTATGTTGGTCAGAGCATCTTGTCTCAGCATCTGCCTCTCCAGGCAACTGCTTTCAGGAGCTGGGGGAGGACCACAGACACAGGGTGAGTGTGGGCAGCAATCAGGGAGGACTGTCTCGGAGAGGAGTGCTCCAGCTGGGTGGAGAGAGGGAAAAAATGCTGCTGCTGCGCTGGGGAGGGAGCTGAGGTTGCCTGGAGGAGACCACCATGTCCACGGGCAACACAGGTTCTGACTGCCCCCTACCAGATGCATTAGTCGGGTGAGGGGGAGTCTTGGTCTCTTAGCAGCCCCCATGAGAGAAAGGCTGTGAGTTGCACTTCCCAGCAGGGAAGTGGAGTCTTGGCCAAAAAGCACCCATCATGGCAGAAGGGGACTTAGGGGGGGCAGAGGGCGGGTCATTGCTGTGCCCCCCATCCAGGGCCAGCTTGATGTGGGGAAACAACCCCCAAATCCTCAGAGAACACCTGGTGGGCGCGAGCCTCCCCACGCCCCTCGGGATGTGGACAGGCAGGGACCTGGGGCAGTGGGGAAGAGGCTGGGCTATTTCCGCGCTGAGCGTCAGTTCCCGAGGTGGTCTCACGGGGGCGCCCCAGCACAGAGCACACCCCACTGAGCTGGCTGGCAGAGGCTGCGGAGCTGCAGCCCCTCCCCCTCCCGCAGAGCCGCTGGTAAAAGCCGTCCTGGGAGAGCTTCGGAGCGATTTGGACCCTCTTCAAGGGCTAGCTGGGTGGGCGTGGGTGGGGGCACCTGGTGCTGCGATGCCTCCCGGGGCCCCACTGCCCCATCCTCCCCATCCTCCCTACCATCCTCCCTGGGTCCTCTCTGTGGGCCATACGAGCAGCGGGTCCAGCTCCCCATGCCAGGGAGACCTGGGCACTCATCCAGCCTGGGGGTTGTGACAGACACTGGACAACTGGGTCTGCGGACCGGGACGCGGCCCCGCCCTTGGGCCCCCCACCTGGGGAGGGCCTTTTTCAGACAAGCCTCAGTGTGGGGCAGCGGGGTTCCTGGGAGCCCAGGCCTTGCTGCGGGGGCAGCAGGGGGGACCCTACTCTGTCTTAGGTCTGTGGCTTGTGGAGTGTTGTGGGCAGGGCATGCTTCTGTGACACATGTGGCTGGGACAGGGAATGGCCTGGAAAGACTGGGGGGAAGTGTGGCAGCAGCACACAAGTACACCTGGCACAGACATGGGTGTGCACACATGCAATGTACAAACAGGCACTATGCTCACATGCATGCACGATTGTGCAGTACATGCACACATGGATACATGTGTGTGTAGGAATACACAGGCATACATGCAATGCATGAACATGTGTTCACACTAAACACACAGTCCTGTATGCACACAGGTACATGTGCATGGTGTAAAGATACACACAATTTGTGCACACCTGTCCACTGATCATATACACGCATACACACGTGTGCATACAGTAAGTACATGAGTAACACTGTGAGTACATACACACACACACACACACACACGCGCGCGCGCGCGCATGCACATATGTGCCCTTTCACTCAACTCCAGGACAGTCTCAGAGAAACAAGGGCAGCTGGGCAAACACCACTAGGGCCCCCTCTCGTGTGACCAGGGACTCTAGTGGCTGGTCAGTGCCCTGAAAGGATGCGGGGGAAGGGCCGCAGCCACCACCCAGGGCCCTCAGCTCAGGAATGGGGCTGTGCCTCAGAGGGTGCGGGGAGAAGGCTGCATGTGTGTGTGTGTGTGTGTGTGTGTGTGTGTGTGTGTGTGTGTGGCTGTGGCCTGTCCAGATACAGGAGGGGGATCCAGAGTGTAGGTCTCTACCACTGTGGGTGAAAGCTGCTGCCCTCTGCGGGCATCCAGAGAGCCCTTCCTCCCTGGGCCCCAGGTCAGGCTGGTGCAGGGCCCCCACTGCGCTCCCTGCTGGGCTTCCCCTCCTCCCTCCCGGAGCCCCGAGTGCCTGCTCAGCCCAGGAATTGCTCTTCCAGAAGCTGGGGCTCCTGCAGCAGGACTGAGCTCGCCACGTGCAGGAGCCCCAGGAGCTGGGCTGGCCGCCCTTGCTGCACCCTGTTTCCCTGACCCTGCCTGACCCTTCCAGTCCCGCCCAGGGTGGCTGGTTGGGCTGGGTGGCACCAGAGTGGCCCAGTCACAGTGCCTGCAGTGAAAGACCCCTGCTCCCACATTACAGCCAGTCACCACCCCCCTCCCCCCAGGTGAGCAGGAAGCACCTGCCTGCCCCATAGCTGCGCTGTCCTCCCAGTCCTGGACACCAGTCGGGCCTCCCTGGTCCTCCTCCGCTCCCTCAGGAAGGCCACATTCCTGGGCTCCAGTGTGTAGAGCTGAGGGGAGCTGGAGGGAGGCTGGGGGGGCCCTCCTCCCCTCCCTTCTCCTTTCCATCCTCCATCTCTCCCCTCCCTCCCCTCCCCTGCACTCTCTCCCCTGCCAGCCCTCTCCTTCCTTCCCTCACCCTCTAACTCTCCCCTACCTCCTCTCCCCTGCCTCCCTCTCCTGCCAGCCCTTCCCCTCTCCTCCCTCCCCCTCTCCATCTGTTCCCTCCTTCCTCTCCCTGCCCCCAGGAGTGAACCCCAGGGTGCTGTGGGATTTGTCCTCCTCTTCCCAATGTTTCAAGGGAGCTGAGGGGACAAAGACGAGAGCACTGGGGCCTCAGTGGCAGACAGGGAGCAGGGGAGCAGCTCCTCATACCTCCTGGACCCTGCGCCACTCCCTGAGCAGTGCTCGGGCAGTGTTCAACCTAAGTGTCTGCTCCAGCCACAACTGCTTCCCAGCTGGAGCCCAGCTGCGGGGCAGGGTCTGCCCTGTCAGGACTGGCTCGAGCACCCTCTGAGGGCTCTTCACAGTGGCCTGGACTGTGGCCTGCAGTACCCCAGGGCTTGCAGGGAGAGAATGCAGGGCTCAGTGCACAGTTCACGGGACTCAGGGCTCAGGGTTTGGAGCAGGAGCTGCACAGGGGCCAGGCCGGGAGGGCGTAGAGAATAGGTCAGCATTCCTCCAAATACGCTTGTTCACAGGTGGGCTTGGACACCCTTCCCCACAGTCCTTGTCTCTTTGGGGGCCCTCTGTCCTCATTTTCCCCAAGTGTCAGAGGAACCCCTGGCTGCCTTTGACAGTGTGTGCCCGGAGTTTCCTTCCCCTGTCCCCTTGTCCAGCCCCTGCGGGTTTCTGTGCCTCTGAGGCTCTTCCCGTGGCACTCCAGGGGACAGGAGACTTCCCGGAAGCTGCACCAGAAAGGAAACCCCCAGCCCCAGAGTTCTTGTCATTGATTGTCTTGCCTCCTGTACAGGACAGGTCTGGACCATGGGAGGCGGGTCTGGGTCGCTACAGCCCAGACGGCCCCTCACTGGCAGACACTGGGCAGACACTGGGCACCAAGGCAGTGAGCACAGGGTAGGGGGCGTGGTTGCCCGCATGCGCAGGAAGCCCCCTGGAACCGGCGCCTTTGGGTCTGGCTGCCTCCCCCAGGGTCTAGCATCTCCGCTCTTCCCCGCTCTCTGCCGGAGCCTCCCGCGAGAGGATTCCAGGCCCGCCAGCCAGCTCTCCTTCTGGGACTCCTTCCCCGCTCTCCGAGTCTGTCTGGAAAAGGCAGCGACGGTTCCCCGGCAGGAGCGAGGCGTCCGCTCCCTAGGACCAGGACCGGCGGCTCTTGCTTGGACGAGACCGGTGGCGGGAGGTTGGCTGATGCTCTCATCACATCGCGTTCCGCCCGTGCCTGCACGCCGCGATCTCACCCCGGGACCGGGGGCCCCCTGCTGCCTGCGGCAGCGGGCCAGGAACCCCTCCTGAGTGGCCGTCTTGGAGAGCAGCAGCGAAAGCACTTTGGTCCCCGCGGTCGCTGCTGCGGAAATCGGAGGCACTCCCCCGCTTTAGAAACGAAGTGGCCAGCAGGGATAACTCTGTCCCCCTAGACTCCGCGGTCGGGGCAGTGACTTCCAGCCCCTTCTAAGGGCCTGGTGTCTCCCCGGGGCTCCAGAGCGCGAAATGGGAGCCCTGGGGCGGGAGGACGCATTTTCTTGCACTCAGTCTGAACCCAGGACCTGACACTCCTTTGGCCGATTCGTATTTTTTTTGGTGAAAAAAAATACGCCTCGGACACCTGGGTTGCTTTACACAGTCCTGTGCTCCGATCTTTTGCAGGAAGAGCCAAGATCTTCACTCACCCCCGCACACTACTCGCACAGGCCAAGCGCGCGCAGTTCCTGGCGCTGGGTCCCACACTCACCGCGCGCCGTGGTAATTACGGCCCCTTGCCGGGCGTTGATTGGCCAGACGGCTCCTCTTCGGGCCCCACAGCCAATAGTAGGCCCCGGTCAAGGCCCCGCCTAGCCCCTCCCGCCGCGGGCCGGGGGGGCGGATCCCCGGGCCGCAGCCGCCGCCACCCCGGCTGGGCCGCCCGTCCTCGGTCGCGCGATCGCCAGCGCGCGGGCCTCCGGCGGCTCCTGCGGGCGGTGGCCGCGCCCCGGGCCGCCGCGGCGCCGGGGACTGAGCAGGGGCCCGCGCGCCCCGCCCCTGCCTGCCCCTCCCCGCGCGTCCCCGCCCCCCGCGGGGCGGCCCGGGCGGCGACCCGCGCGGGGACGCGAGAGGCGAGCGAGGCGGCGGCCCGGCCGGCTGGGCGCACCCGCTCCCGGCGCTGCCCCGCGGGCTCCGACGCCAGCGCTCCGGGCGGCGGCTCCGGCCTCGCACGCCCGTGTCCCCGGCCGGTGCCCGCCCCGCAGCGCCCGGCCGCGCCCGACGGGCCCGCCGCCGCGATGCCAGACGAGCTGACCGAGCCCGGGCGCGCCACGCCGGGCCGCGCCTCCTCCTTCCTCATCGAGAACCTGCTGGCGGCCGAAGCCAAGGGCGAGGGGCGCGCGGCGCGGGGCGGCCGCGGGGACGACGACGACGACGACGACGACGACCCGGAGGACGAGCACGCGGGGCCGGCGCGGCGGCGGCGGCTGCAGCGGCGGCGGCTGCGAGCGGGCGCGGGGCCCGGCGGGGAGGCGCGGGCGCGGGCGCTACTCGGGCCCGGCGCGCTGGGCCTGGGACCCCGGCCGCCCCCCGGGCCCGGGCCGCCCTACGCGCTGGGCTGCAGCGGCGCGGCCCGCTGGTACCCGCGGGCGCACGGCGGTTACGGCGGCGGCCTGAGTCCTGACCGTGAGTGCGCGCGAGGGCTGCGCCGGGGGGTTGGGGCGCGCGCCCCACTTTCTGGACCCCTTCCTCCGCCCGGGCGGCAGGACTGGGGGCCAAGGCTCCGGGCCATGCCCGGGAGGGGTGGGGGGTGTCTAGGGCCCGTCACGTCGGGGAAAGAAAGGAAATCGCAGGGTGTGTGGAGAGACAGGATGGGGACAGGTGGGAAGAGAGCTGGAGGGAGGACGAGGAAGAATCAGGTGGGGGAGGAGAGAGGTCTGGAGGGGAGATACATGGGTGCTCCGGGAAGAGGGAGCCTCTGAGAGGGGCTGGTGGGGCTGAGGGCTCTGTGGATCCCAGCATCTCAGACCCCAAGTCTCCCCGCCTTGCTGCTATGAACCAGCCTGGGCCCAGGGCCCTCTCTGTGCCCTGGGGTCCCTTTTCCTTGCTGCCCCTCCCCCTCCCAGCCTTTGTTCCCGCTGAGGGGGGGTGGTGTGTGTATGGAGGTTCTAAAATTCAGAATCCCTCTCATCTTTCCAGGCCCGCCTAGTTCTGCTCCCCTTATTCAGGGTTCTTCCTGCACCCTTTGGGGCCCCCTTTGGAGAGGGCGTCCAGGAAGGGAGCTCAGGGCTTCCCACTCCATCACGCTTTGTCCCCCAACACACGCTGGGGTCCCTGGGTCTGGTGGGATCTCTGGCCACCTTTTCCCACTTCTCAGTGCGTGCGGGTGTGGGAGTGTGCCGGGGCGTGGGCAGGGGCTTTCATTCTTCCCATCCCTTGGCGAACCCCCTCCCGGTGTGGGAGCACCCCTGCCAGGGGACCCTGTTGGAGACACTTCCAGAAACTCCTGCCTCAACCCCCTTCCCGTAAACTTGAGCTCGACCTCGCTTCCCTGCAATGATAAAAGGGGGGAGGGAGGGGGCGTTTCTGAGAAGGGGCTCTAAGGGTGAGATGTGTGTCCTCCTGCAGGGGGTGCCCATCCACCGCCCCCCACTCCCCACCCCCACAACGTTGAAAGAGGCAGTGCCTGCATTTCTTTCGTTCAATGCGGGTTGGTGACCTGGTTTCCCGCTTCACCTTTGGAGCTGCACTGGGTGCCTGGTGGCAGTGTTTGTACTTCCAGGGAGGCACAGGGACGCCCCTAACTTGGTCCTGGGCACACCGCAGTGTTAGCCTATGGGGGAGCTGCCAGAACCCCCGGCTCCCCTAGCACCCATGCAGCCACCATCAGGGGGGTCTCCACCTGCCCTTGACCTACTCCTCAGTGGCTTGGGAGGCCCCCAGGCGCCCTGACCCAGCGCTGGACTCAACTCGCCTCCAGCCCTCACTGCCCGGCACCTCTCCAGGGAGCCATCAGCAGCAGAGCAAACTCTGGTCCCGCACAGCCCAGGCTGAGCCTCAAGCCTCCCAGGGTGTGAGAACACCATGCAGGGTTTTCTTCTCGCCACCGCCCCTGCTCTGCTGGCCGGGCAGGAACGGGGGAGAGCCTGCAGCCCCCTCTCCCAGCATGCTGCTTTGTGTGATTTGGCGGTGTGGGAGGTAGAACCCCAGTCTCGCGGCGCGACTCGCAGTCACCACCAGTCACCTCCGGGGCCAGCGCGCTGGAGTCAATCTAGGTTCCAGATTCAGTTCATTCCTTGTCCTGGGGCAAGCCCCTTGTCCCGAGCTTGCAGCCCAGTGCACGCGCTGTGGGATGAGCTGGGAGAGGCACTTTGTGTCTGCTGCTGGGGTCTGGGCGCCCCGCTTTTGCGGGGTGCCCGTTTCTGAGAAGGCGCATTCCCTCGCTTCCCAGGGCACCGCGAGGACCCGGAGTGCTGTGTCGGGGCGGCCCTGCTTCTCCGCGGGGTCGCTTCCACTCTGCCGGTTCTGAGTGTGAATGGCCGGGCTGGAGCCATAGTGGGTGACCACAGGGTGCTGAAGGGCTGCCCACAACCCACCGTGTCCCCTTTCTCCTCTCTCCTGCAGCCAGCGACCGGGACTCACCGGAGACGGGCGAGGAGATGGGCCGCCCCGAGGGCGCCTGGCCGCGGGGCCCGGGGCCGGCCGCGGCGCATCGGGAGGAGGCCGAGCTGGCGGCGCGCGGCCCTGCGGCCGGCGCGGAAGAGGCGGCCGAGCCGGCGGAGCCCGCGGCGGCCGGGGAGGCGCGCGGCGGCAGCGGCGGGGCGGGCGGCGGCCGCAAGAAGAAAACCCGCACGGTGTTCTCCCGCAGCCAGGTCTTCCAGCTGGAGTCCACCTTCGACCTGAAGCGCTACCTGAGCAGCGCCGAGCGCGCCGGCCTGGCCGCCTCGCTGCAGCTCACCGAGACGCAGGTGAAGATCTGGTTCCAGAACCGCCGCAACAAGTGGAAGCGGCAGCTGGCGGCCGAGCTGGAGGCGGCCAGCCTGTCCCCCCCGGGCGCGCAACGGCTGGTGCGCGTGCCCGTGCTCTACCACGAGAGCCCGCCGGCCGCCGCCGCCGCCGCGCCGCCCGCCGCGCTGCCCTTCCCGCTGCCGCCCGCGCCGCCCGCGCCGCCCGCACCGCTGATCGGCTTCTCCGGGGCCCTCGCCTACCCGCTGGCCGCCTTCCCGGCCGCCGCCTCCGTGCCCTTCCTGCGGGCGCAGATGCCCGGCCTGGTGTGAGCCTCGGCGGAGGGGCGTGCGGCGCATCAGAGAGCCCCGCGGCGAAGCGCTGGGCGTGCACTGCGGCGGCCCCCCCGAGCAGATTCGGACGCGCAAGCCCAGCAGAGCGAAAGTCACACGCCGCCGCCGGGGCCGCGGCGTGCCGCCCCCCAACGCGGACACGTCCCTCCCAGGACCGCAGCGAGGACTGGCCTCAGCCTCCCGCAGGCACCCGGGCCCCGCGGAGGCCGCTCCCGCCGCGTCGGGGAGGTCGGCTCCTAGCGCTGCGCCTGCCCGCCAGTCTGCTCGAAGACTTTTTTTTTTTTTTAAAGGAAACTACTTGTTTGCGTATGGAATAAAGGGACTTTTCTTGATGTTTGCTGCTGTCTTGTGATCAGTGGGGGGCGGGTCTGGCGCAGGCCGTGGGCGCGCAGCCCTCCCTCCTGTTCTCCATGTCACACTCAGCCCCACCGGGGCCCGTATTGGAAGCGGGTGGTGAGCTCAGGGACAAACTGCGGGAAGCAGAAGAGGGGCCCTGTGTCCCCAGGTTTCCGGGTCTTCCAGGGAAAGGCCCAGGGCTGAAGGCATTGCACAGGGCAGAGGAGCTGCTAGCTGGGGCCCCTGCACTTCCTGCCCCCATACCAACGGGGTGGGGGACAAGGGTGAGACTCCACAGGCCGCTTCTAGAACCCTGACGGGGGTGGGGGCACGTTCCCAGGCCGAGCAGAACCGTTAGAACCCAGCCCCCCGGCTGGGCAGAATAGACTCCCAGCGCCCCAGGGGCACTCGCCAGAGGCACACCTTGGGGCCTGCTGTCTGGCCCTGCCATCTGGCCCAGTGACCCAGGCTCATTCCCTGCCAACTGCCACGTCTCTGGGGACTCGTGCAAGGCAGACCTGGCCCTTCTCAGGCACCACATGCAGACGTGGCTACGTAGCTATGTGCAGGGTCTGTGCGTGGAGCAAGGCAGGGTGGGCACCTGCAGCCAGGCTGGGTTCCCGCTGGACCCGGTCCCCCACCCCATCCCTGCTGTCCACGTTTCTGCTCCCTCAGCCCTTTGGGTGCTGGGGTTCTGTGGGGGGGCAGCTATTTCCCAAAAGTGGTGGGCAGGGGGCCCGTTGCTTGCCTCTGAAAGAGGATTTCCTCCAGTCACCTTCACCTCTGCAGAGGGCTTGGCAGTCCCCACAGGGGAAGTGGGGGTGCTACAGAGGCCCCTCTGCTGGGACGAGGACCCTCTCCTCCACCCCCTCATCTCCTGAACCCCAGTGCCAGACATGCCATGGTCTGGTGTCCCATCCTGGTGGCCACTGTTGTCCCCACTTTGGATGAAGTCTGGACAGGTTCTGGGAGGCCGAGGACAGGGGAAAGGGACCATGATGGCTCTGGACAGAGGGTCTGCGCTTCCCACTGAGGTGCCATTTTTATTGGGCAGCCGGATTTGGGTGCACTGGTGGGGGTGAGGGGACACACACGCCCCTAAGCAGCGCTCAGGGTGGGGGTCCCATGCAGGCAGGTGGCCTCTCTTGGCCAGTGGTGGCTCACTGGCAGTAAGGGACAGAACCCACAGCCACAGATAAAGGAGGAGGCTGCCTGAGCCCAGGAGGGCTGGGGTGGAGCAATGTAAGGCAGACAGAACCTGGCTTGGGGGGGGGTGTGCGGGAGCCGCACAGGGGGGCCAAGGGGAGGGTCTCTGTGGGAAGGACCAGGGCTTCGAAAAACCAGTCCCACTCCTGCCCCATGATTATCCTGCATCCTGGAGGTTGGTCCAGCTTCCAGGGTACAAATGAGAGAGACACAGGTTTTCACCCCATATTCGGGGCCCAGAGGCACCAGGCTGGGGACTTACCTAGCCCCAAGGAGCAGTTAGGTGGCTGGAAATCCGGGTTGAGCTCCTTGGGTGGTGCCAGCCTTGATGGAGGCTCAGGGTGGGGTGTACTGGGGAGAACCATCTTCTGGGCTTCTCTGCCTCGGGCTATGCCAATCTAGCCAGGGAATCTGCCCTCTGGCCATTCTCGCTAAGGGAAACTGAGGCCCCGGAGGGCAGAGTCCCCAGCCTGTCAAGACCCCCATGCCGGTTGTCTCTGCTTGCATGCAGCCTGCAGGCGCTCCTGGCCCCTCCCAGACACAGAGGCCCCCTGCAGGGTCTCATCAGCAAGGAAGACCCCCTCCAGGCAACTCCTCAGAACTGAGCCTGAAGCCCATCTCCCTCTCCAGGAAAAGGGGTGGTGGGTCGTGTCCTGGAAGTGGCAGAAGGAAAGCTGGGGAGGGGGCAGCGTGTGTCTGGGCTCCACCCCCAGAGTGAAGCCGGCAGCTCCCACCTCGGGTTCATTCGTTTGTTTCTTAATTATAAAAGCAATGGTGTGTATTATTGATGACCTGGAGATGGTCTTTGCAGACGGGGCTGTGATTTATTGAGAAGTGGGGTGCAGCCGCTCGTTTACAAGGGCCGGAGGAATGTCTGGGTTTGCCTGAAAACATCACACAAATAACCAAATCAAGTCAGCGGTGCAGAAGGAAAGGGAGCGGCTAGAATCTGCGCGGGTCAGCCATCCGGTCCTTGCCGAAGGGGCTCGGCAGTCTGTGGGGCTCAGGCAACCCTTTGCTTCCTTTTCTATTTGGAAGTTTCCACAGGGACGTTTTCAGCGAGAGAGCGAGATAGCGATAGCGGGAGGGTCCGGGCACTAAGCCCCTGTTTTCTTTTGTTCTTTTTTTCCTTTCGAGGGCCTGGAGCATACAAAATGCCCGCTCCCTCACTGTCTCTGACTGTTTTTGTTGCAGGAATTTTTTTTACTTTGGAGGTGGTGGTGGAGTGGGTGACCCTTTATCCCTCCCTCTCTTGCCTACAGATAACGAAACCGTGGGTTAAAAATAGTTAATTCGGTCTTTCCCTGTGCATTTTGGTGTTGAACCTTCAGTTCTTCTGGAAGCTTTCTCTGCGGTCTCGGGATGCTGCGCATCGCCCTCGCCCTGATGCCTATCGCCAGACCGGCGGGATGGATCCGGACTGGGGTGCAGATCCCCGCACCAGGCGCGGTCTCCGCCGCTCGGCAGCGGGGCAGCGGAGGCCTCCCGCTCCCGGTTCTAGTTTTCCGCAGAATCCCTTGGCCTTCCTCTTGCCCTTGGGTCCACACTCGGGCAGAAGTGAGAGTGAGGGGCCCGGGGCTGGGCCGAGTCCCTCCAACTCCCGCAGCTGTGTGTAGGGGGCCAGGGGTGGGGGTGTCATGTGCCGGAGGGCACTACACGGCCCCTGGCCAAGGGATGAGCTCTGGGGTCCAGACAGAGGCCCCGGGAGCGGCTGGAAGGGATTCGGTAAGGTCACGCGGGGGCTTCTGAGGAAGGGGACTCCAGCCCCAAGCCCCCCCACACAGCTTCTGCGCGCCCCTCCTTCCAGCTCCCGCTCCACCAGCGCCTTCTCCCGCTTCTACCCCGCTGACTCCCAGCTCAATGTCCCGGGATCGGGATCACGGATCCGGGTTCCTACTTTCTTCCTCCCGGGCTGAGCCCTGCGCTTCCGACACGCCCGCATGCGGTGCCCCTTCCTGGCTTGGATTTCTCTGGGGAGACGTGTGTCTGTTTAGGCAGTGCACGCGGACTCGGAAGCAGCACCAGCCAGGCCTGGCATCACCCTTGTCCGGTTTGGGAATGGGGAATCGGGGGCTTCCTCTCCCTGCCCGAGGCCAACGACGCCGGGACCCGCGGGAACTGCGGGATAGTGGAGGAGAGACTGGCCGGGGCGGCAGCGCCACGCGGCCTTGTCCCGCCCGCTGCCAGCGCGGAGCGCACGGCCAAGGCCAACCCCAGGCGCGCGGAAGCTCCGCCCCCAACAGGCCCGCCTTCCCACGCCACGCCCCTCACGCCTGGCCCCGCCCCATCCCCCAGGGCAGCCGCCACTCGGACCACGCCCCCGCCTGGCCTGGCCCCGCTTCATCCACAGGCCCCGCCTATTCCACCCTAATCACGCCCTTCAGGGCCCGCCCCCCCCGCCCCCCCGGGCCCTGCTCAGGTCCCGCCCGGGCCCGCGCCGCGCTCACCTGGCGTCAGGGTGGCGTCTCCGAGTCTGGCGCGTCTTGGGGCCCGGGTCCCTGCTCGCACCTCGGCCCTTCCTGCTCCGGTGACCCCCCGGCTGGCGCAGTAGACGCTCCCTCTCCACGCACTCGCTCCTGGAGCTAGGGTCCGCGGCCTGGCCGAGGAGGGAGGGGCTCCGGGGCGCTACTGGGGGCTGCAGCGGCTTGGTCCCTGGGACCCCGGGGCTGGACTCCCAGGCCCCCCACTCTTCCTTCCCCGAAGGATGGACGTAGAGCCGAGGGTCGGGCGGGAGCGGGTTCACGGACGTCCGGGTGCTCGGCTGCGCGGAGCGGAGGTGGCAGAGGTGCCGGTGGAGTGAAATGGTGACAGGACAGGGCCGGGCTCTAGACTTGTCCTGGCGCCCCGCTCTGGCCACCCTCCGCCTTGGTCGCGGTGCAGGGGCGCGCCGGCCTCCTCCCGCGGGTCCTTACGCACATTCCCGCTCCACCGCGACCCCGGACCGCCACGTCGGCGCACGCACCCGCGTCCGCGGACCAGCTTGCGGCGGCCCGAACTCTAGCTGTTCTACCCTTTGCGGGTCCCCAGGGCCCCCACTCTCTCTACGGGGCAGGCCCCAGTCTCACAGTGCCTTGAAGAAGTGGCACCGACCCTGCCCGCGCGTTCTGGGTCCTGGAGTTAATCCGCTTCCCCCGCGGTTGATGGCCCCCACTCAAGAACGAGGACGGGGGTCGCAGAGCCGCGCAGACCACCCGTGCCCAGTTGTCCTCAAGAGAGAGGAGGACTCAGCCCCTCCGCCTGGCTGAATAGGGGACTGGGGTATCAATACCACCCATTACTTCCTCCTCCTTCATGGGACCTGTCCTTGCGCCCAGCCTGCCCCCTACCCGGAGGGGGCCTCTCAGAGACCGCCTGCCTAGTAAAGGGACCCGCTATGCACCGCCTTTCTTGTTTCCCAAACACTTCGAGAATGGCTGGGCTCCTGGGCCTTACTGGGTCCCAATGGGAAACCCCAAGTCTCCGCTTGCCCCGCGGGAGTCCTGGAGGGGGCAGCAGCGGACTCAGCCACCTGATCCTGATGTGGGGTGACATCATTGTGGCGGACTGGAGCCTTTTAGAACTGTTCCAGTGGGGCGTGCACCCCTCAAACCCCCAGGTCGGGCTAAACCAGTGTGGCTCAGGCAGAGGCTGAGCCGGCCACCTCCCTCCTCTCCCTGGGCATCCGAGCTCCGCTCCAGAAGGCGCTGCCCTGAGTGATGTGGAGGGAGGGCGTGTGTGCAAAGGGCCCCGCTGGAGTAGGGGGGTGTTGAAGAAAGCTCCTTCTGGTGCCTCTCCGACCTCCCACTCTTCCCGAACGTTGGTCCCCCCGCCCCCCCTCCGTACCTGGGGACGGGAGTGCGACCCCCCACCCCGACTGTCCTGTGCGTGGCCGCGCCCGCCCCCGCGCCTCCCGCGGCCCCTGCGCCCCCTTTCTTCCCGGAGTCCCGCGCAAACGCATCGTCAGCACATCCGGGCCTCAGCACTGGGGTTTGAATCCGTTTCTGAAATCACGAAAATCCATTCTCCACCCCGCCCGCCCGCCGTGGGCAGGGGGCGGTCGCTGGCGCCCCCCACCTCCCCGCCTCCCCGACCCCCGAGGCCCGGCATTGATCCCGTGTCCCGGGCACAGCGCATTAGTCCTAATGGTTTCGCTGATGATTCAACTTCTTTTTCGTTAAAAGCCGCTCCTGGTCCTCACCCCTCCTCCGCCGCCGCCTCCCCGGGCCACGCCGGCCCCTCCGCGCGCCGCGGCCCCGCGCTTTCGGGACCCGCGGTCCGCAGAGACGCGGCTGCTGGCACCGCGGCGCCGCACGCGGAGACGCCACTGGAGGACCGCGCTCGCTGCGGCCCGCCGGAGAGGGACCTTCGGGTGCCTGCACACCCCGTCGACTCGCCCGAACGAGCCAGAACTGGCCGGCCCCGCGCACTCCCGGAGGTGCCCCCTGAAGCCCGGACAGACTGACCTCCCGCGGGGGACGCCCGCCGAGCTGGGCTGGGCGGTGCGCGAGCCGAGGGGGGCCGAGCCCGGCGCTGGGGCGCGGGAGGCGCCGCCCCGCCGCTCGGCCCCGCCAACGCGGGCGCAGAGAAGTCACTTTGCTGTTTTCCCACCCACCATGGGTGGTGGGTGGGGGCTCTGAGGTGGAAGGTACAAGCCGGGGGCCCGGTCCCGGGGAGAGGACGCCCCCACCAGCCCCTACAAAGGCAGGAACCCGTGCGCGCCACTGGCCTTCCAACCCGCGCTTCTGCGTGAGCCGGGAGCACCGCGGGTGAATTTATTCCGGAGCAAAGTAGAGCTCATCAAGCGTTTCTGAGATGCACTCACACTGGTACCTCGGACACTTGACTCTTTTAGGTGAAAACGCAGGCGGAATCTCCTCAGATGGGGGAGCAGGCAAGTCCACCTGTCGGGATTACCTTTAGTCACTATTATTATTCCTGCTCAAACTCTACCAAAGTGACACACATGCGATTTAGAATGTCCTCTACATCCACAAAGAAAATCAAAGCACCCTAGACCAGTCCCCTCCCTGCCGCCCAGGGCAACCAGTCACTCCCCTGATCCACCCTCCCTTCTAGAAAGTTCCACTTGCTGTTCTTCCTGAAGCCTTGGGTTTGTTTGACCCTTGGCCTGTGGACTGTGGGGAGGTGGGAATCCAGCTTAGACCTTGAGTGGCAGTGTCAGCCGGCTGAGGCCTCCTCTGACAAATATCCCGAGGGTGCTTATGTCCAAAGGCACCTGAGCCTTGCCCACCACCCTGGGCACTGTCCATGTGTTCCTGCTCAAATGTACAGCCTGAGGGTGCTGGCCCTGCTCAGAGCAGAAGTTGGGGGCTTGGCGCCAGAAGCCGCCTCAGAACCATCCCTCTCAGGAAGTACTGCCAAGTCCTCCTCTTCCTCTAGCATCTCCTGGGGGGTGGGGCCTTCCCCATCGCCCCCGCTACACCCCCCCCCAGGCATGAGCAGGCGGCAGAGGGGCCCCACGGGAGCATAATCAATCACTGAGGAATAAATAGTGAATGAGGTGGCAGTTGGGCCAGCGGGGGTTTGACACGGAATCCCTGGGCAGGGACGCGCAGCAGTCACTTGGCACCATGGTTGGGACCTGGCAGCCCTGGGTGTGCGGCTCCTCTCTGGCTGGGCCCTTGACAGGGGCAGAGGGCTCTCTCCAGGTGACAGTGGCTTACCGAGGGGCAGTGGGTCTGGCCAGCCTCAGGGAGGGACACTCTGTGGCCCTGTGGTGTCCAGAGCCCCCAGAGGCTGGGGAGGCAGCAGCTACAGCAGTGGCCCTGCCCTGGGCACACGTGGGACCCCCCCACGCCCTCTGGTGCAGAGAAGCCACTCAGGAGGGTTTTCCTCAGGCTCCAGTGACACGGGGCCCTCCCGGTGTTTCACGTTAGCCAGACATGCACAACGACATGCACAACTGCCACATTCATGCAAGTGCTAAGCAGGCCCCTGCGACTTGAGCCAGGCACTGGGCCAGCAGACAGTGCGACAGCCGGGCACTGCTCCGGGCCAAGCTCTGTGCACGTGTGGGGTGTTCCAGGCACGCGTGGGGTGGGGTCCCAACTCTGCGTGTGCGTGTATGGGCAGGACGGTGTGCCTGTGGCTGTCGTGTGGGGCTCCCAGGACGGGATGCCTGGCACACAGGTCTGGAGAGTGGATGTGCAGGGCTGGGCTGATTCGTCTCTCTCTATACTGTCAGCTGATTGGGCCAGGCCCACCACCCATCTGCTTTACTCAAAATCCATTTCTTTGTTCTTTTTGGCGTGGTGGGAGGCCACACACTGGCAGTGCTCAGGGCTCACTCCTGGTTCTGTGCACAGCGATTCCTCCTGGCGGGCATGGGGACCATCTGGGGTGCTGGGATTGAACCAGAGTCAGTGGCATACAGAACAAGCACCCTCCCCTTAGTACCAGCACTCCAGCCCCAAATCTCTTTTTTCTTTCTTCTTTTTCCTTTTCTTTTTGGGTCACTCCCAGCGATGCACAGGGTTACTCCTGGCTCTGCACTCAGGGATCACTCCTGGCGGTGCTCAGGGGACCATATGGATGCCAAGAATCGGGGCCACGTGCAACGCAAACCCCCTCCCCGCTGTGCTATCGCTCCAGCCCCATCTATTTCTTTCTTAGTCGCATCAGATGGCACCTTCCCAACAGGGTCTTGAGTGGGCTTCAAACGGGCCACTGGGCCCAGGGCCTCAGGCTCGGGGTCCCAGGCTGTCAGGGCGGGACTCCTAGCAGGAATACTAGCTGCCCCCAGGGGTATTCCACGGGCCTTGTGCTGCCTGGCAGCCACCATCCTGCCCCCTTGCCCGCATCCCTGGCACCCCAAGGAAGCTGGTCAGTGGCCAGCGCCCAGCGCCCGAGTGTGCTGGACCTGGGTGTTCCGTGGCCTGGCTGAATGCCCTGGCATGTTTCCTTCTTTTTGCTTTTCTAACTTCTTTGGGATTGGCTGGAGGGCTGTGAGTGTTGACTCCCTGTGCCCCCGGCCCGCAGCTCTGCCCAAGGACTCCTCTGCCCTCAGACTCACCTTGTGGCCTGTGGCCCTTTGGTTCTACCTTGCTGTCATGTCACCGGCATGGCTCCAAGTGGGCGGGTGGCCTAAGAGGACGAGGGCACAAGTGGGCAAGGGCACGGCATGCAGCTGGCCCTGCACTATCCTACACGCTGCCCGTCGTGTCCAGGCAGCCGTGGTGGAGCCCCCACTTGCACCCTCCCCCACTCTGCAAACCGGAACCGTTTGGGACAAGATCTTGCATTTGTCAGATGTGAATTGTCAAGATTTAATTGAAAAAATGAACAGAATGCGGGCACGGCTTGGAAGGGAGTGACCCAGAACCAATTAGAACTGGGCGACAATGGGCCATTCAGCGCCACAGCTGGGATGGGTCAGGAGGGGGGGTCCCTGCACGCCCCGCCCCCATGTCCGGACCCACAGGCCACGCATGGCAGCTCTCCCGAGTCCCTCTCCCTGGGCCTGGCCGTGGAGGTGAAGCTAAGGCGAGCTGGGGGCAGTGTGGCGGCCGGCTGGGCGGTGACACAGTACAGGTCCCCGCGTGTGGAGACAGACCAGGCCAGCAGCATTCCTGTGCCGATTGCTGCTGACAGCACCGGCAGGGGCCGGCGGCCACAGAGAGGCTCTCAAGCGGAGACAGTAATTGGGGCCTCCTGCCCAGTTGGGCATGGCCGCAACAAAGCGGGGACTCCCTAGGGTCCCCCTAATCCTCGAGGGGGGGTCCCCCAGGACAGCCAGCACACAGTGGGTGCTGCTGGGCTGAGTCCTAGCTCGGTGCAGACTGGCCGCTCGGCCCTTCCTGCCAGCTGGCGTCCGGGCTCTGGGATCTTCTAGCCCACACTCCTTTGCCCGGCTGAGCCCTGAGCTCTGACACTCCTGCTCACCGCCGCGTGACCTGACGGGGAGTGAGTGCGCCGTCCTGGGAGGTGTGTAAGAGGCGTCGGGGGCCGCTCTGCTCAGAGTGAAGCATTCTGGGCCCTGAGCAGGGAGCTGGGCTGGTGGGGCGCTGGTGAGCCCCCCCATCCCGGCTAGGATTCCACGTCTGGGAGGGGCAGGGCTGCAAATGTGCTCCTCCTTTGAAGCGTCGCGTCCGGGACTCCTTGGGGCTCCCCAGATAGAGTTCAGCCGCCCGGGCCTGGTCTGAATTAGGGGGACATGGGGAGATGCAGACTTCAGCTCCCTGGTCCTCAGAGGGGCGACCTGGAGCTTCGGGGGAGAGGCCCCCAGGTCTGCACGGAATCCGAGGCGCCAGCCGCAGCGGGGGCCAGGGCAGCTGCTTTGTTTGGGGGTGCCCCGGGTCCAGCCCTGCTGGAGAGGCCCAGGGTCACAGGCCACGTGGAGCCCAGACGCACATCTGGAGTCCTCGTGTCTGCTCTGGCCGGAGTCCCAGGCCTGGCGGGAACCCAAGCCCTTCCACGTCGAGGCACCCCGAAGCCACCTGCCCTGCTGGTGCCCGGCTCCCACCCTCGGGCACTGAGGGGCGTCGCCGGGCAAAGGGCCACATGGAGACGGGCCAGACCCCACTCACTGGGCTCCTGGAGCGCTGGGAGTGAGGCCGGAGTTCAGAATGTCACCCCTGCAGGCACAGACTCACCCCTGAAGAATCAGTCTCCCCAAAGGCACAGCTCACCCTTGCAGGCACAGACTCTCCCGAAAGGCACCAACTCCCCTCCGTGCACGCAGCCCCCTTCCCTCCCATGCACGCAGCCCCCTCCCTCCTGCTGTCCTGTGTGAACCCAGCAGCATTGCTGTCTCTGACCCCTGACCCCGGCCAATCCTTCAGGGCTGTTCTAGACCCCCAGTGCTCAGTTCTGGGCCTGGCTGCCCATTTCGGGGACCCACCATGTTCCTGAACAAGGGCCAAGGGCCACCGTGGGGCCTACCTGCTCTCTGGACATGTAAGGACAGCCACATGGTGCAGGGACACAGGGTGTTTCGGATCTGGGGGCTGCAGGGCCCTGGGCTGACCCTGCCCCGGGGCTCAGATTGCGGCTCATCATCGCTTGCCAGGCCCGGTCTGCCCATCTGACGGTGGGAGTCGGACCTCGAACAGGGCAGGGAGCGCCCCTGCAGCCTGCCCGGCTCCTGTTCATGCTGGGGAAACTGAGGCCGACAGAAGCAGAGGTGGAGCCAAGCCCTCAGGGACTCCTGCTGGTGGGAGGAGGGCAGAGGGCGCCCGAGTATTCCCCATCTTCCTTAGGGGGCCAGGGGGCCGGAGAAGAAAGCTTGAAACCGAACCCTCCGCAGACTGGGGGTCAGGGTTCACACCCCACATTCTCCCCTCCATCTAAACCCCGTAGGATTTTCTTGAAGTTCGGCTTCACATCATAGGGCTGAACATTTGGAACTTTTTAAACGGAAATTGTAGAAAAAATGAAAAGCATTTTCGTGTCGGAACTCAAACCTTCCTGGCAGACAGCCACGGGAAAGCGGCTCAGGGAGATGGGCCCGCCACAGCTGCCAGCCCCCATCAATCCGCTCTCTTCCGCTCGGACTACAGCGTGTGGGCTGCGGGGTGAGGGTGTGGGTGCAGGGCACGGAGTGGGGGGTGTGGGTGTGAGTATGGGATATGGGTACAGAGTGCGGGCTGTGGGGGTGAGGGTGTGGGTGTGAGTATGGGGTGTGGGGTGGGTGTGAGTATGGGGTTGCGGTGCAGGGTATGGGGTGTGGGTGCAGGGTGCGGGCTGTGGGGTGCAGGGTGTGGGGTGTGGGTGTGAGTATGGGGTGTGGGTGTGAGTATGGGGTGTGGGTGTGAGTATGGGGTGTGGGTGTGAGTATGGGGTGTGGGTGCAGGGTGTGGGGTGTGGGTGTGAGTATGGGGTGTGGGTGTGAGTGTGGGGTGTGGGTGTAGGGTGTGGGGTGTGGGTATGCATATGGGGTGTGGGTGTGAGTATGGGGTGTGGGTGTGAGTGTGGGGTGTGGGTGTAGGGTGTGGGGTGTGGGTATGCATATGGGGTGTGGGTGTGAGTATGGGGTGTGGGTGCAGGGTGCGGGCTGTGGGGTGCAGGGTGTGGGGTGTGGGTGTGAGTATGGGGTGTGGGTGTGAGTATGGGGTGTGGGTGCAGGGTGTGGGGTGTGGGTGTGAGTATGGGGTGTGGGTTTGAGTGTGGGGTGTGGGTGTAGGGTGTGGGGTGTGGGTATGCATATGGGGTGTGGGTGTGAGTATGGGGTGTGGGTGCAGGGTGCGGGCTGTGGGGTGCAGGGTGTGGGGTGTGGGTGCAGGGTGCGGGCTGTGGGGTGCAGGGTGTGGGGTGTGGGTGTGAGTATGGGTGTGGGTGTGAGTATGGGGTGTGGGTGTGAGTATGGAGTTGCGGTGCAGGGTATGGGGTGTTAGTGCAGGGTGCGGGCTGTGGGGTGCAGGGTGTGGGGTGTGGGTGTGAGTATGGGGTGTGGGGTATGGGTGTGAGTATGGGGTATGGGTATGAGTATGGGGTTGGGGTGCAGGGTGTGGGGTGCAGGTGTGGGTGCTGAATGCGGGGTATGGGTGCGGGCTGGCACGGAGGCCTTTGGAACTGACCCTCTCTGTCACCTGTGTCCCCCCTTTGCCCGCTGTCCCTCAGGTGGGGAAGGTGGCCCGGCTGAGCCCAGAGGCAGTGGCTGGGGGCCTGTGGGCCGTGGGGACTGTGCGTGGCAGCACAGGCTCAGTGCATGGTGGTTCTTCTTGGGGGGCTCAGGAGGGTGGGGTGCTCAGCCCCCACTGTCGGGGGCGTCTTCTCACAGACCCCAGATTCGAGATGGAAACGCAGGAATTTCCACCGGCCGTCTCATTGGCGGCCAGCAGTGCTGTCTCCTGACGTCCTCCCTTGCCCACAGCCACCCACACCTGCTCATGCCTGCACACACACACCCCACACGCGCCCACACACCCCACATGCGCCCACACACCCCACATCCACCTACACATGCCTGTGCTGGGGAGCCAGAGGGCCTGAGGGCTGAGGGGAGACCCTCAGCTTTGGTGGCAGCTGTGTCTGCCCCTGAGTGGTCTCTCCCTGCACCCCAAACTCCTCACGGGCCTGGGCACAGGGGGGGCTGGGCGGGGTGCCCAGTACTAGAGCCAGTGGCAGACAGAGAGTTCTGGGAGCCTGGGCACAGCAATGGTGCTGCCCAGTGCTGAGGTCAGGGCCGCTGCACTTGCCCCATGAAACCTCCTCCATGTAGGCTTCTGGGCTGCTTCTGAGACGGGTGCCAACACGCCACCCCCTCGAGCCCTCCAAGCCGGATCGGCACCACCTGGGTCAGCTGGGAGCCACAGCAGCACCCCAGCGTCAGCTGAGCCTGGAGTCTGGTTCTGGGGGCACGGGGACCCTTTGAGGCTTCCAAACTCCTGATTTTAAACCTGCACCCAAGGGCATCGCCTAGAACCCACACCATGTCCTCTTCCGGGCCCTGGGTGCCAGGTGCTGAGGTCCACGAGTGACACTGGTCGCCCCCATTCTCGGCTCTCCAAGCAAGGTCATCGTGCGTCCACTTCACAGATGGTGACTCTGAGGCCATGGTCGCTGATTGCCATCTCGGCACTGGCCATTAGTTGGCCTTGGTTCGTCTTGGCTAGTTGGACTTCATTTCGTCTGGAGCTCCCGCTGCTGGTCAGCCCTTTACTGGCCGGGGACGGAGGCTGCGCTGGCCTCTCTGGCAGTTTTCTCTCTCCTCGGCCAGGGAAGCCCAGCGGTTTCCTGCGGCTGGTCACGCAGCGGCCACTCCCCGCCTCGGCCCAGAAGCTGCTAAACAGGCTGCTGGGAAGGGCAGGGGGCTGGGGCAGGGCAGCGGAGAGGGCAAAGGGCAAAGGTGGGGGCCCCCGGAGAGAGCCCTGTGGCTGCCACGTGGGTGCTGATGGCGAAGGGGCTGGGGGCAACGCTGCCCGCTGTGCCCGCTGCAGCCTGTCCCAGCCCAGCCCCCAGAAGCAGGGCCACTGGCGGTGCCTTGTCTGGGCCCAGGCCCCTGCGGACCCTCGTCCCCTCTCAGGGAGACCCCTGCCCGCTCACCTCCAGCTTCTCATGTCCTGGGAGCCCAGCAGTGCCCCAGTGGCCCCTCGCCCTGTAGCCCTGCTGCTTCCTGTCTGGACACTCTCCTGCGAGCAGCCCAGGGTGCCTCCTTCAGGCAGCCCCACTTGATTTCCAGGCCGGGCTGGAACACTGCCCAAAGCACAGGGCCTCCCGGCCCCCCTGCCTGTGTGCCCTGAAGTTTGCTAGGACTCCCTCCCCAGGGCACCTGGACACCTATGCGAGGTGGGAGGCAGGACGTGGAGGTCCTTTGTGAGGGTGTGAACACAGAGGGTCAGGACCCTTACAGCCGGGTGGAGGGGTCCATCTGGACGGGAGGGGGTGACCTCAGCCACTTTGAGACCCCATGGCCCTGCCCCTGAGGGCCCAGATGGTCTGTCCAGGGAAATGGAGCCTCTGGGGCCCTATTTGAGGGTCCAGGAGCAGCTTTGTGTCCTGACCCAGTGCTCCAGCCCCGCCTTGCGCCCCCAGTCACCCCAGCTGCCCCGACAGGGCTCCTCCCCGCCCCACCCTGCACCCCAGCACTAACACCCTGAGAACCCTGGAATGCACCGAATGCCTCTGAGAGCGTTCCGGCACCTGAGAGCCTCAGGTATCCCCAGGGTCCCCCAGACTCCCCAGGCACCCCCAGACATGCCCAGACTCCCCCAGGCTCCCCCAGACTCCCCCAGGCTCCCTTAGGCTCCCCCAGACTCCCCCAGGCTCCCTTAGGCTCCCCCAGACTCCCCCAGACTCCCCCAGGCTCCCCCAGACTCCCCCAGATTCTCCCAGGCTCCCCCAGGCTCCCCCAGGCTCCCCCAGGCTCCCTCAGGCTCCCTCAGGCTCCCCCAGGCACCCCCAGGTTCCCCCAGACTCCCCCACGTTCCCCCAGACTCCTCCAGGTTCCCCAAGACTCCCTCAGATACCCCAGACTCCCCCAGACTCCCCAGGCACCCCCAGACATGCCCAGACTCCCCCAGGCTCCCCCAGGCTCCCCCAGACTCCCCCAGGCTCCCCAGGCTCCCCCAGACTCCCCCAGACTCCCCCAGACTCCTCCAGGCTTCCCCAGACTCCCCCAGGCTCCCCCGGACTCCCCCAGACTCCCCAGGCACCCCCAGACATGCCCAGACTCCCCCAGGCTCCCCCAGACTCCCCCAGGCTCCCCAGGCTCCCCCAGACTCCCCCAGACTCCCCCAGGCTCCCCCGGACTCCCCCAGACTCCCCCAGGCTCCCCCGGACTCCCCCAGACTCCCCAGGCACCCCCAGACATGCCCAGACTCCCCCAGGCTCCCCCAGACTCCCCCAGGCTCCCTTAGGCTCCCCCAGGCTCCCTAGGCTCCCCCAGGCTCCCCCAGACTCCCCTAGACTCCCCGAGGCTCCCTTAGGCTCCCTCAGGCTCCCTCAGGCTCCCTAGGCTCCCCCAGGCTCCCCCAGGCTCCCCCAGGCTCCCTTAGGCTCCTCCAGACTCCCCCAGGCTCCCCCAGGCTCCCCCAGGCTCCCCCAGACTCCCCCAGGCTCCCTTAGGCTCCCCCAGGCTCCCTAGGCTCCCCAGGCTCCCCCAGACTCCCCCAGACTCCCCGAGGCTCCCTTAGGCTCCCCCAGGCTCCCCCAGACTCCCCCAGGCTCCCTAGGCTCCCCCAGGCTCCCCCAGACTCCCCCAGGCTCCCTAGACTCCCCCAGGCTCCCCCAGACTCCCCCAGACTCCCCCAGGCTCCCCCAGGCTCCCCCAGGCTCCCCCAGCATGCCTGATGGAGCGATGAAGCCTTTTCTCTGATCCCCGCCAGGGTTTGCCCTACGCAACTGCCACCCCCTCTGTGCCTTCCTGGAACCCCCGACTCCCAACCTGTGGTTCCACAGATGCGGGGTACAGGCAGTGTCATCTCGGGGCTTCACTGGCCATGGGACTGCCCCCCCCTGCCAGCTTGGGAACCCCCAGCTGCTGAGGAACACGGGCACCCCTGCAGGGCTGTCCCCTCTCGGACCCTGTCCTAGCTGACCAGCCTGCCCCACTGTCCACCTCAAGTTTCTGCTGCTCTCAGGCCTGGCCCTGGCCTGGCCCAGTCTCAGATGCCCCCCCGTGCCCCTCACAGGCTGCAGTGCCCTGGGCAAGAGGGACGTGGCACCCCCAGCTGAGGGGCAGCTGCTGGCCCCGTTTCTGTCCAGCTTGGGGCACTGCACTACAGCAGTGGGGAAGGTCGGGACGGCCCCAGGACAGACGGATGGAGCTCAGGTTGTCCCGTACCAGGAAGGGCTGTAGCATCCCTCGCTGTCCAGTGCCTGGGAGCCCTGATGGGAGCCCCCACCGCAGGGCAGGGGCCGTTTCCGGGGCAGACAAATGGGGATGGGCCGCGGGCGATGGGAACTCCGAGATTAAGACGTCGTGTCTGGGAGCCCAGGGCCTGGCCTGGCCCTAGCAGGCCACTGTGGTGACAGCTGGGAGATGCTGCCCTGGGGCCTGAGAGGGACAGATTGGTGTGTGACCCAGGGCTGCGCCTCGCCCCTCGGGATGGGTCTGGGGCAGCCTTGGAAACTGGAGTCCCCTGCAGTTTTGGAATCCTGCAGCACAAGCGTCTAGAGGAAGCTTGGCAGGGGCCAGCCAGACCCCATGCTGCCATGCGCCCCACCAAGGGCTGATCAGGGGGAAGGGCAGAGAGGGACCAGCAACAGAGTGGACGTGCCCCCAGCCCGACTGTGGGCTTTTTCTTCAGGAGGTTAACAGCTGGGTGGCGGTGGTGGTGGTGGTGGTGATGGTGGTGGTGGTGGTGGTGGTGGTGATGGTGGTGGTGGTGGTGGTGATGGTGGTGGTGGTGGTGGTGGTAGTGATGGTGGTGGAGGTGGTGGTGGTGGTGGTGGTGGTGATGGTGGTGATGGTGGTGGTGATAGTGGTGGTGGTGGTGGTGGTGATGGTGGTGGTGGTGGTGGTGATAGTGGTGGTGGTGGTAGTGATGGTGGTGGAGGTGGTGGTGGTGGTGATGGTGGTGGTGGTGGTGGTGGTGATGGTGGTGGTGGTGGTGATGGTGGTGGTGGTGGTAGTGATGGTGGTGGAGGTGGTGATGGTGGTGGTGGTGGTGGTGGTGATGGTGGTGATGGTGGTGGTCGTGATGGTGGTGATGGTGATGGTGGTGGTGACAGTGGTGACGGTAGTAATGTGGTGGTGGGAAGGTGGCCCAAGAGAGGATGTGGCAGACAGGAGGAGTCATCAGTGAGCCACATGGTCATCAGGGATGAAGACAGAGACTAGAGCACGGCAGTCTCAGGCACTTGAGTGACTCTCGTGAGGCTCGCTGTTCAGTGCTTGGTGCTTGGCGTTGGCGGTGTCAGAGCCCCCTGTGGGGGACGCACAGCCCCTGGTGAGCTGCTGGTGTTTCACAGCTGCAAGCACAGAGCTGCCCCTCTCCCCGGGCTGGGGTCATACTGTGTCCGGCCCACGAGTCGTGGTCTCATCACTGTCTGTGGCTGTCCCTTGCGTCTCTGTCTGGGCCCCTTCCCATCCTCAGCGCCCCCCGCACCCCTCGGGCCCTCACTGGCCAGTCTCAGGGATGCCTGAGCTCCTGTCCACCTCACGGCACCTCACACTGGTCAAGGCACTGGGCTCCATCCTGGAGGCCTGAGCTTTCTGCACACTCTTGGTGGGGTGGGACACTGGGGTCCCCTCTCTTCCAGGGTGCTCTGCTGGGCTGTGAGTCCAGCGCCTTCGGTCAGTGTCAGCACATCCGCATGACGGGGTCCCAAGGCTGCTGGCTGCCAACCCTGTGATCACGTGTACATGCACCTAGTGACTGTCACATGAGCCACCTGACTTCAGAGGGTCCACGGGGCAGAAGGAGTCAAAGGCAATGAAGCTGCTCCCCTGGGCCTTTGCTGGTGGCCAGGCAGGGGAGGGCCATCAGGCATGGCCTTGTGTGTCCCGGCACATGCGGGGCCTGGCAATCCACACCTGTGCAGGAATGTGGCACACAAAGGGGTGCCGCCGTGAGGTGGTTCAGGCTTGCACAAGGCCGGCGCTTTCTGGGGTTGTGCAGTCACGATGGCGACCACGCACCGTCGGGCTGGGGGAGGGCCAGTGGGCACCGCTCCTCAAGGCTGTCCCTGTGCGGCAGAGGCCTGGGCACACGTGTGGGGTCACAAGCTTGTGCCTCGCCCCTGAGCGTGTCCCGACGTGCCTCTCTGCCCCATGAGCTGGCTGTGGCTACTGCGTCCTGTGAGGAGGCTCTGGTGGGCTGCAGGCAGGAGAGACCCCCACACCGGAAGCTCATGGGGCCTGGGTCCGTGCCTCGCAGCTGTGAGAGTGCCGTGCTCGCTGACCTGTGATGGCCGGGGCAGGGCTGCTGCTTCTGGCTGGGTCCGGCACGAGTCAGCCCGGGCTTCCCCAGCTCCGGGACATGCGGAGATGGCCACACAGCGGGGCTGGGGGCTGGGAGCCGCAGGTGGGGCTGGAAGCAGGTGGGAGGTGGGCAGCGCCACAGGTGGACAATGCAGGGTGGCCAGCTGCTCTCATGCCCTCTTGCTTCCAGTTTCTCTCTCCTCGCCGGCCCCAGCCTCTGACAGAGCTGGGCTGTGGGGGCTGCCCACCGGTGGGCGCGGTTCCTCGGCCCCGACTCTGAGCCCAGGACCCGGGGGCGGAGGCCAGCTGAGGACTGCAGAGGCCGGGCCCCTCACTGGGTCAGCCAGCACAGCCTCAGCTGCTCCGAGGCGGGCAAGCCTGGGCCGCGCCCTCCCTCTGGGGTCAGAGGTACGAATTTCAGCGCAACGCGCTGCCTGCTGTGAGCTTGGCCCTGTAGCCCTGGGCGCCCGCCCTGTCACCCCTGAGCTCTGCTAAATCTTTTGACAGGATCTTTGTCTGCGGCAAACGCCCCAGACACACCTCTAAACGGGCTCATTCATTTGGGTCTAATGGAGGCTGGGCCAGCGGTGGGTGAGCGCCCACCCGTGCCACGCTGTCAGGGGCCTGTGCCCCGGCCCCCACCCCTGCAGCCTCCCCAGACGGGCTCCTTAGTCCGTGCCTGGTCTGAGGGGAGGAAGCCGGATTTCAGAAGACCTCCTTGGCCTTAGGAGACCGAGAGAGGGAAGGGTAGGCGCGAAGCTGCAGACAGGACAGGGGCTGAACCCGGCCCTGACCCCAGACACCGCACTCCTGGCAGGAGTGCTCCCTGAGAGGAGTGCTCCCTGGCAGGAGTGCTCCCTGGGCAGAGCTAGCAGCAAGCCCGAGCACTGTGGCACCTGAGCCTGCCTGGCTGAGGAAGAGTCAGCACCCGACAGGCGGGCCTGGGCCCGGGTGGGGAGTGCATGTACAGAGGAGTTCCCGGGAGCACAGGCACCTGCCAAGGAGGCTTCCCCTCCCCCACCGGTGATCCCACGTGCTCAGGGACAGAGGACGCAGCTGCCGGACACCCCCACAGGGTCCACCCCAACTCTGTGACAGTGCACCCCCAAAATGGAGTGGGGACAAGAAGGGCCTCTGCAGTCCTGCTCTGGGCAGGAGACAGAGCCGTGGCCAGCACACACGTGTGCATGTGTGTACACGCATGTCTACACGCATGGTTGTCTTGTGCACACTCGTCTGCCCCCGGGGCCCTGGGGTTTCGTCTGAAATGCGCCCATGGTGCAGGGACGTCGCGGGTGTCTGACGTGGGGCTGGGCCCAGAGTGGGGCCTCCGTCCTCGGCGCCCAGAAATCAGAGCTGAGCCCACAGAGGCCCTTGGCTCTGCAGTGGCAGGGCCTGGGTGAGGACGAGGGGCCTCAGCTGTGGGTGGGCTGTCGAGGAGACCCCAGCTGCTGGGCGGGAGCAAGGCCGGGACCCAGAGGCCGACAGGAGGCTGCTGGGGTAAACGGATGTCCCCAGTGCTTAGGAGCACAGCCTGAGGCTCAGAACCGGGCCCTCCTGTCGGGAGGGGCCGACAGCACCAGGGCCAGAAGAACCCCATGTGGTCCTGGCAAAGAGCAGGTTTGGGTAGGGGCCCACCAGGCCTGGCTTCTTGGGCTCACTGAGGGTCCCGAGGCCAGTCCTGAAGGGGGCTTCTGGGGGGTCCCCGAGGCCTCTGGGAACTCCTCAGGCAGAGGTCCTACTGGGGATCCCCAAGCCCTGTGTTCCCCTCTGAGGTGAGGGGCGGGAGGGCCAGAGCCCGTGGCCGACACTGGCACCCACTCCCCCGCTGGTGCCACCGTGGGCCTGGCAGGGGCTGGCACCCATTTATAGCACTCGGGTTCCGCCACCCCTGCCCGCACTTCTCCCCGGGACAAAGCTGGGGGTGCAGCCGGACTCCGCCCCCCAGCTGGGAGCAGAGGGGGGGAGGCGCCCCCAGTGCCCCTGCCACGGGGGCCAGGAGGAGCCTCCTCACACCTGTGGCCCAGCCGGGGGGCAGTGGAGAAACAGGGGTGCGGCAGTCGGCTGGGGCTGGGGTTAAGGGCCCACCCACGTGTCCCCGTGTTTCCAGCCGGGCCCTGGGTAGAGGCCGCTGGCCTCTCCTGGGACCCCGCCTCCCGCCCCAGTGGGTTGCCCACCCCACACCCTGGCTCCCGTGACACGAGAGCAAAGTGGGCTCCGGCCCCTGTAACCTGGGGGCTGGGGTAAGGGAACCCACAGCTGCTGCACCCCAGGATCAGGGGCTGGGGGCCCCCAGTGGTCGGAACACATGATCTCTGACCTCCCCTGCCACCTCTCCGCCTTGCCATCTAGGGGACCAACAGAACTGCACTTTGTACTTCCGGGTCACCCCTTCATCTCTGGCAGACCCAGTGGGCAGGTGGCGGAGGGTCACACTCAGGGCCCCTTGAGACCGTCCCACACCCGCTCCCACAGGGCCTGGCCCCTGCCACCCTCGGCTCCTCTGCGGGTTCAGGGAGACGCTGGGCTCCGTCCCCAGGCTGGGACCCTCGTCCCTGCTTCTCAGAAAGCTTTTCCTTTCCCAAGCAAACCTTTCATCACCAACAGGGCCATCCCCCCGTCCCTGGGCTGACGGGTGAGCGAGGCCCGTGGTCCGAAGGGCCCAGGCTCTTCTTCCTGGCTGTGGGGGTGAGTCATTGCTGGCCGCGCCCCAGGGGACCACAGGAGACGGGATCACAGCTGGGCCCCTGTGTGCAAGGTAACCGCGGGCTGAGGGTCCGTCTAGGGCACCCCCTTTCAGATCCCAGCCATTGCCGCCCAGGGCTGTGGCCAGCCGGGGGTGCAGGCGGGAGGGAGATGGGGTCTGCCCCTGGGGAGCTCCGAGCTGGCATCTTTCCTGCCACCTTTGGGGAGATCCTTGTGGTTCCTGGTGAGTGGGGGGTGGAGTGGGGGCCCTTGGGAATGGAGCAGCCTGGGGCCCCCCTTCGGGATCCTGCTGTGCCTCCCTGCACTCCAGACAAGGAAACTGGGACTCAGAAAAATTCATCCGGGGTCCCCTGCTCCCAGCAGCCGAGCCCCGGGAAAGAGCCATTCCTGCCAAACAGGGTGCGGGGGGCAGCATTCGGGGTCCGGCTGGTTCACATAGTTCTGGGGTGACCGCCCCAGCCCTGATGGGTCCCCCAAGCCTCCTTCGCTGGCTGCAGAGCCCTGGGGAGACCCTCTCCTGCTCCCCACCCAGGCCGCTGTCTGCCCCCCAACCCTGAAGTGGCCTCGGGTCCTTCCCCCATTCCGGCCCTTCATGGTTCTGCCCCGAGGGGTCCACACTGGCCGGGCAGAGCAGGTGACTGGCTCCGGGACCGCGGTCTTGTGGGGCCCAGGAAACCTGAGAGTGGACACGCGTGAGCTCGGCTGGACAGAGCAGGGGGGAGGCTGTGCAGAAGGACGGGCCTGCCCTCTGCCCTCTGTCCTGTCCTCATGTCCCCTGCTGACCTGGCCAGGGGCATCCCCCAGCGGGCCTTCCTGGGGATCAATGAGTGGCAACGTGACACTAATGGACACAGAATTAAAACGCCGAGGCGTGGATTAATCCGGGCAGTGCGGGGCTGCGGCGGGCGGCGTTAATGGACCGTATCGACCGCGGCCCGCAGACCACAAGTCCGGCTTGGATGTCGCAGGGCCGACGGGAGACTCGTGGCCTCAATGTTTTGTAGGGTCCAGTTTTCAGAAAAACAGTGACCTCTCTCCTCCAGATCAATGCCATCAGAGCTGCCCCCGGGGAGGAGGGAGAAGCCCAGGGTGGGAAGTTCAGACGGAGGCCGTTTAGGGGCAGCCCACACTGCACTGGCAAGGGGCAGGCTGGGCCCACGAGGCCCAGAAGAGCGGCCAGCACCTTTCCAGCACCCAGAGGCCAGTCAGGGACGGACAGGGCAGCCCACGCCAATGCCCAGGGCTGGGCTCCTGCCGCCACCTCCACGCAGCCCCCCAGGCTCTCCCCCAGGCTGCCCTCCCAACGTGCACCCACTGCCAGGGGGCCTTTCTCAGCCATGCCCACTGCGTGCTCCCTGCCACCGTGCCTGTGGCCACACTCGCTGCGGACATGAGGGGCTCGGTTGGCCGGAGTCCACCTGGCCCCACAGCTGTGTGAAGAGTCGAATCTTTCCTGTGCATAGGCCTCCCTCGCACACCTGGCATCCCGGCGGGGGGTACCTGCCCGCCCCCACGCCCAGTGGGGAGCACCTGCCTGCACTCTGGTCTCCGGAGGACTCCCTCAGAGGGCAGGAGAAGTGGGGAGACTGGGTGGGGCTCTGGGACCCCTGAGGATCCTGGCAGGGGCCACTCTTGATGGGAAGTGAGTTTGACCATCCCGTGCTGCTGCCCCCAGCCCTGCACCTCCACTGCCCCGTTTCTCCATCCCACAGTCACCTTTGTGGGCGGCTGACCCCTCCAGGCCGTGCCCACATCCAGGCCGTTCCCTCCTCCTGTTTTCCTGCCCCAGGCCCGCTTGGTGAACTTTGCAGTGTGCCATGAATGAGCAAATGAGAGGGCGGACAGATGGGTCAGTGGTCAGTGAACGAATCAATCAATGAAACGATGAATGAATGAATGAATGAAGCAGCGAATGATCATGAACAAGTGAATGCATCAAGGATGCTCCACTGGTGCTCTGTTTGTGGGGGCAGCCCCCCAGGACTGGGCCAGGACGGGCCCATTTCCCCCTTGTGCCCCTCGGCTTGCAGGCTGGGGCCAGCAGCCTGGCCAGGGCAGGGCTGAGGTCTGGGGGGCACAGCCCCACCCAGGGCATGGAGTCTTCGGAGGCCAAGGGCCGTGAGGACAGCAGGGACAAGGCACTGCCCGGCCCAGCCCTTACCTCGACGCTGGACCTGGGACGGGGCTGAGGCCTGGGTCCTCTCTGGGCCTTGGTCTCCTGTGGCCACCCACGCCGGGACCCGCCCCAGCCCCCCCCGGCAGTGAACTGAGCACGAGCGTGTTCGACACTGAATAATTAATTTTTGTCAGCGATAAAAACATTGTCTATTGATTTACAGCCTCCGCGTAAAGCTGCCGTGGAAACCCGATTCTTAGTGATTTGACCCGGCCACCGGGAGGCGTGTCCAGCTGCTGCGGCCCTGGCCCAGCTGTTCAGGTGCTGCCCGCCCTGGTATCTGTGCCCCCCTCGGCCAGTGGCCCCAGCAGGAGCCCGGCGTCTTCCCGACCACCTGCTGCGGGGGACCCAGCGTCCTGACCCTGCACTTGGCGCTCGGGCGCCTCACTCTGGCCTGCGGGCCCCGCGCGTGCTGCTGTCCGTACTCTCGGCCTGGCGTCCCGGCTGCCCGCGTGCCCAGCCATGTGCCTCATGCCCACCCTCCCCGGCGTCGCTCCTGTGCTCCGGCCCCCGCGCGGGCCACTGTGATGTGTGCAGAAACCCTGTTCCACGGAACATTCCGGGCAGAGGTCCAGGCTGACGGCCACACCCAGACCTGCAGGACTGGCCCCGAGAGCCCCTGAGCAGAGGCCGCCCAGCCAGTCCCCAGGGTCCAGAAATTGCTGAAGCGCTGGGGGCTGCAGGTGCTGGAGAGGCAGGGTGGGCGGCTGGCCATGGGCGGCTGGCACCCAGGCTCCGGGGCGCCCTGTCCCAGACCCCGGGCACCCCAGGGTGGCCATCACTCCCCAGAGCCTGCTCGTCCCTCATCCCAGTGAGCACCAGGCAGAGGCTCCGGGAGGACTCGGGGCCAGGAGGGACTCGGGGGTGGTGCCCAGAGAGCGGAGTATTCCGGAATAGCAGCTCGCACAGGCCCCTGCTGGGTGCTGGGCATACCTGCAGTGCCAGGGCCCATGGCCCCGGGCGGACGTGCCAGGAGGCAGCTGCGGCTGGCAGTGCCGCTCTCCCGGTGAGTGGGGGTCTCTCGGTGAGTGCAGTGGGCCTCTGGTCCCCTCAGCGGTGCTGACCCCACGCGGTGGCTCAGCCCAGCTAGCCCAGCCCAGCTTGCAGGTCCAGCAAAGGGTTCTTCGGAGCAGAACCCTCGGGGCCCGCACACGGGGTCTCCCTGCATAGGGCTGTGCCCAGTGGCCAGTCGGAGCAGCCGCAGGCCCCGTCCTGTCCCATGAGGGCCATGTTTGAGCTTCGGGGGAGGCCAGAGGTCACGGGGGGCAGCTGTAGTCTTGGTGGAGCCTGCCTGTGAGGGGCAGCAGCCCCAGAGAGGAAGCAGCACCCTCGAACCCAGGCCGGAAAGGAGCCTGTCCAGGGGCCCCGCCTCCCCTCCCCCATCACAGGGTCGGGGGCCTCGAATGCTCTGGTGCCTGACTCCTGCGGCCAGCCGGACCCCACCGGGGGGCAGGCATTGGAACTCGGGGCACCAGCCACTGGCGTGGGGGCTCTGGGGGCCGCACCCTCCGTCCACAGCTAGAACTAAAGGGGCAAGTGTGGGGGCACAGTGGTCACTGATGCGGCCTGACACTGTCCCCACAGCCCCGCAGGGCCCCTCTGCACTGAGGGTGTGAGTGGGCTTCTGAAGCCCTGCAGGGCTGAAGGGAGGGGGCTGGAGGCTCCCCGAAGACCCCACCAGAGCCTGTCCATTCTGGGCTGCAGAGGGAGGAAATGGGCCCCGGGGGCCAAGGAGGGGATAATGACAAAGGGCCCGTCCTCGAGGGGGGTTGGGGCCACAGGGCAGGAATGGGGGGAGGCCCGCAGGGGGCGCAACGGGCAGCAGGCTCTTGGCAGTCACCACCCAGAGCCTGCTGGACAGATGGGCAGCTCCTGTCTGCTCAGTCATGGACGGCGGCCCCTGCCCCAGGCCCTCTGCAAAGAAGGAAGGAAGGAAGGAAGGAAGGAAAGAAGGAAGGAAGGAAGGAAGGAAGGAAGGAAGGAAGGAAGGAAGGAAGGAAGGAAGGAAGGGAGGGAGGGAGGGAGGGAGGGAGGGAGAAAGGAAGGGAGGGAGGGAGGGAAGGAGGGAGGGAGGGAGGGAGGAAGGAAGGAAAGAAGGAAGGAAGGAAAGGAGGGAGGGAGGAAGGGAGGGAAGAAGGGAGAGAAGAAGGGAAGGAGGGATGAAGAAAGGAAGGGAGAGAGGGAGGAAGGAAGGGAGGGAGGGAGGGAGGGAGGGAGGAAGGAAGGAAAGAAGGAAGGAAGGGAGGGAGGGAGGGAGGAAGGGAGGGAAGAAGGGAGAGAAGAAGGGAGGGAGGGATGAAGGAAGGAAGGAAGGAAGAGGAAGGAAGGAAGGAAAGAAGGAAAAAAGGAAGGGAGGGAGGGAGGAAGGGAGGGAGGAAGGAAAGAAGGAAGAGGAAGGAAGAAAGGAAGGAAAAGGAGGAAGGAAGGATAAAAGGGAGGGAGGGAGGGAGAAAGGAAGGAAAAGGAGGAAGGAAGGATAAAAGGGAGGGAGGGAGGGAGGGAGAAAGGAAGGAAGGAAGGGAGGGAGGAAGGAACGAAGGAAGGAAGGAAGGAAGGAAGGAAGGAAGGAAGGGAGGGAGGGAGGGAGGGAGGAAGGAAGGAAGGAAGGAAGGAAGGAAGGAAGGGAGGGAGGGAGGGAGGGAGGAAGGGAAGAAGGAAGGGAGGGAGGGAGGGAGGAAGGGAGGGAGGAAGAAAGGGAGGAAGGAAGGAAGGGAGGGAGGGAGGGAGGGAGGGAGGAAGGAAGGAAGGAAGGAAGGAAGGAAGGAAGGAAGGAAGGAAGGAAGGAAGGAAGGAAGGAGGGAGGGAGGAAGGGAGGGAGGGAGGGAGGGAAGGAGGAAGGAAGGAAGGAAGGAAGGGAGGAAGGAAGGGAGGAAGAAAGGAAGAAGAGTAAGGAAGGATGAAAGGGAGGGAGGGAGGGAGGGAGGGAGGAAGGGAGGGATGGAGGGGGAGGGAGGAGGGGAGGGAGGGATGGAGGGGGGAGGGGAGGAGGAAGGACAGCCTGAGGGACCAGCCTTCTCTCTGCCACCCTGACTCCCTGTCCCCTCTGCCCCTCATGGCCTTGCACTGACAGGGACCCTGCGGCTGAGCTTGACGCGGGCTCCTGCACAGGGGCCGCCTACGTGGGGACCCGCAGCAGAGGGCAGCTCTGCGCCCGGCCCTCAGGAGCAGCCCCCAGGCCCGGCCCTGCTGGCTCCAGCTGCCGTTTCCAGGGCTGCGGCTGGTCTCCGGGGGCCGGTAATGACACAGGGCTGAGCGACACGCTCTTGTCGCCTGAGAGTGTCTAAGTGCTTTCGAGACAATTAATCGGCTCTCCCCACTCAGCGCTGACGCGGGCACCCAGAGGGCCAGCACGTGGGATGGAGGCCGCCTCGGGGACCCTGGGCTGTGTGGGGGACTCTGCGCCCCAGCGCGACCCACCCCACAGGCAGGCCTGGGGCTGCTGGGGCCCGGGGGTGCTAGGGTCCTGGGGCTGCTGGGGTCCTGTGGGTGCTGGGGGCCCTGGGGTGCTGGGGGCCTGGGGCTGCTGGGGGCTTGGGGCTGCTGGGGCTCGGGGGTGCTGGGGGCCCGGGGGTGCTGGGGTCCGGGAGCTGCTGGGGCCCTGGGGTGCTGGGGGCCTGGGGGTGCTGGGGGACCCAGGGGTGCTGGGACTCTGTGGGTGCTGGGGGCCCGGGGGTGCTGGGGGGCCCTGGCTCCCACACGGGCACCAAGAGCCACAGCAATACTGCAGCTCAACCTCAAAGACACAAGGGCCCGAGATCACGGCAGGCTGACCCAGGTGTCTTCACCAGGGAGCACTTCCACCTAGGGAGCACCTCCTTACCCAGGGAGCACCTCCTCACCAATTACCCCACCCAGGGAGCACCCCTCATTCACCTCCTCTCCCAAGGAGCACCACCTCTCCCAGAGAGCACCTCTTCACCCAGGGAGCATCTCCTTTTCCAGGGAGCACTCCCACCAGGAATCATTCTCACACAGGGAGCACCCCTCACTCAGAGAGCACCTCCAGCCAAGGAGCAGCTGTGGCCCAGGGGTCATCCCCAGCAGGTTGTGCCTCCTTTCCCAGGGAGCACACCTCCGCCAGGCAGCACCCCCGGCCCAGGGCAAGACTCCTGTACGGCAGCACATGCTCCCCTGATCTGTCCAGCTGGAGTCGGGAATTCGAGGTATACTCAGAGGGGAGGGGGACGGGGAAGGGAACAGCGGGCACCTGCTCCCAGCCCGGCCGAGCCACTCCCCCTGAGGGAGGCTGCCCTGGGAGGAAGCGGGCAGCGCTGTGGACGGAGCTTTGTGCCCTGGAGGGACAGGGCAGCCCTCTGACAGCGCTTCCAGCATAGCAGTGACGGGCCAGCCTGGCAGGGGGAAGCTGCCCCGTGTGCTGGGCACGTGCCCACCCCTGCCCCTCCCTGGGCCACAGAGCGAACCCAGCAGGCTCTGGGGTCTGGCTGGGCCGTGTCCCTCTCTCCCGAGGCCTCAGGCCTGGGGGTGGGGGCTCCACCCTCTGGGCACTAGAGGGTCAGCACAGGCGGGGGTCAGGGGTGCCTGGGGTCACCTCCGAGCCCCTGCCAATGGGATTGCAGGGCTCAGCGCTGCAGACCCCCGCCCCTCCCTTTGCCCGGTCGGCTGACCCTTCTGTCCAGGAATGCTAGGGAGGGGCGTGTCCAGGAGACGCCGGGGCCCCCGGTAGGGCAGGGAGCATGGGGCCAGCACAGGGGAGCGGACGGGGGTGCTGGGCTTGGGGCCAGCTGGGTGGGGCGCCCCCCTTGCTGGCACCCCAGAGGCCGCAGCCCTGGTCCTGGCCCCGCGCCCGGTCGATGCTTTCCTGGAGCGCGCCTCTCCCTCCGGGCCGCTGGCCGCGCTGCTCATTTCCTCACCCCAGCTGCGGACCCCCATGTCGAGGCCCCGCAGGGAAGGGCTCAGCTGGGAAGGGGCCACGTCTCTGGAGGGGGTCACCTCTCCAAAGTGCTCAGAAGTGTTCAATTGCTCCCTGGGGCCGCGGCGGCCCGGCTAAGTGACAGTCGGTGGCCCTGCGCCAGCAAGTGTGTGTGTGCGGAAACTCAGCTGCCGCCCGGAGGGGCGTGCAGGAATCCGGGGCGAGAGAGGCGGTGGGGCTGGGTGGGAACTCCCACCCCGCGTGTGGTGCTTGGGGCCGGGCCACCCCACTCCCCCTCAGGACGAGGTCTCCACTGCCCCTGGAAAATTCCACCCAGGAGGGCCGTCCTACCCGCTTGCCCCCACGGTACGGGTCCAGGCACCCCGGGGGTGTGGGCTGGCGTGGGGGTCTGGGCCCTGCCCTGTGAAGGCGCCAGGTGGAGCCGCATTCCCATGCGTGGTGCCGGTGCCCAGGGAGCTGGCCAGAGGACACTCCGAGCCCCCCAAGTTCATGGCTGAGCCCGCTGGGGGGGTGCCAGCCTGGCAGACCCCTGCACAGACTAAGGCCCCAGAAGCCCACATTTGGTCCTAGGGTGAGAACAGCTGTCACCCGGCTAGAGGTGCCCGACACTGCCGCAGCCCGGACTCTGGGACAGCGCAGGGCCGGTGCTCGTGCAGCGCTGACCTTTCAGCTGTTTCCTGAGCTCCTTCCGTAATGTTCCTTGTTAGGGGAATGTTGGTCCCCCAGCTAAGGCTTGTGGCACCAGCTCTCCACCACCCACCGCCTCAGGGACTCTCAGGCCCAGCAGGGAGGAGCGGGGGTCTCTAAACCCCTCCAGCCAGGTCTGTCCCCAGCCTGTGATGCTGACGGGTCACAGGACGCAGCTGCCTGCAGGGAACAGGCCCATCTCCCCGACTGTGGGGGTCATGGTGGGTCCCCTCAGGGCTCCAGCCCTGGGCTCACACTCCTGGGGTACCTGGACCCGTCCCTGTGGGGGACGAGCCGGTAGAACGGCCCTCCTGGGTGGAATGTTCCGGGGACAATGGAGTCCTGAGAGGGCAGTGGGGGTGGCCCAGGCCCCAGGTCTGATTGAAGGCCCCGAGCATCACACACGGGTGGGAGTTCCCACTGAGCCCAGGCAAGGAGCCAGGGGCACTGCGGGCAGAGCAGAGGACTGTCATCGAACTCCAGGAACTCCTAAAGTACGCTGTGGGGTGGTGTAAGACGCAGGCAGAGCTGTGGGTGCAAGCCTCTATGGGTGTGTGTCTGGGGGGGTGTCTACGGGGGGCATGTGTGTGTCTATTGGGGGGTGTCCATGGGTGTGTGTGTCTATGTGTGAGTCTATGTGCGTATGTCTATGTGTGTGTGTATGGATATGTGTGTCTGTGTGTGTCTATGGGTGTTTGTGTCTATGTGTGTATCTACGGGTGTGTGTGTCTATGTGTGTGTGCCTATGGGAGTCTGTGTGTCTATGTGTGTGTCTCTGGGTGTGTGTCTATGTGTGTGTGTCTATGGGTGTGTGTGTGCCTATGGGGGTGTCTGTGTCTATGGGTGTGTGTGTCTGGGTGTATGTCTATGTGTGTGTGTCTATGGGTGTGTGTGTGCCTATGGGGATGTCTGTGTCTATGGGTGTGTGTGTCTGGGTGTATGTCTGTGTGTGTCTATAGGTATATGTGTGTCTATGGGTGTCTATGTGCGTGTGTCTATGGGTGTGTCTATGTGTGTGTGTCTATGGGTGTGTGTGGCTGTGTCTGCACAGGTGTGGGTGTGTATCTGTGGGTGTGGTGTGCAGACATGGCTCCCTCCTCACAGGTTGGGCCAGCTCTGCCTGTGGGCTTGGGGGTCCTGGGGCAGCACTGGAGGGCGCCCTCGGGCTGGGCCCGGCAGTGCCCAGGCTCAGGGGCCCAGGTGGTCTAGCCTCACGCCTGTAGCTGAGGGCCGGCGCAGGCTGGGGGAAGGTCTGCGAGGGCCAGATGTGGCCTAATTAGTGGCCGGAAGGCGGCCGGCTGGACTCCAGGGAAGGGAACGGGCAGCTGCGTCCGGGCAGGGCTGGACGAGCCGAGGCCAGCGCCCGACTCGGAGCTGTCCGGGTCCAGCGCAGGCGCCTACCTCACGCCACACACGAGAGCAGCCCCAGGCGTCTGTCTGCGGGCGGAGACGGGGCTCAGGCTGTGGAAGGGAGAGAGCGGGACGCCGCAGACACGGCACAGCCGGCCGGCGCTGGCCGCGTGGCTGACCCACATTCTTCTCCCAGCCACAGACGCTCCCCCGAGACCCCCGGAGCCGGGAGTCAGCCCCGAGAGCTGCCAGGTATAGCCCCCAAACCCATAATAAAATAATTTGATCATATAAAAAACCTTATTTAAATCTAATTTTCATATGTTAAATTTTTTTTAAAGAAAAATGATTTTTGGTGCACCCTGGCTTGGAGCCCTGGTGTGGTCAGCCCAGGCCCCCTGCTCCCTCCGGAAGGCTGACAGCTCTTCCCCCTCAGGGCCGCCTCCCACCGGCTGTGCTCGAGGAGTGGGCACTGAGGACTCCAAATCACTCATAACTCATTGCATGTGCACGTACAGTTTCTCTACCACCAAGTGCTGCAAAGACGGTTTTTTCTCTAGTTACTTGTACTCTTCCCCCTATAAATCATGTGGCTCCGTAGCGGAGGGTCTGTCTCTCGCCCCGGCTCTGCGCCACAGTCTGTGTCCCGTGTCCCGTGGAGGAAGCAAGCAGTACGCGACTCCTGCCCTGTTCTCTTCCACAGTCCACAAGGCTCGGTTCTCTTGGCTGCCTCGGCTGTCCCGCACAGGGAGGAGAGGCTGAGGGAGGAGCTGAGGGAAGAGGAGCTGAGGGAGGAGGGGCTGAGGGAGGAGCAGAGGGAGGAGGAGCTGAGGGAGGAGGAGCTGAAGGAGGAGGAGCTGAGGGAGGGGCTGAGGAAGGAGGGGCTGAGGGAGGAGCTGAGGGAGGGGCCGAGGGAGGAGGAGCTGAGGGAGGAGGGGCTGAGGGAGGAGCAGAGGGAGGAGGAGCTGAGGGAGGAGGAGCTGAAGGAGGAGGAGCTGAGGGAGGAGGGGCTGAGGGAGGAGGGGCTGAGGGAGGAGGAGCTGAGGGAGGGGCCGAGGGAGGAGGAGCTGAAGGAGGAGGGGCTGAGGGAGGACCCGAGGGCGGGGCTGAGGGATGAGGGGCTGAGGGAGGACCCGAGGGCGGGGCTGAGGGAGGGCCCGAGGGAGGGCCCGAGGGAGGGGCCGAGGGAGGAGGAGCTGACAGAGAAGCCAAGTCCAGGAGCCAGCCGGGAGAGCAGCTGTTGCTCTGCAGCCCGAGTGCTGTCCACACTGCAGGGGTCTGAGATCCCCGGGGACTGCGAGGTCCAGGCTAGCCTTGCCAGCAGGCGCTACAACTGCAGAGAGGCCGGGCCAAGAGCACAGAGACAAGCTCAGTGCTGGGGTGCTACCTCGTGTGCGCATGTGCATGCGTGTGCGTGTGCGCTGTGTGTGCATGTGTGTGTGTACGCGTGTACACACCATGTGGGAGGCAGCGCCGGGCGCAATCCCTGCAGGCTGTCTTCCTTGGGGTGACCTTGTGCGACTCCAGCAGTGGGGCACGGCAGAGACGGCAGACTGAGTTTGAGGGTAGTCACCGGCTCTGGCCATGTTTCCTTCCCACGATGAGTCATCTGTGTGCCTCCTCTGGGCACGTGTGCTCACAGGACATGCTCCTCCCAATAGCGGGGCTGCGGTCACACGGCCAGGCTGTGCTTGGGGCCCTGCCCGGCAGGGAGCGTCCTGGTGGCTCCTCTCCTGGCTCACATGCCCGCGGGGCCGTCCCTTGCGCCTGTCTGCTCGCGTCACGTCAGCGAGGCTTTCCCGGGCACAGCTGCTGCAGGGCTCACGCGGGGCCGGGCCGGGGAGGTGGCAGCGTGAAGGCAGCGCGTGACCTCTGATGGGGCCGGGAAGAGGGGCCACCTGGTCCAAGGGACTTCTGGCTTCACATTTCCCAATGGGCTGGAGAGGGGCCGACCGTGTGTGTGAACAGGGGGGAGAGGGCACGTGTGTGTGTGTGCACAGGGGGTAGAGGGCACTTGTGTGTGTGTGCACAGGGGGGAGAGGGCACTTGTGTGTGTGTGCACAGGGGGAGAGGGCTTGTGTGTGTGTGCACAGGGGGGAGAGGGCACATGTGTGTGCATGGAGGAAGAGGGCTCTTGTGTGTGCACAGGGGGGAGAGGGCCCATGTGTGCACAGGTGGGAGAGGGCACGTGTGTATGCATGGAGGAAGAGGGCTCTTGTGTGCACAGGGGGGAGAGGGCCCATGTGTGCACGGGTGGGAGAGGGCACGTGTGTATGCATGGAGGAAGAGGGCTCTTGTGTGTGCACAGGGGGAAGAGGGCCCATGTGTTCACGGGGGGAGAGGGCACGTGTGTGTGCACAGGGGGCATAGGGCTCGTGTGTGCAGAGGGGGGAGAGTGCTCATGTCTGCGCACAAATGGGAGAGGGCTCGTGTGTGCACAGGTGGGAGAGGACACATGAGTGTGCACAGGTGCAGGCATGGGCTTCAAGTGCGAGCACTGTTTATGTGCGTATGTATGTCCTGTGTGGCACTGGTGTGTGATAGTATGCATGCACTTACACGCATGTGCTATGTGCATGTATGGTTGCACATGTCCGTAGAGCTATTCAAGCAACTTAGAGTCCCTGTGTGTGGTTTGTGTGTGCATGACAGCAGTCATGTGCACATGTGGGCCTGTTGTGTGTGCTTATGCATACACTGTGGGCATTGTGCATGACCATGTGTAAGTGCACATACATGCTCATGAATGTCCACACACATGTTCACCAATCTTTGTGGGAGACTTCCAGGGTTCACAGCCAGGCCTGCTCATGGGGCGTCTTGCCCACCTGGCACCCCGTCTCTAACTCACCACTCAATGGCTAACTCTCTGAATAGCTGGCCAGCTGTGTGGACAGTGCCCCGCCCCTCACCCTTCCTCCCTGTCCAAGTGACTGGCCTAGAAGTCAGCTCGGCCGCTGCAGAAGCCGCTGGGCCATGAGGTGCTGCTTCCTGAGCCCCACTTTTCACTCATCACACATTGCACACACAAACCTTCCTGCCTCAGTGGGACCTGGACCCTCAAGGAGCCCCACGGGAAGTCCTGGGGCGAGGGGCGGAGAGATGCCCCTTCCCCGCAGGAGGCCTGTGGACCACGGGCCCAGACAAGGAGTCAGAAGGCCTGTGAGGACGCCTGGCCTCTCCCGGAACCCCAGAACAGTAGCCCAGCAGCCAGCCTGGGGGGGCTCCGGGGAGAGCAATCCTGAGCGACCGGTCACTCCTGACCCGGGCCAGGCCTGAGGGCCTGGGAGTTTCCGGGGTTCAGGAGAAGGGTCTGGGCTGCCAGCGGGAGGCAAGCCGTTCCCGCCATGAGGCAGTAACCCCCCACGACTTCTGCGCGGGGCTCGACCCATCTACACCATCTGCTCTTGGGGGGCTGGAGCAGCAGCTCGATGGCCCTTTTCATTATTGCGGGGTCTACAGTCCAGCGATGGAGGCTGCCCAGTGGCCACGCTCCCCCACTGGGCTTGCTGCTGAGTGCCAGAGAGGCCTGTCCAGGGCCTGGGGAACCAGATGATTGACAGCAGCCCCGGGGCCGCACCCCTGAGCTCACTGGGCTCCTGGCAGGAGGCTGGCGCAAGCGCAGGCAGGAGCCAGAGAAGCACAGGGCCGGCCCGTCCCTGCTGGGCACCCTCAGGACCAGCCGAGGGGCAGCAGAGAGCCGGGAGGGCGGGCGGGGCTCGGGCTGCGCTGGGAGCAGGTATTGATCAGCTGTGGCTGGGCTGATGGATGGAGCGGGTCCCTCAGCACACAGGCACCGAGCGCCCACATAGCCCACTGGCGCCAAAATTGTCTAGAAAGCCCATCTCGGGCGGCCGCCACTCACCGCGGCAATTACCAGCCAGCCATTAATTAGCAGAGATGAGCCGGGCGCGGGCTCCTTCCCTGTCTGCCGGCCGGGTGGGCACTCGGGGAGCCTGTGGGGGCTGCAAGAGGCAGTGGGTGGGACCCTCTGCTCCTCCTGGAGCCGCAGAGACGGGCCCAGGCACACCCGGGTCACTCGCCCTGCATGCAGCTTGGGAGGGAACCCTGGGGCCCGGGCCAGGCAGGCGGTGGGGAGCCCATGTGACAGGCCCCGCACTGCGCTCGTGGCCCTGACCTGCACCCCAACTTGCCTGGCCCGGGGCTCCCTCGTGTGCGGATTCGCCCGCTGCCCCTGAGCGCCCACCCTCTGGACTACGGTGGACGGTCAGGCTGTGGGAGCCACAGTGGTCCCGCCCCGTGGCCCACCTGCTCTTCTCTCCCCCCTGCTTCCTCCCCCTCCACTTCCTTCTTGCCCCTCCGCCCTGCCCCCAGCCCTCCTGCTCAGAGCCCTGTGAGACTGCCCTGTCAGACCGGCCTCCTCCACAAGTTTAGCTCTGAATTGTCTTGATTTTTGCTTTCTGGCCCCACCTGCAGGGCTCTGCACTGCGGGATTTCTGCTGGCCGGGCTCCAAGGGCTCTACAGGGCACCAGGGATGGAACCCCGGCTCCCCGCTGTCCTGTCTCTCTGCCCCTTGATTGTTTCTCGGGGTTGCAGGGATTGTAGAAAGGTTAAGGCACCCACTTGGCATGCATCTCCAGCTCTGACTCGGGTTCAGCATATAGTGCCCTGAGCCCCTCTAGGAGTGATCCCTGAGCACAAAGTCAGGAGTCAGCCCTGAGAACTCCTGGATGTGGCCCCCAAAAACAAAACTCACAAAAAAAAAAGCTCCGTGCTCAGATCATCAAATCTGAGCATCTTTAAGAAACTTGGGGGGCTGGAGTGATAGTACAGTGGGTAGGGCGTGCCTTGGGTTTGATTCCCAGCATCCCATATGGTCCCCTGAGCACTGCCAGGAGTAATTCCTGAGTGCAAAGCCAGGAGTAACCCCTGAGCATCGCCGGGTGTGACCCAAAAAGACAAAAAGACAAAAAAAAAAAAAGAGAAATTTGGGAAAGCTACAGAAATGCCACGGCTGGGAGACAGCCTGGGGTGGGTTCCGACGCACGTGGGGTACGGGGTGGAACTGCATGGCATGCACCCCAACCTCGCTGTGTGGCCATGACGTCCCCAAGTGCCAGGTCTGACGGGAGCAGTGGCTAGTGAGACGGTTGTTTTAAATAAGGCGGCCGAGCTCAGGCTTTGAGTGCAGGAACCCCGGCTTAGACATTGCGTGCTGCGTGTGTCCCCGACCCAGCACCCCAGGACTGGGCCCCAAGCACCTCGCTGGGAGAAGCACCCCCAAGGGAAGGAAAATCGAACAGGTCAGTGAAATGCCTGCACCCAGCATCAGGTGGAGCCATGCAGACACGCCCACACAGACGCTGGCGTTTGGGGAGAAGCTTCAAGGCCGAGTGTGGGTGGCGGGGGACACAGGGGAGGGCAGCGCAGACAGTAGCCACTGAGAGAGGGTCCAGTGCCCCAGGACAGTGCTCACACACGCCTGCGAGGGCCCAGATCTCATTTGCAGAGATCCTTAAAGTCACAGCTGCAAGGGCGGCGAGGCGGCACCGGCAGAGGCTGGGAGCAGCCGCAGGCTTGGGACCAGCGGGCCTGTCCCCACGCGCTGGGTTCAGGCTGGGACGCCTTTCCTCTGACAGCCTGGCTCGGGACGGCACACACCACCTCTGGGGGCTGCGACCGGGGCACGGGGGAGAGGGCCAGGCAGGCACAGACCCCAGGCGGGACCCTCAGGACCCAGCCCAGCTGCCGCCCCTTCCCAGCCCCCCGGCACCCCCCAACACAGCTGCTAGCTGGCACTGGAGCAGTTGGGGAGCAGCTGAGCCCTGGGCTTCGGCCCGGCTCCTCCGCCCTCTGCGGGCACCGTCACTTTGCTGCATTTCCACCAGCTATGCGTGGGCTGACTCCACCCTAGACCCCCGAAAGACTGGGTGTGTGCAAAGCTCAGTCCTCCCATCTGCCACGGGCAAAGAAGGGCGGGCCGTTGCCCCCTGCCCGGCGCTGGGGGCTCCTGCAAAAGCCTCTGGAACAGACCTGAGTGGAGATGATGCGTCCCCAAGCCCCAGCCCAGCAATTAGGAGCCGACTCCCACTTCCGCGGGGCCAACGGGGGCTCGCCCGTCTCGCCAGCCTGGAGCCCCCCACCCCCGTGCCCCAGCCATCTGGGCCGAGCAGGAGGTGGGAGTGGGGAGGGGACACCAGGGTCTGAAGTTCTGGGGGGCTGTGGGTTCACCCCACGTGGCTGTGCAGTCTGGGCATGACCCCAAGACCCCGAGGCTGCTCTCTGCCGTCTCGGGGCCACCCCACTGAGGCAGACTCCACCCATGGGAGCCCCGCCATCCTGGAGACCAGACTGTGGCATCCGAGTCATGGGAGAGGATGGAGCTGGGCTGCAGGAGGAATGGGAGGGAGTGGGCACTACACATGCACACACATGTGTACCATGTGCACACACACCATGCATGCACACACTCTGCATGCACATGGACCATGCACACACTGCATACAAAAGCACCATGCATGCACTGCACCATGCATAAGTACTCTGCATGCACACACACCATGCACACACGTGCTCTGTATGCACATACACTCTGCATGCACATGCACCATGCACAACACACTTTGCATGCACACGTGCCATGCATACTCATGCTCTGCACACATGTGTACCATACATACATACTCTGCATGCACACACACCCACACACCATGCTCAGGCATGCACCTTCCCACACCCACCATGCTGCCACCTTGTCGCAGGAGGGACACTGCAGATGGGCTGGATGAAGGCGGGAAGGCCCCGACACAGTCTCCCACAGGTGGGCTCTGGCGTGAGGCAGCAAAAGCAGAGCTGGCACAAAGGGTGGCTGCCTGGGCAGGAGGCAGAGATCTGAGTCAGGGAGTGCGTGGACCTGCCCGCCCTCCTACTCCTGCTCCTCAGCCCAGCCCCCGCTGTCTGTCCCCGCCACCCCGGCTTGGCGTGGCCTCGGCACAGTGCCCTCTGGCAGTGGCGGTGGCTGCACTCCCACCCCTTGGGGCGGGCTGTCCCCAGATTCCTGGTGTGGCCCCCAGAGTGTGGCCCCACAGTGTGTGGACCCAAACCCAGAGCAGCCTGGTGACCCGGCAGGCACCCGGCCTCATGCTCCTCCTCCCTCCCCAATGCCCAGGCGTCGGTGCTACACCTGGCCCCCGGCCCGAGCGCGTCCCACTGTCTCACCACAGTCGGGGCCAGGCCACGTGAACTTCCGTGGCCAGCCCAGTGGCGCAGACGGAGCACGGGGCCGAGGGCAGGCGGGGCTGGCTGAGCCACGGACAAATGTTTGGTATTAAAGGCGAGCAAGCTCGGGGAGAATCTCATATGTTGTGATTTATGTATCCGTCATTCCAATCATCTTAAATAAGAAAAATGTCGGTCTCCAATTGCCACTGAGAAGTGTCTGGTCTCCCGTAGACGGGAGTTAGCCGGGCGGAGCGAGGGCCGCCGGGCCGGCCAACACTTCCCTCGTCATGTAACCGATCATCCGGACACCATCAAATCAAACAACCCACTTCTAATCCGAGCCTGCTATTAGCGTTCTGGTTCAAATTTGCGTCTCTCCGTGTACCGTCCAGAAGGACACTCTAGACTCTTAGATGTTCCCAAGCTCTACAGTTTCAACTTACAGACAAGAGATAATGCAATAAGGGGGTGAAGCCTGTGGAAGCTGCTAGAATTATCAGGTTTTTCCCAGGCGGGTTCAGCTATACACACACGTGTAGCTTCACCTTCATACAGAATCATACCACAAATGTGTCCTGAGCAGACGAGACCGGCCGTGACCACCGAGGGCAGCAGTGCAATCTGCGACTGGGTTGCGGTAGGTTGGCATCCGAAAAATGACCTGGGGGAATAGTCACTTGTTTATCATCACCTCACGCTGCGGGGGCCCTCTTGAGATGTGGGAGCTGCTCGAGCCCAGCCCTCCAGCCTCCCCGGGCAGACCCTGGTCCCTGTCCTTGGGGGCGGGCAGCTGAGTGAGTGGCGCAGGCAGCAGGGGCAGGACCCAGGCTATCCCCAGCCCTGGTCGCTGCTGCCTGGGGACAGAGCCCAGAGCCCTGGGCTGCCAGGAGGAGGGACTGGCTCTGACGGGGAGGGCCCCTGGCAGGAATCTCTCCCGCATGCTGGGGGTCTGCCCTGCACGGGAAGCCTGGGTGCGTCTGCAGCCTCCTCGCGGGGGTGTGGGGAGGGGGGCTCTCCAGCCCCGGACCCGCCCATGCCCTCTGCTTTCATCCCTCTGCTCCTGGGTCCTCGCGAATGACAGGAAGACAGGCTGAAGCGTATCCCCCAGGTCTGCGTCTAGACAGACTCGGGCTGGATTTCCGTGCAGGGAGCCACAGGGAGGGGCCCCTGCTGGACCTCTCGCAGCGACAGAGACAAATGATGGGGCGCATTATGGAAGGTTCCGGGACATCTGGCCCACATGCCTGACAAGGGCTCGAGGCCCAGGGCTGGGGCCGCCTTCGGATATTTTTCAGTGACCCCCCCCCAAATAAAAAAGATTTTATGAAACCTGGAGCCTGACACAGCTTGGCCGGAGGAGACAGCGGACGCTCTGAGCATCCCCAACTGTAGCCCACCAGGAGGCACGGGGTGACCCTGGGGGCAGGAAGGGAGCCGTGGTTTGGGATTTGGGGACAATATGTCTCTGCCTTCTCTGCTCGACCCAGCCCCACACACTCCGCCTTAATTTGCGGGTCCACGCACGCCAGTGGGGCAGGGACGCCCTGCTGGCTGCTTTACGGACCCCTTACACTGGTGATGAGAGGATCTGGCGGGCAGGTGCTCTCAGGGGCCCACAGGTGCGGGGCAGGGGCACCCATGGCACAGCCAGCACTGCAGCCAGGTGGCAGGAGGGCTCAGCCACATGTCCCCCAGGCTGGGACCCCAGAAGATGCTCCGCTCCCTCCAGTGTGCGGGCTCGGTGGCCTCGCATCCCCCGCTGGATGGCCACAGAGCGCTAGGGCAGGAAAGGGGGCTCCCAGGACTGTGGCTCCGGGGGAGGCCCGGGGGGTGCTGCCGTGTGGGTTCGGCTGCCTTGGGGATAGCGGGCATGGGGGATACCCAGAGAGGGCTGGCTCTGGATCAAGAGCTACAGTGCACTCATGGACGGGGGTCCCACTCAGGGCGGGGCTGAGGTTCCCAAGAGGAAGGAGGCAGGGGGTGTGGGGGCAACACCCCGGGTTTCCGTCCCCCCCCAGCAGCCGTGACTACACAAGCAGCTGACACTGGCTGCACCTCAGCCGGGGCTGCACAGACCTGTGGCCCCAGACGCCACGTGCAGCCCAGGCCGTGACCGCGGCTGGGCACCATGTGTGATGCTGAGCGCCTTGTGGTCAGAGAGGCTGGCCGGGTACCAGAGGGGCAGCCCGGGCACAGGCTTCCCGGGAGCCCAGACGCTCACCCCCGGATGCATCAGCCGGGCCCGAGTAAAGAATCAGACTTTCGACTCGCACAGACACTTGAGCCAAGGAAAACGCACGGGCAGAGTGGGCACAGTGCAGTCGAGGCCCTCCGGGCAGAGCCCGCTGTCCTGCTCGCCGTGTGTGAGCGGGGCGTGCTGCCTGGCTCCCGCCAGCCCGCTCTGCAGTGCCAGGCTCGGGGCCCACGGCGCCTGCTGTGCCCCCTGCTGCAGCCCTGCCCGGGGCCCGCAGAGTTTCAAACACCCAAAGAACAGAAAGTCTGTGATGGCCGAGGTGCTGGAACACGGACAGTCTCAGCTGGAAAACGGGCTCAAAGGAAAGGCTCGGGGACTCGAGGGCCAGAGGACGCAGGTGGCAGAAGGAAGCCTGGCATACTCGAGGGCAGGAGAAACGCACCCGGTTTCTTTAAACACAGAAAGAGAAATCGATCCCACGGGATGGACAACAGACCGGGTCTGGCACTCTAGGGCCACGGAGGAGGTGGAAGGGAAAGGCCTTGTGGGGACGGTGACCAGCCTTGGCCGAGGCAGGCGAGAAGCCAGGGGCCCCGTCAGAGCCTGTCCAGGGAAACCACAGCCGAACCCTGAAAAAGCAAAGAACAAAAAGGGGGGCCCCCACAGCAGCCAAGAGGCAGCGTCAGCCCCACCGTCGCCCAGACTCCCAGGCAGCCGGGACCCCTGAGCGAGGCTCCGAGGACTAGGGAGCGGCCAGCCCTGAGCGGTCACCCCTGGGCTGGGCCTGCGATGCCCATGTGAGCAGGGCGTGGGGTGAAGGGAGAGGGCCCCCACCCCAAGGGCCTAGGACGCCTGTGGGCAGGGCCTGTGACAGCGGTGGGCGGGGCTGGGTGCCAGTGGGCGGGGCCCTGGGATGCCTAAGGGCGGAGTCTGGAATGATGTCCTGGGCTCCCCTGCCTCCGCCACCACGTGCTCCCTCCTTGGTCATCCCCACCAGGTCTCAGCCTCTACACTGACCCTGTCGCCTCACAGGGTGGGAACACGCCCCCCAGCCCCCTGACACGGAGGAAGGTGCCTGCTCCTCAGGCCTTCCCAGACTTGCTGGCATTCTGCCCCCCTCTCTGGGGCCGTGCTGTGCTCGGCCTGCTGCTCCCGCCTGGCTCTGACACGCGGGAGGAACTGAGGTCGCTGTGCCCAGTGCGTTTGTCTGCTAGCTGTCCTCATGGACCGGCTGCGAGGCATTTGCACCCCCAGCACCCGGGCCTGCGGGTGTCCCCTGAGGTCTGTCCACTCTGGTGCTGCCTGCAGCCTTGCGGCTCCTGGGGCAGGTGGTTCCCCAGGGACGGCAGGGAAACAGCCCCGGGCAGCTGTGCCCGGCCCGCCCAGCTCTCCTCTGCCCCCTCCCGTGCTAGAGCCAGGCTGGCAGGGAGCTGGTCCCTGGCAGAACGCCTGGACACGGGCAGGGCCCAGCCCCCCGGCCACCCTGGACACCGGGCCGCTTGGGGCAGGAGCACAGGTTCCAGGGGAGGCCGAGCTTTCCCAGTGCCCCCACCCCAAGAGGGGGTCTCTGCGCCCCACCCCTCCGTGCTGGGCTGGCTCTGTCACTCCTGGTCAGCGTCAGGCCAGGGGGCCATGGGAACCCGGGGACCCACGGGGTGGGGCAGAAACCTGATGCCTCTAATTGCGGCAGCCTCCCCCACTCCGGACACTCCCTCAAAGCGCTGCCGTGCCCCTGCCGCCCTCATCAAAGGGCCCCACTTCCTCAGGGCCCCAACTTCAGGGTCAGAGGCCACCGTGGCCTGGGGCAGAGCCCCCTCCCCAGGAGCCCCCCTTCTTAACCGAGACACGCTCAGAGGGGCCCTCGCAGCAGGAGATGAGGCCCCCAGACACCCGTCTGGCCTAGGTGTCGGCCCCTCCCGCCGTAGGGCAGAGGCGGGCTGAGGTGAGGAGCCCTCCTGTGGCTCAAACCCAGGCCCCCAAGGAAGGTGGCAGCTGCCCCAAGGGTGATGGCGCCACCAGGACATGTGGCCTGTGGGAGGGAGGCGCGGTGGGTGCGGCACATGCAGACGACACAGAAGCTGGGCCAGGCCAGGCCCCACGCAGGCTCCAGCCTCAGTGCTCGGGCCCCAGCCCCACCCGGCTCAGTACCCGTCCAGGCCGGTGTCTCAAATGCTGCCCCTCAGGGAACCCTTCTCCGGCCACACACCTGGATCCTGCACTGAGGCCCGCGTGGGTACTGGGTGGCCCTGTCTGTGCTGCTGCTGGGCAGTGCCCAGCCCTGCTGCTGAGGACACAGGAGGGGCCGGGAGACACAGGAGGAGGGGCCAGGGGCACGGGAGAGGGGCGGGGACACAGGGAAGGGGGTGGGGGGTGCAGGAGGAGGGCCGGGGAACCAGGAGCAGTCCGGGGTGCCCAGGGCCTGGCCCTGCTCTCGGCATCTCTCACCTCCCCGCCGCCCCCGTGCCCCCTTGCCTCGTGGCCGCTGAGCTGGGGGTCCCACCCCTCTTTGGATCCAGGTCTGGGTCACTGGGGTTACATCTCTGAAGCCCATGGGTTCTGAACATCCCTTCTAGCTGTGTCCCAATGTTGGCTGCAGAATAGGGGTGACCCCAGCAAGGAGCAAAGGTTCCCCTCTCACCCCAGGGGTGACCTTGAGTGGCCTTGAACACCCCCTCCAAGCCTACGTCTGAAACAGAAGCTCAGGGCCCTGGCTGTAGGGATACCCCACGCAGAAAACTCACAAACATGCTCATATACACATGCTCAAACACACGTACACATCCTCACACACACACGCTTACATATACATGCTCAGGCACACACATACTCACATTCACACACATGCTCCCATATACATGCTCAGACACACACACATATTCTCACACACACATGCTCACATATACATGCTCAGGCACACACATACTCACATTCACACACATGCTCACATATACATGCTCAGACACACACACATCCTCACACATACATGCTCCCATATACATGCTCAAACACACACGTGCACATCCTCACACACACACACGCTTACATATACATGCTCAGGCACACACATACTCACATTCACACACATGCTCACATATACATGCTCAGACACATACACATGCTCGCATATACATGCTCACACACACACATGTTCACATACATACCTCACACACATCCTCACACACTCACACACACATACTTCATACACATGCTCAGACACACACATGCTCACATACATATACATCCTCACACATACACATACTCATACACTCATACATGCTCACACTCACATATAAACACTCACATGCACACATGCTCAGACCCTCACATATACACTCAAGCTCCCACACTCACACTCCCTCTCACACACTCACACTCACTCACACACTCATTCTCTCACACACACTCACATACACACTCACTCCCTCACACACTCACATGCAACACTCACATACACACTCACACACCCCCTTTCACACACTCACACGCTCAGATACACACATTCACACACACTCCCACACACTCATTTTCAGACACTTTTACACTCGCAGCACGCACTCAGGTCCAGCTGCCTCAGTAGCTGGTCACTTTCTCGGGGTGGGGGCACCTGTGTGGGCAGGAGTCTGTGGTGGGAACACTTGCTGGGGGAGCGTGGTCCCTGGCTTGTCCGGTCCCAGCAGCGTTTGGGGGTGAAGCTGCCCCCAGCCCTGCCGCTAATCCTCTCCACATGGGGCTGGGTAGCCCAAGGCTCCTCCTCGTGCCTTTTGAACTTGTGAACAGAAATTGATTCAAGGTGACGAATTTGTAATCAGTCCATGATTGATGTGGGGGGCCGCCCCGCCCCCTCCCGGGGAGCCAATGTGTTTCCCTTTATCTCCGCGGCCTCGGACCCACGGACCCCAGAAAGCGCCAAAGTCAACTGCAAGTTTTAACTTGTGTTAGAGCAGATGCCGCCAAATGGGGATGGTGGAGGAAGCACTGGGCTGCGAGGGCAGATCGGAAGGGGGGCTATTAGCGTGATTAGGGCCATAATGACCGGCCTGTTTCCAGGGGGGCTGGGGGGAAAGCAGAACCAGCTGCTTGAATATTCTAATTTCAAAGGGGCTCCGTGCCCCCCACCACTTCTTCCTCTTCCTCCTCCTCTCCTAACCGGAGCTGCAGGGAGCGAGTCAGCCCCAGTGCCTGGCCGGCCGAGAGCGGCCGGCGAGCAGGTCGGCGTGGCCGTGGGTGCCCACTGCCCAGCCCAGCCTCACTGTTCCCGGAGTGGCCTCAGGGCCCTCAGGATGTGTAGGAGGACAGAGGACAGGACCCGGTCAGAGGGTGGACGGAGGGTGGCCGCCTAGCTGGGGTGGGGGTCGCCCGTCCTGGTGTCACTTCCCTGACACAGCTGAGTGTGGGGAGCCCCCCCAGACAGGCCCCTGCTGCCGCGGCACTGGAACCCTGCTCCCCCCAAAGCCACCTGCCCTTTCCCACGGCTTCCTCAAAGGCCTGTCTGCCCTCGGGGCAGTGCCCGTCCCGCCCACTGGCGGGAAAGAAGTGGGGTGCTGAGGGGGCACTCTCCCTCCTCACCTCTCTCACGCGTCTGTCTGTCTGTCTGTCTGTCTGTCTGTGCCAGGGGTATGCTGTGTGCAGTGCATGTGAGGCATGTAGTATGCGAGCTGTGTGTGGTTGTGGTATGGGTGTGGGTGTGGGGCATGGTGGGTGTGGGGGTGTGAATGTGGTGTGTGTGGGTGTGGGTGTTGGACATGGTGTGTGTGGGGTGTGGTGTGTGTGGGGTGTGTATGTGGGAGTGGTGTGGAGGGCATGGGGTGTGGGGTGTGGGTATGGGGCATGGTGTGTGTGGGGTGTGGTGTGTGGGGGGTGTATGTGTGGGAGTGGTGTGGGGGGCGTGGGGGGTGTGGGGTGTGGGTGTGGGACGTGGGGTGTGATCTGAGGTGGGGGGTCCATCTTCACCATTTCCTTCTCCACCATCTCCATCTTGCATTGCCTCTTCTCTACCGCCTCTACCATCTCCTTCCCCACCGTCTCCTCCCTCCCTGCCGCTTCTCTGTTCCCGGGCCCAGGCCCCTCCTTCTGCCATGGCGGCCACGGCTCACCAGAGTTCTGCCCTGTCTCAGCAGCCATGTTACATCGGTGAGCCTGTGTCCCCAGCCCAAGGTCTCTCTAGGGCCCCAGCACCCCTACGTGCCGCCTCTGGGTGCTCCATGTGGGGTCTCTGCAGCCTGCAGGGCCGGCGAGTGCAAGCTGAACTGGGAGCTGGTGCAGGACACGGGCCTGGAGAGGCGGGACAGCGGCCCAGGAAGGCTGACACCCGGCCAGGTTCCCTGCTGCCCGCCCAGCACGAGCCTGCTGGTGCTTGGAGCAAGGGCAGCGGCCGCCTCTGCACCCGGCATTGGCTGTGGGGGCCTGGACCCCCGCTCCCTGGGCCTCTCCTGTGTGCCGGGTGGTGCAGAGCTGCCAGGGGCAGTGAGGGCTGGACCTGCGGTGTGTGGAGTGGGCGGGGCGGGGCAGCCAACCTGGGGCCATGAGGGGAGGCGGGGGCGGGGCACTCAGCGCAGGAGGGCAGGGCGTGAGGAACCTGTCCCCTCCACGGAAGGACGAGCCGCCCGCTGCTTCCTCCGGCTGCCCCTCAGCTGTCCTGCCCGAAAGCAGACGAGGGCCAGTGGCTGTGACCTCCCACGCCCTGGGTGCTGGCCTCAGTGATGGCGACAGCATATGCAGGTACCGTGGTCACGTGGCCACAAAGCACCCTCGCACCCCTAGGGTCAGCCAGCACAGCCAGTGTGGGTGCCAGGCGCGGTGCCAGGGAGCCGCTGCCTCACCCCCTGCTCAGCTGTCCCTTCTGCCGCGTCCCAACCCCTCGTCTCCCAAAGAGCCCCCTAGTTCCTGCCAGCTCCTCGGGCAGACCCTCGTAGCAGAGCCCAGCACCGGGCGAGGGAGAGGGGCCTGGCGCAGGACGGGGGTCCCGAGGCCTCCCACCGAGAGAAAGCCCAGCCAGCTCGAGGCTGCTCAAGTGGTCGCCAGGGGGAGAGGACGGCTCAGCACCTCGTAGGGCATGGGGACATGGGAGCCCCTTCCTTAGAGCGGGCCCGTGGCTGTCACCCATCCATCACCTCCCACAGACATTCATCCGTCTGCCCACCCGTCTATCCACTCACCCATCACTTACCACCATCCAGCCCCCCCACACCTGTGCATCCATCCATCCGCCCACCCACTCTTCCATCTGCCCCCTCTCCATGCCACCATTCCTCCACCGGCCCACCCACCCAGTCCCACCCTGGCACCCATCTGCCATTCTCTGTCAATCTCCCCCCACATAGACTCCTCCCCTCATCCCCCTAGGCACACACTCACCCAGGGGTGTCTGGAGTAAGCACCCTGCCCTCGGAGATTAAGCCCACCCCGGACCCCACGGAGATGGGACAGTAGGGGCTCCGCCCACTGTGCTGAGGTGGGCGGTCACCACCTTGCAGAGCCTTGACCAGCCCCGCCCTGGCCCCAGTGCTCGCCCAAGCTGCCCTCAGCTGAGCTCAAGGGGGCACCTCTGGCACCTGGGGGCTGAGGGTGGGGGTGCAGCGCGGAGAGGGGGCAGCCGTCTGCTGGGCCTGAAAGCTGATCGCCCATCAAGGAGGCCCAGCCAAACAAAATGGAAAACAGGCGGTCGTGGGGCTCCGCCAGCAGGCGGATCAAAGGCAGGCGCTGGGCCGGAGCGCCCCATGCCGTCTGGTTATCAAATTTGCACTTGGCACCGACTCTCCGCTCACTCCCCTGGAGAGCAGGGCAGACCAGGGGAGCCTGGCCAGGCCGGCATGGGAACCCGGACAGGCCCCCCAGCCCGTGCCCTGAGGTGGGTCTCAAGCTGTTTCTTAAAGTGGCTCTGCAGCCCCGGGATCGGGGGTCAGGGGTCAGAGATTGAGGCAGGTCCCCGCAGGTCTTGGAGGGCCATGAAGGAGCTGGGAGTAGCCAGGAGTGACCACGGGTGACAGAACAGTGAGCGGGCCCAGGGCGCCCAGGTGCACGCGGGCACAGTCAGGGCCCCGCCCTGTCCCACGCCCACAGCTCGGGGCGGGAGCAGGGCCGAGCTGGCAGGCCACGGGCATCCGTGCAGGCGGCGGGGGTCGGCTCGCGAGAGCCGGGCGGCAAGACGGATGGCCGGAGCTGGCCGCGCCAAGCGGCCCTCGTCCATTATCGGCCTCGGCGCCTGTCATCACCTGGGGGGCGCAAATCAGAATCAAATGTGGGCCCCGGGCTGCAGCGGCCACTGCGCGGCGGCAGGTGGGGGCAGCGCGGCCCCACTTGAAAGGGAAGCCAGGGCCCAGCGCCCACGTGGCCTTTCGCTCCTTCCCGCTCCGCTCGGAACGCTCGGCCCGCAGAGCCCCAGGCCCGGGCGGCTAAGCGAACACACGTGTGCCTGCAGGGCCTCCCGCAGGGCAGGGCGGGGGAAGGAGTGGGGGAGCAGCCCCACCCGCCCTGACAGGTGAGTGATGCCCCCACTGCGTCCCCACTGGGAGGCCCCCTAGCCCCTGCTCCTGGCTAGTGCTCAGGGAGGGGTCCGCAGCTGTGGCAAGGCCAGGCGGGGGCTGGCCCTGGGGCCCTGGCCGGGCTGGCTGCCCGCGCATCGGGCACTGGGCATTCCACTGGGCCGGAGAGAGGGAGGAGGCAGGCGGGCCCACTCCCCTTCTCTGCCTGCATCATCTGTCCCTCTGTCCCCGGGACACAGAGGCGCCGCTGACCTCTCTCCATCACGGCCCGACACACCCTCGCTGGGTGATGCGGGTGACAGGGCGAGTGGGGTGCAGTCTGGGGGGGCGGCTGTGCCCCGAGCCTGGAACCCTCACCTCTGGTCCTCTCTATCCCCTGGACTGTCCTATGAGCAGGAGAAAGGGGGTCCCAGCTTCGCCGCGCCAGGGTCACCCCCACAGTGGGGACGCACTGTGAGGACAGGGTGCAAGCACAGTGTCTTTCCTGATGTCACCTCTGTCCCCAGTGGGGATCGTGGCTCTCCCACCAGAGGCAGCCCCAAGGGCTCTGGGAGCACAGGAGCACGAGCACCCCAGGCTGCCGACCCAGTTCCCCTGGGCCACTGGTGGTGGCAGACGAGGCTTGGGAGGAGGCCCCTCAATGGTGTCCCCCGTCCCAGAGCTACTCTGTGACCTGCCGATTCCCAGCTCCCTCTTTCTTCCCCTCCATCACTTTATGGCGTCTCAAAACCACCTTCACAGCCATGCCTGAGGACTCCGTGAGTGGGACTCTGGTTCCTGCCCCCCGTGCCCCCTCCCCCCAAGCAGACTGGCTATCTGATGATCCCTGTGCAGACTCAGGGGTCAGGGGCTCAGCATTTTGCTTGTGGCCACGGCCGGTCACACGGAGAGCAGCAGAGCGAGCGCTGGACTGTGGGCAGTAGCAGGCGGGGGGAGGGCCACCACATCAGGGGACCTGAGGAGGAGACAGGGCCAGGTGGGATTCTCCGATGGGATGGCGGGAGGATGAACCTCTGCCAGGTCCCGCCCCTCACCATGACCTGAGCTTCCCTGCTCTGCCAGGGATCCAGAACCTACCAAGCAGTAAGAGACTTTGTCACATCATTGGTTCTACCTGTCTCCTACGCAGGAGCAGGGTAGGGTGGGGCGCCCGGAGGGGGTGTGGGCACCCTGGGGGGGTGCGGGCCCTGCTCAAGCCCTGCTCCAGGCTCAGGCTCTGTGCCCACTCCAGCTCCTGGGAGGGACAGAGCCCGGGTGGAGAAGGGGACTCGAGGCAGGGAGCCCTGGCCAGATGCCCGGGGGTGCAGAACTGAGCAGGGAGAGGACGCTCCAGGAGTGGGGTGAAGACCTCATGCTGCAGGGGACAGATGCGCAAAGGCACCTGTGGGGCAGGCGCAGGGGACCACAGGGCCTGAAGTGACCTCTGAAGACCGGGCTGCCCCCAGGAAGGAGGACATGGTCTGTCATGAAGGGGGCTCTTCTGTGGCCATGCCGGGAGGAGGGCCATGATCCTCCCGTCCACTGCTCAGACGCTTCCCAGTGGCGGGAGGGTCAGGCCTCTGGGGCGCTAGTTTAGCTCAGGGCCTTGCTCCCCTCCCAGACCGGCGGGCAGCACCTCCTCCTCTCCACAGCCCCCTGGAAATGTTCGTCTGTTCCCTTGTTCCCTAAGGTCTTCTAGGGTGGCTCCTGCATTCACGGCCTTTAACCCGACAGCAGATGCCGGAATCTGATTGCAGGGGTCAGTCGCGCTGTGCCAGCCCCTCAGGGATCACTCCTGGGGGGGTCTTGGGCCCCCTGTGTGGTGCTGGGGGTCAAAGGCACAGCACATGCAAGGCGAGTGCTCTAGCCCTTGTGCTGTCTCTCCAGCCCCCAAATTGTCTGTAAGTTACACACGTGGTCAGGAGTGCCTGACAGCTCACACCCTCAGCGCCCTTGGGTGCTCTCCCCCAGCCCCAGCACGCTTGCTTGTCCCCCTAGGACATGTGTGACAACCCCCCCTGCTTCCCTCCGGGCCCCTGCGCCCCTGGGGACTGAGGAGGTGCCTGGGCCAGCACCAGGGACAGCTCCCAAGACCTGAGCCCCTCGCCCCTCTGGGTCAGAGGACGGGTGGCGGGAGGGGGGGTCGCTGACCAGTCCCCAGGCCTGGCGAGGGAGAGAGGGAGGGGTGCGAGAGGCACGCAGGCTCTGGGAGAGTTCTCCATGGAGGACCACCTTTCTTGGGAAGGGGGGCTGTGGAGGAGCTGGGCTAGGTGGGGCAGGGGCCGCCCCCCACGCCAGTCTGTTCTCTGATAAGGCCTGTTCCACTATAAAGCGCGCGCATCACCTCCACGCTGCCTGTCACCGGTGAGTCAGAAACGCCCCCTGCCCTGCTGTTGGATGGGAGGCAGGGGCGGGGCAGGGGTGGGGCCAGGACGGGTGGGGCGGGGCCGGGCAGGGACAGGACTGGCAGAGGCGAGGCCAGGACGGGGACGGAGCCTTTGGGGGCGTGGCCTGAGGTGGGGCCAGGATGGACGGGGCGGGGCCGGAGGGAGGGGCGGGGCCAGGCTGGGAGGGAGGGAAGGGGAGGGACGGAGCAGGACAGGCGGGGGCGGGGCGAGCTGCTTTCCCCACGTTTCCCAGAAAACCTCTCTGAAGCGGCCCTTGTCCTTCCTCCTCCTGATGAGAAAGCCACAGGGTGACCAGAATAGACAGGTGCAGGGCGGGAGGACGAGGACAGAGAGGGGCGGCGTGACCGTTGTCACCGCCAGGTGGTTCCTGGAACTTTAGCCTTAAAGCAGCGCGCTGCCCACTCTCCTCCCCCTGCAGGAGGGTCCCACAGGCTTCTGGAAGCTGAGGGGTGGGAGAGCACGGGTAAGACTTGTACCAGCCAGCTGTGGGCGGCGTCCGGCTGAAGCCAGCAGCTGGGGGGCACACACAGCTCTGCCCTTGTCGACCCCTCAGTGATGGGGGGGGGCATAGACTGGGGGACTGTGAGGAGCTCCAGAAAGAGGGTCTCTGGGTGGAGAGCGACAGAGGGGAGACACTTGCTTTTATGTGGCCGGCCTGGGGTCTATCCCCAGCACCCCATAGGGTTCCCCAACGCCCCAGGAGTGATCCCTGAGCACCGCGAACACCGCGAAAACCAATGAACTTAATTAACATAATGAGCGTCTCAAGCCCCCGCTGCCCCGCGGTCAGGGCCGGCTGTGGGTGTGAACTGGGCACGGAAGGTCCCCTGTAGCAGACAGGGTCACCAGGCCACCGGAGCAACACCAGCCAGGCAGCAAGGTCGGAGTGGGGTGGGAGGGGCGGGCAGGGGGCGCGGGTGGCCCCAGAGCGCAGGGCTGGAGGCCAGGGAGCCCGGAGAGGGCCCCAGTGGCCACAGGCTGCTGGGGTGGGGTGTAGCGGGGGTCTGCAGACGTCCAAGGACGGGAAGTGACAGGATGGGTCCCCCAGGGAGGGAAAGCAGCGTCCACGCCCACGGCAGTGTGGCCGCGCGTCCACCCTGCGCAGGCACACACGGCGGGGACGCATGTACCCACGGCCACCGCCCACGCTCCCTTCGCTGGCCTGACCCTTCCTGAGAACCCCAGAATCGCCAGGCCAGCGACCACCTGGCATTCCACCCTGTCACTCCATGACCCGCCAACATGGGGGCCCAGGCCTGAGCTCTGCCACGTGCCCCCAGATTTGTGGCACCTGCAGTCCAGGGGCACAATCTGAGTCTCCAAGCCCCAACCTCCCCCTCACCACGCCTCCATCGACCAGCTCCTGCCTGCTTCCCGCTCCCACAGTGCCCCCTACAGGCTTTCTGTGGAAGAGCAGCCAGCGCTCTTCTAGGATCGTGGGGACCCCTAAGATCCTGGGGGGCCTCACTCACCTTAAAGGCCTGAGTCCTGTGAAGCTGCAAGGGACATCCCTACTGGGACCCTGCCCCTCGCCCCATCATTCCTCTGAAATAGCCTCTTGGGCCTCCTGGCTGTTCCTGGCGCAGACCCCGCACCAGGAACCCAGAGCCCTTGCCCAGCCTCTGGCTCCCTAACCCTCTGCCCCTGCACTCAGCCTCGCCCATCTGCCTGGCCCCGCCCCCCCCAGCGCTCTTGAGAGCAGAGATGGTGGAGGTGCCCAGGGTGGGCATCAAAGGCGTTAGAGGGCCTCGGCGGGGGGGGGGGGGGCGGTGGAAGCATCCCACCTGTCCCTGTGCTGGGCCCCACCTACACCCGAGCAGGGGCTGGTGCATACTCCATCCCCTCCTAATGAGCCCGTTTCTGTTTGGGCGTCACAGCCACCAGTGCTCATTCCGGGCTGCCTCTTACTCAGGGTCACTCGGGGAGGGGCCGGGACCACCTGTGGCCAGGACCACCTGTGGCCAGGGACCAAGCTGGTATAGCTGCTCCCTCCTAGACTCTCCCACCCCTCAGACCTAAATTTTTGTTCATTTTGTTTTAGGGCCACACCCGGCAATGCTCAGGGGTTAGTCCTGGCTCTGCACTCGGGACTCACTCCATGTGGGATGCGGGGGATTGAACCTGGTGACCGTGTGCAATGCAAGCCCCCTACCCACTGTACCATCTCTCAAAACCCTCAGATTCAATTCTTATGGCTTTATTTTTTGTTAGTAATGTAAATGACATTTTATTTTACTATTTTGTCTTTGAGGCCCCACCTGGCAGTGCTCAGGGAACTATATGGGACGCCTGATCAAACTGGTTGGTGTTTGCAAGGCAAGTGCTCTGCTGTACTATCTTTCCAGCCCCACAGAAACGACGTTTTAACTGCATTTCCTAATCGCCCTCTCAATTGCAGTTGACAGAAATTTATTGTTTTTCTCTCCAGAAATTTTGCTAAATTCTTTCATTAATCCCACTGAATTCTGAGAGGCTCTCTGAGGATTCTGTGTAGAAACATCTGCCCTAGCACAATGGTCCCAGCTGGGTCTGTGTTCACCCCTATTTCCTGCCTAATTTCCCCGCTAGAATCACCAGCACAGCACGTGAGAGTGGGCTGGCGAGACAGCAGAGGATCAGGCGGCCTCATGCAGCCCACCCAGGCTCCATCCCCACAGCCACGTGTCGCTCCCTGAGCACAGAGCCAGGAGTCAGCCCTGGGCACAGCTAGATGTGGCACTGTCACTGTCATCCCGTTGCTCATCGATTTGTTCAAGCGGGCACCAGTAACGTCTCTCATTGAGAGACTTATTGTTACTGTTTTTGGCATATCCAATACACACGGGTAGCTTGCCAGGCTCTGCCGAGTGGGCTCCATACTCTAGGTAGCTTGCCGGGCTCTCCGAGAGGGGCGGAGGAATCGAACTTGGGTCGGCTGCGTGAAAGGCGAAAGCCCAACCGCTGTGTTAGTGCTATCGCTAGATGTGGCAAAGGAAAAAAAAATTACCTGAGTGTGAGAAGTGGTTCTCATACTAGATCCTATTTTTTTTTTCTTGCTTTTTGCTTTTTGGGTCACACCCAAAATGCACAGTGGTTACTCCTGGCTCTGCACTCAGGAATTACCACTGGCAGTGCTCAGGAGACCATATGGGATGCTGGGAATCGAACCTGGGTCAGCCCTGTGCAAGGCAAATGCCCTACCCGCTGTGCTATCTCTCCAGCCCCTCTTATACTGGATTCTAAAGGGATCTAATTGTATTATTCAATGTAACAGTTGCAGTAGACTTTTAGTTTCTTTTTGTCTGAGACTCACTTGAGGTTAAGAAAGTTCTGTTCCAACCCAAGTTGCTAATGGAGTAAGTTTTTCTGTTTGGGTTTTGTTTGGGCCACACCTGGCCCAGGGCTTCCTTCTGGCTCTGCATTCAGGGTCACTCCTGGCGGGGCTCAGGAGACCATCCGGAATGCCGGGGATCGAACCCAGATTGGCAGCGTACAAGGCGAGCGCTCTCTCGAGCCCCAACACAGTGAGCTTTTAAAGAGAGATGGATTGTAATCACCAACTCTGCAAAATATGTTCAACGTTCACCAAGATGATCAAGTGGCTTCTCTATTTGGGAGAGCTGATGTGACGGATTCGTCACTGACAGCCGTATCCTGCAAACAGGCCCCTGACGTCTGCGCATGGAGATGTCCATGCATGAGGGTTCTCTAAGGACTGATCTTGTACCATAAATGAGATGGGGGGTGGGGAGACCCCCGTGGTCTGGGCAGGGTCTGTGCTGCCGTTGAGAGGCCTGTGTGCTCAGTGCTCAGTGCTCAGTCTCACCCCGGGGCTGGGGCGGGCGCGGGCAGAGGGCGCCATCTCCCTGGGAGACAGTTGGACTATTTTCTTATGAAACTATACACAATTCGGGACGAACAGACAGCACAGGTAAGGCTCTGGCCTCACGCTTGGCTGGCCTGGCACTGCGTAGGTTCCCCCAAGTACCACCAGCAGTGACTCCTGAGCACAGAGCCAGGAGTAAGACCCCTGAGCACAGCCAGGAATGAACCAAGCCCCCCACAAACTAAGCCCGCCATCGGGCAATTCTCTCCCTTGGTCCTCATCCAAATGAGCCACAAACTTCAGTCCAAACAGCCGAGGGCAGCGCCACTGACCACAGCTCAGGGGCCCTTGGGGGTGGGGGGGCAGGCGAGGGTCCTGGCCAGCAGATCAGCCCCAGGAGTCTGGCTGCGCTGAGGAGTGCTGGTGCCAGGGAGGGGCAGGGAGGAGGAAGGCACAGAGGCTCTCGGGATCCCATGCTCTGCACAGCGCCCCGAGAGGCGAGGGCGAGTGAGGTCCCGTCATGGGGGCTCCGTCTGGAACAGAGGTAGGAGGGGGCAGCGGCTGAGGGCTCTGGCTGTGTGCCCAAACCCCCCGTTTCAAAAATGTCTATTTCTGGGGCAGGAGTAGAGTGGGTAAGGAGCTCACCCTGCACACAGCTAACTCGGGTTCGATCCCCGGTGCACCGCCAGGAGTAACTCCTGAGTGCAGAGCCAGGAGTAACGCCTGAGCATCATTGGGTGTGGCCCCAAACCAAAATAATTAAACATAAATGTGTATTTCTAAACAGCTCCGCTCCCGTGCCTGCCTCCCCACCCTGGGCTCCCCTGACCTCAGGCCACGGAGCTGGGCACTGCAGACTAGTTCAGGGGGGCCGTGACCATCAGGTGACACAGGCAGGAAGGAGGCCCAGAAGGGCCCCTCCTGGGACCAGACAACCCCCCACCGGCCGCGGGAAGCTAGAGCGGCTCCCTCATGCCGGCCGCTGGGTCTTGGCTCCAGGCTTAGTTAAACTGTTTTTATCCCCCATAAATCCTCCTAAGCTACACTAAGGCTCATCAGACCCCTCAATTGCTATTTAAGTGTTTTTCCTGCACTAACTGCTCCTTGTTAAATAGTTTGACATTTATGCGTCTAGACTCCTGCCCGGCTATTGATTTGGGCCGATGCTGGTGGAGGCAGGGCGCAGCCGCCCATTAGCGCTGGGAAGTGAATTACCTTCCATTGTCCACGCTGGAGCCCAGGGCGAGGCGAGGGCAGGGCCAGGGCAAGGTGGCACCCTCCCAAATGGTGCGCCTCCTTCAGGGGAGTGAGAGCAGGGCTGTGGGGCGACCCGGCGGGGTCATGCTGTCTGCTGCGTGGCCGCCCACCTCCTCTCTCAAGGGCACACATGCCAGGGGTCACGTGGGACAAGGCCAGCTGAGGGTGGAAACACCCATCCTGGTGGCACCTGTGGGGCTGCTCAGGCCCCTTCCTGCCTCAGTGCCTTTGCCTATGCTGCACTCGCAGGCTGGGATACCCTTTTTTGCTCCCGCTTTCAAACTCCTACACATCCCTTAAAACCGCAGGCAGATGCCCCCTTGTCAGCAGCTCTTCCTGAGGCCATGGGTGGAGGTGAACACAGCCATTGTGCTAGGGGCCAGCCAGACCTCGGTGGCCTCCAGTGAGTGAGGAAGGACAGGGCCAGCCCCAGCTCTGGGTTCCTCTCTGCACAGCTGCCTGAGTTCTCCAGCCCAGGCCCAGGCAGGGCTGCCGGAGCTTGTGGGCAGAGAGTGAATCTCCAATCAATACCCAGGATGTGGGCGGAGCCGCGGGGGGAAGCCCCATCCCAGCCCACCTCTGCTCCCACACTCCCAGTCCCCAAACACGCAGACACGCAGAAAGCCCTGAGGAGGCCCTGGTGGCCATGACACAAAGACGAACTCGGGCCGCGAGCCGCAGTGCCCCCCTCGCGGGAGTGTGAGGTCCAGGGTCGCTCAGGTGGCTGCAGGTGGCCAGTGGGCCGGATGGTAGGGCCAATGTGACACCCTGCCCAGTCATGCGGGTCCCTGGGGGGCCTTCCCTGATGGCCTCATCCCTTCTGGACCCTGTGCCCCACCACCAGTGGCCAGCTGGGTGCTGGCCTCTCCTTCCACTGAGCGTTCTCCGCAGCGGGAGCATTGGTGGGATGCGGGGGTCCACCTTCTTTTTTGCTGCAAGTTTGGGGGCAGGGAATGACCCCCCCATGGAAACTGCTGGCCCCATCCTGTGGATTCCCCTTCCCAGATGAGCGCTGAGCACCTCTCTGGGAGCAAAGCAGTGCCTTGCCGCTCGGGTATCTGAGACCTAGAACCTTTCTAGGTGAGAAGCAAGGCAGGAGCATCTCTTGCGAGCACCCCTGGCCCGCCCAGCCAGCCCCTCAGAGCGAGGAGAGGGGGACACTGCTGGGAGGCGAGACCATTCAGGGTTCCGGAGCCCCTTCCCGTATCACGGCATCAGGACGGGCTGAGAGCACAGGTGAGGCGAGACGGAACGGAGACGGGGCGCCAGGTAGGGCTCTGGGGTTCACTGAGCCTCCCCCTCTGTCTCTGCCACCTGAGTCCTGCTCAGTGCTCCCTGCGTGGGTGATGGCTCTGACCTCACCCCAGAGCTGCGACAGGCAGCGGGAGCGGGTAGGAAAGCTCCCCCACCCGACCTCTGGACCAGGGCTTCCCATTAGCAACCACAGGTAAAGATCTGCGGTGCCTGTTCCCGCAGTGGCGGGGGAGGGGGCCGGCCGCCCAGGAAGGACCGGAGGCTTGGTGGCTGGGGGTGGAGGGTGAGCACTCACCTTCCTGCTGCTGTGAGAAGTGCCCCCACCCCACCTGGACCCTCGACAGCTGCCAGGAAAGTGCCGGAGCCTTCAAGGGCAGCCGGCAGCCCGCCCAGTGTCTGTCTGGGCTCTGGGGGCTCCTTTTCCTGGCTGGAGGCATGCAGCCCTCCCTGCCGGGGTACCCCGGGCTCAACCACCCCAGGGTCTCAACACCAGGGTGCCAGCCCCAGGGTGCTCGGGCAGAAAGACTCCTGTGCGGGATCCTGCAGGGGGGCTGCAAGCTGAGCCCATGCTCCTGATGGCCAGGCAGAAGTGGGGGGCGGGGGATGCTGTGCGTCCATGCATGTCCCTAAATGTCCATGGGCGTTCCCGGAGCCCCGTGCATCCATGCGTGTCCCTGAGCAATCGAGCATCCATGCGTGTCCATGTGAGTCCAAATCCATGTGCATCCCCATTGTCACATGCATCCATGTGCACCCCCAGCATCACGTGCATTCACATGTGTCCCCAGCCTCACAGGCACCCATGCGTGTCCCTGAGCATTCGTGCATCCATGCGTGTTCAAGTCCATGCACAACTCCAGCGTCACGTGCATCCATGGGTGCCCCAGCATCACGTGTGTCCATGTGTGGCCCCTGGTCACCACTGACCATGCACGGCCCCCAGCTCCCTGCGCCCCTAGAGTCACGTGCGTCACATGCGTCGAGGGGCGGATACCCCCAGTGTCATGTGTGCTCATGCACACCCCCACCTGCGTCCATGCACGGTCCCCAGCTCCCCGCGGAGAGCGTCCGTGCGCCAGCGTCACTGCGTTCACCCGTGTCTCCGTTGTCCCGTGTCCATGCATTCTCCCAGCTCCCTGAGGGTCCCCTGTCCTTGCGCCCTGCTGGCTCGGCAGGGCTCCCCATGAGCAGGCAAGTGGGGGGCGGGGGTGAGGAGGACTGAGGTTGAGGGATTGGGCGGGGGTGGGAGTCCAAGCCCAGCTCAACGCAGGGACCAGAGTCCCTCGCTGTGGAATGGGACCATCCCAGTCCAGACTCAGGCCGAGTTGGGCCCCCTCGGGCCCCGCCCGCCCGCACAGATGCTGATGTGCTCAGGCAGCCGAGAGGGGCGGCCCCTGGGAGTAATGAGCGCAGCCCCATGCCCACCCACCCGCACGGATTCCATCCGGCCTCTCTGCTGTGCTCGCACCCACGATTCAACCTCTGACCCCGAGGGGGCACCGAGGGCGCTGTTTATCTTACACATTAGTTCAGGCAGCGCCCCGGACCTGGGAATGCGGACCCTGCTTCTGGCCGATGCCGGCCACCCCCTTTCCACGGCATGGGTGGAGCCTGGTGAGTGGGAATCCCCAGGGCTGTCCCGCCCCCCGCAGGGTCCGAGCCTCTGGCTCTGCGTGGACAGCCCTCAGCCTCGCCAGTGGACAGACACCTGGGAGGTCTTCTCCATGTTATCCCCTAGAGGCACCGGGCTGGAACCCCGACTCCTTCAACTCCTGCCCATCACAGGCCTGGGGGGGCCCTCAGCAGTGCCCCAATTCAGGGCTGGCCAGTCCACTGGGTTCCTGATGGCGCTTAGCCCACACCTCAGGGACGGTGTGTGGAGCCCAGCAGGCGGGAGTCCTCGATGACCTGGAAGTTTCCCCCGAAACCCAAGCCCAGAGACTCCCGGCCATTGGGAGCCTGAGTCCAGCGTTCCCCAGACTCGTTCCCAGCCGTGCGGCAATGCACTGTGCTTGCTCTCCGCCCTCCCCTCCCCCTCCTCATCCGTGTGCAAACCAGCCCCTCCTTGTCCTCTCTGAGGCAGCCGCCCTCCTGACACAAATTCATTTGTCTCCACTGAGGGAGAGAATTGCAAAGCAAACAAATTAGGCGCAGGCCGCTGGGCTGGGGGCACTCTGCCGTGTCCAGGGAGCCTCTGTGGTGGCCATGGCCACGGCACAGCAGGTTGGGCGCTACCCTCGCACACGGCTGACCTGGGTTCTATCCCCAGCACCCCTCAGAAATGACCCCTGAGTGCAGAGCCAGGAGTCAGGCCTGAGCACCGCTGGGTGTGACCCCAAAACAAAAACCAAGGGGACCTCCTCCCACCTTCCTGAGAGGTCACCTGGGGGGGAACCTGCTGCCCCTCACTCCCAGGACCCTCCTCCTCCCCTGGGGTGCACCAGAGCTGCAGGAGCAGCTACCTGCCTATCAGCTCAGACAGCAGCGAGGGAGCAGGGCTGGCCACCCCACTCTCCTCCAGGAAGGTCCCTCGGAGGCGCCTCCTGCCCCCCACCCCGGTGCCCCGGCCTCGTGGTGCCTGTTCTCGCCTTCCCTTGGGGGGCCGACACAGCGCTAGGACTGGCGCACCCGGTCTCCCCCATCCCTTCCTCTGCTCCGTCCTGCTCCCCCTGCTGCAGCCTGCCCACACCGGAGCTGGCTTTCAGCACACAGCAGGGCACAACAGCACCACCCATGGGCACCCTCCGGAGGTGCTTGGGGAGTCCCTGCACATGCCTCAGCCCCCAGGGGTCCCCAGGAGGAAGGTGAAACCATGTCTCAAGGGGCACCTGGGACTGCACATTGCCCCTCCCCCACATCACAACCCCAGGGAGAGCCACCACCCTGGGGCCCACAGCCCAGGGGAGCCCAGATCACCCAGTGGGTCCATGCTGCCCGCGGCCATGGGATGGCCACCTATTTCTTTCCTAGGACAAGAGGAACAGGATGGACCTGCCCTCCCCCAGCACCACCGGAAAGGTCTCACTCAGCTTCCCTACCGGAACCGGAACCGTGGGGGGAGCAGAGGGGCTGCCTGCTGCGTGTGCACTCACCCAGGGACTGCACACACACTTCACAGAGCAAAGGGGCCAAGAGCTTTCCCACTGCTTGCCCCCGAGGGATGGAGCCGGATCCCCGGGCATACATCTGTGTGCAGGTGCAGGCCCGCAGGGCAGGGTCTGGGGTGTGGGGGCGGGGCCATGGAAACAAAGGCGGAGCCAAGGGTGGGGCCACAGGGCAGGTGCGGGGCCAGGGGGACAGAGGCGGAGCCACGGCGCAGGGGCCAGAGGAAGGGGCGGGACCACAGAGACGGGGCGGAACCTCGGGTGGGGCCACAAGGACAGAGGTGGGGCCGCTGGGGAAGGGGCTGCGGGCACAGAGGGAGCCTGGGCTGGGCATGCAGGCTGCAAGGGTGCAGGGTGACCCGCCCAAGCTCTTGCTGGGCCTTCAGGAACACGATACCCCAAATGCCGGCCACCCCGTCAAGCCCCAGGCTCGTATTTGCAGGGCACTTGGGGCTTTTGGGGAGGCCAGGTCTCCCCCTCACGGCGACATTCCTGGGCAGTGCTCCGGGGCTGCCAGCCATGGAGTCCGGGTGCCCTTTGTAGAAGGCAGTTGCTGAGACGCTCTACCCGTTTTCCTCCTCAGGCTTCTCCCACCTGGGCTGAAGGGTGTTGGCTCTATGAGGGGTGGAAGGACGGGGGCAGGGAGAGCGCCTTCAGACCCCGCAACCCGGCAGAGGCACGGACAGGCGTGCAATGACTCTCGGGGACTCTGTTCGGAGTGCACCTTCCTGGGGGCAAGCCTGCACCTTGCCCCTTCCCGAGCCCCCCAGGCCCCCAGCGTCTTCCTTCCAGAATCCTCTGCCCTAGGAGAGCAGGCCAGGTGGGGAGGGGGCTGCAGCCAGCAGGGACCCGATTTTCAGCCGGCCTCCCCCTGGCAGGGGACCAGAGACCAGGCCCACCCCATCCTGCTGGAGGTCAGCGGACACAGGGCTCAGCGCCAGGCCACGGGGCACATGGCCAGCAGATGCTCAGACCGGCTGAATCCAGCTCGAGCCTCTTGATTGAATTGGCTCACCCTGGATTTATGGAGACCAGCTCTGCGATCACCAAAACTGATCCGTGCGGCCAAATAAAGATGAACGAAGCTGGGCCCACAGGGGTCACTGCGGCTACACTGCTTATCATCGTCCCTGGGACAGGGTCGTCCGCGGCCGGGGCCGGAGGCACTCTGCCGGACTCCTCTTCAGCTCACACTCGAAAATTGTCCATAAATCTAATCTCCGCTAAGAGTCCACTGCCAGGGGCCAGGCCACCAACACGGCGGTCACCTGCTCCCGGTGCAATCACACGCAGCTTAAGAGGGCAAAATCGGGTTCCCTGAGCTAATCAATTACATTTGAGTAATTGATCGTATATTATTATTGATGAAAGCCATAATATGTGAGCTGGAAGGGACCAGCTTCTCAGCAGATTCGATTGTACGCGAAAATGGAAGGGGCACGCTCCGTTCATAATGTCAGCCACAAGCCTGCCTGGGGCGCCACTGCCCCTCCCGGCAGGGGTGTCGTGAGGAGGGGGGCTCGGGCAGGGCAGCCACAGAGGGGCCAGAAGAGAGGGGTCCTGTTGAGGGGAATGCTCCCTCACTCAGAAACGTCGAGATCTGGAGCGCGCACCAGAGTCCCCCCCTGCCCCCGCAAGGCCCCTACCCTACCCCCACCCCTGGCTTCCAACATCCTGCGAACCAGCACCTGCACTGGGGAGTGGGTCGGGCAGGACAGTCTCCCTGCCACTTCTCGCCAGGAGCACAGGGCGGCAGGGGACAAGTCTCACCATCATCCCCTCCCTGCCTGTCGCCAAGCCTGGGACCAGCTGCTGTGTCTGAGCACCCCGTCCCTCCAGCGCGGACCCCCCTTGGAAAGGTCCCTCCCCTGAGGGGCACTCAGTCACAGTGGGGACCAGGGACCCTTCCGGCCTGCTGAAGCACCATTCTCCCTCGTTCGTGGTCTGGGGCCTTGGGGAGCAAGAAGAACCCGAGCTCTTCCACGGCTTCAGGCCCAAAGGGCGCGCCAGGAAGGAAGGGTGCCCTGGCTACCCGTCCAGCTGTGCTGAGGGCACACTCCGGGCACCCATCCCCGGGAGAAACAGGTCACCTACTACGCAAGGCACCACTTCAGCCTGGTGCAGTGGCCGGTCCCTGGGGTTTGTCCACCTGGAGAGTGTGTGAGTCAAGCCACCACCTAGTTCCAGGCATTTCTCAACACTCGTAAGAAGCCCCTGAGCCCAGCCGCGCTCAGCGCTGACCACCTGTCCAAGGTTGCTGGGCAGCGGCTCCACCTCCCCATCGATAGGCAGGTCGATCTTATAGATCTGATTTCCGCTTTTCCAGGAAGTCATCTCTTTTTCTCCAATTATACTGCCAGAGTCGATCAGAACTTTCCTCTAAGAACATCGTTAGGTGCTCTCCGAGTCCGGGTTCGTCCCTTTCCTCGTGTCCAGTCATCTCGTTCACTCTATTTCGTGAGATTTAGGGGCACCGCGCCTTTTCCCTGGTCTTCCCGGCGGAGGCTCTCTCGGGCAGCGCTGCTGTTTCCTCTGTCATTTCCTCTTCTTGTTTCTTTTCTTTCCTTTTTTTTTTTTTTTTTTTTTGCTTTTTGGGTCACACCCGGCGATGCACAGGGGTTACTCCTGGCTCTTGACTCAGGAATTACTCCTGGCGGTGCTCAGGGGACCATATGGGATGCTGGGAATCGAACCCGGGTCGGCCGCGTGCAAGGCAAATGCCCTTCCCCCTGTGCTATCGTCCCAGCCCCTCTTCTTGTTTCTTGTAGTTTGGCTTCCTAGTTTTCACACAGGGACACCCTGAGGGCTGGGGGCGGGGGGGACAGATGGTGTTGGGCTCCAGCTCGGGGCGCGTGATAGGCGGTGCCCTCGTGTCCCCACCCAGCTCTGCTCTGGACTGACCCCGCGAGGCTGATCCCCGGCCCTTCATCCCCCATCCAGGCCACCAGGCCCCGCTCCGAGCGGTGGTTTCCTTCCCTTTACACTCCCAGGATAAACTTCAAGCCTGTCTCGGGCAAAGAGGTTTCCGTCCGCGTTTCTGACCGCATGCGCCCCCGCGCCTACAGCAAGGAGGAAACGACAACTCCCAGCATCCCCTGGGCTTGGCAAACCACGTGACCGTTACCTGGCCAACGGGCTGCGAGCAGCGCTGACGTGGGGTAGGACAGCCGCAGGTGTGGGCTGGCTCCCCAGCACCCCGGGGTGCCCCTTAGCCCGGATATCCGTCCAGAAACAGACGCCCCTGCTTTCATGCCTCCTGCCCGTGTTGGACTCCCTGGGACCGGCGGCCACCGTGTCTGGGCTTGCGTGTTATTTCCAACACGCGTGGGCCGGCATCCCTCGACCCCCAGGTCCCCCTCCGGTTTCCCCCAGACCAAGTAGTGGGCCCAGGGTTCTGACGGCCTCGGAGCCGTGGGCTGCTGCAGACGGCCGCGTGGCCCTTGCTCTGGCCGGCGCAGCCCTGGGGCTGGGCCTGGTTCCGGCAGTCCTGGCGACGCAATCCCGGAGGTCGCGGGCAGCCACACTGTCCCGGCCACCCTCACGGGTGCCCAGAGCCTGTGCAGGCGTCTCCCGCACGGCTCCCCCCTCCTTTCCCCGCGGGACCCCCAGCCCAGCCTCCTTCCTCCCACAGAGCAGGGCAGGTTGGGCTTTCGGCCTCTCCCGGCTGGACTCTGGAGAGCCTGTCGTGGCCCACAGCAAGGCACCCCGCGGACCTGGTCTGGGGGCCTCCTGCCACCCACTTCCTGTCCCCCAAGCAGGACCCCCCAAACTTTACTTCCTCTCGTTTACTTCCTGCCCCCATGTATTTAAAGACAAGAGGCCTCAGGGGCCCTGGGTGTGCCACAGTCCGTGCTGACTTGCTGTTTCCTGTCTGAACAGCGGGAGGCCCCTTCGCTGCAGAGGACCACGCACCCTCTGGTGGGTGGGCTGGGCTGCCCTCTCACACAGAGGCCCGCCATGGCAGAGGAGAACCAAACACTTTAATAAAACATGAGCAGCTTTGTGGATAATGGTGCTGGGTGCTGAGTACCCCCAGTGCTATACCTAGTACTTGAGCAGCCAACGTGGCTGCTGCCGGCTCAGTGATGCGAAGTAGGACCACCACCATGGCTTGTGCCCATCCTCCTGCCCCCTTACCCTCTGGGGGTCTAGAGGGTCCCTGTCTGGACTGGCGCCCGGGAGAGGGTCTCGGGACCCCAGCCTGCTTCTCTGAGGCCCGGGGAGGGAGTTCTGGGGCCCTGCCTGTAGAGGCTGCAGAATGAAATCCACGCGGCCGGCTCGCTTCATGCGCGCGGGGATGGTGACCTTCTTGATGACCTTGGCATAGCCTGGAGCCTGCGCAATGACCAGGTGGGAGCCGGGAGGCAGCAGCCGCCAGTAGTCACCGTCAGGGGCTGTGGACACACATGGCCACCAGGGCACAGGGTCACACAGGCCGCAGAGGGGCTTGGAGGGGAGCTGCAACCTGCAGGGCAGAGACGCCCCAGAGCAACCCGCCAAGTCGTCCAGGTCTGTCCCCCTCACTGCCGAACTCCTATTCACCCCTCAAATCCCGGCTCTGAGCCACCTCCTCCGAGGCCTGCCCAGAGCACCCATCCCCACCCCAGCCCACAGTACCTCCCTCCTGCCCTGTCCCCCCAGCCCACATAGCCACACATGGGCACTTGTCCGTCAGCCAGAGCCACCAGTGGTGGACAGAGTTCTGGGTGGGGGTCAGGCAACAGATGGAGGACACAGCTACCACCATCCCTCAGCTGGACCCCAGCAACATCTGCCCCCAGCAGGGCCCTCCCCCCGCCCCCCTGCGGGAGCCCACCTGTGGTGATGCCATGCCGGATGCCCTTGACCAGGATGCGGGCGTCGGGGACGGGGCGGCCGAACTTGTCCACCACCATGCCCTTGATGCCGCGGTGCACCTGGGGTGGGCGAGGGTGTGGCTGGGCCGGTGCCTCCCCAGCCCCCAGCCTCTCCCTCCTGCAGGGACCCCCTCTGTGAGGCTGGGAAACACCCCCCACATCCTCCCCCTGCACGAACAGGGCGACAGCCCTGCCTTAGGGTGCTGGTGGGGAGCAGAACCCGGGTCCCCTGGAGAGCTGGCAGCACTGTACACACCCCTGCTCACCCGCACCCCTGCACCCCTGCTCACCTGCACTACACAAACTCCAGCTCACCTGCACTGCACGCACCCCTGCTCACCCACATGAACACACCCCTGTTCACCTGCACTGCACGCACCCCTGCTCACCTGCACCCCTGCACCCCTTCTCACCTGCACTACACAAACCCAGCTCACCTGCACTGCATGCACCCCTGTTCACCTGCACTGCACGCACCCCTGCTCACCCACATGCATGCATCCCTGCTCCCCTGCATTGCACACACCCCTGCTAACACACCTGCACAAGCCCCTGCTCATATGTACACACGCACCCCTGCTTGCCCTCACTGCATGCACCCCTGCTCACCTGCACTGCTCGCACCCCTGTTCACCCTCACCCTCTCCTGAAGCCCCACATCCCTCTCACGTGAGCTGCCTGCCAGGGAACAAGGCCACGTGGGGGCCACCGCCCTCAGCACATGAGACTGGGACAGTGTCTCTCATCCCTCCAGTCTGGTGGCCCCATGAATATCAGGGCTGCCCCAGCCTCCAAGCTGCTTTCTTCCCATCCTTGACAATGCTTACATTCCTCTTCTTTCAGGAAGCCCTCCCTGATACCCCACCACACCAGGAGCCTCCAACAAAGTCACAGACCTGAGCATCTTCTCTCCCAACCCTGACTTTACTGGGCTGCCCCTGAGCCCTGGAGGGCCCTCAAGGTCAGAGGCAACTGGGCCCAGTCTTGGCCGAGTGGGAGCAGCAGGAGAGGCCCTGGGCGCGCCCCACTCCACACGCCCACCCGCAGAGGCGGTGCCTGCTCAGGCTCAGGCCGGAGAGGCCGACTGAGCTGGACAGCCGATCCTTATCGGAGGGCACGGCCGGCTGTCCCGGGGCCCCGCCTGCAGCCGCGAGCGTCCGCTATTAAATCTCGTGTCCGAGCCTTCACATGCAATCTCCACAGAGCCTTCCCAGCCCACCTAGCCCCGGAGCCCGTCTGAGCAGACAGCCGTAAAATGAAATGAGGCGAGCTGGCCCGCTGCCAGGCCGAGGGACCAGCCCCCCACAGGGTGCTGGGAGGGCACAGCCAGGAAGCCCCCGGGGGCAGCACTGGGCACAGGTGGGAGACCAGGTGTCCCTCGGGCTGCAGGGGCACTGGGCAGCCTGGCATGCTGCTGCCTGCCCCCGTGGCCCGGAGAGACCCTGAGCCAGGCTGGTCCAGCACCCACCGCCTTCCTCCCATCTCTGGGGGGACTCAGCCAGCCCTGTCTGGGGACCACCCAGATGCCCCTCTGTCCAAGCTGTCCTGTCACCTGATTTCTCTGGCTTCTTCAAGTCCCAGCTAGTATGCCACCTTCTCCAGGCAGCTGCTGCTCCTGCAGGGTCGGGTCTCCCATGGGCTCCTGACCTCTCTGCTCTTTGGGCCTCTGGCTACAGGAAGGCCGAGCTCAGGAGGAGGAGCGGAGCCCCGACTCACCGACTCCAGGAAGTGCAGAAGCGCCTCCTTGTTGTGCAGCCACAGCGGGTAGAGCGCAGCCTCGGGTGGGAACTTCACGCAGCCCAGCTCCACTATGACCTCGAAGCAGTTGCTGTGCAGGTAGTTGAAGTCCGACATGCCTACACACATGTGACTCTCGTCATGCACGCATATGCATTATACTCATCATGCCTGCACATATGTGACACTCATGCACACACACATTATACTTGTCATGTCTGCACATGCATGACAATAGGGTGCCTGCATACACGTGATACTCATCATGCATTGCACAAGTACCATTCTGTACACGTGTGACACACATCATGCATGTGCATGTATGACTAATCATACTGTGCACTAATCATCCTGCACGTGTATGACATTCATCATGCCTGTATATATGTGACACTCATGTCTGTACATGCATAACACTTATCATGTCTGAATATGTGACATTCATCATGTCTGCATATGTGTGACACTCATCATGTCTGCACACGTGACATGTCCATGCCTGCACACATGCATAACACTCACCACAGGTCATGTACACTAGTGCTACACACATGACACCACCTCCCCCAGGCATGTCTGAACATGTGCATGGCTCTCATTGTCCTGCATGTGCCACACATGACACTCATTACACCTGCACATGTGTGACACTCGTGCCTGGGGGAGGGCAGCACTCCTCGCCAACACGCATGATGCTCATCACTCCACACCACGTGCCTGCAGCCTCACCTCCTGTGAAGCTGTACCAGTCAGCACCGTTGATGACACCCCCGCTCTTCAGGAAGTTGCCCCCGCACCGGTTCTCTGATCTGTCCGTCATCATAGGGTGGGCCTCTGCGTAGGCCCTGGACAGCAGCTTGAACATCTGGAGGCAGAAGGGCTCCCTGGAGACCGGGCTGCAGGGGTGGGGCACCCACGGGGACAAGCAGAAGGGTGGCCCCCAGCCCAGATGGGGCCACAGGCCTCCCTTACAATGTTGATCCTCTGGGGCCTGGGGCGGGGCGGGGCGGAGCAGGGCAGGGCAGGGGGCGCCAGAGGGCCGAGAGGCCGTGAGTCTGGGGGGCTGTCTCGGCAGGGGGAGCCCCGTGGAGAGGTGATGGGGTCACTAGGAGCCCAGGACGCATCGGGGTCAGGGGCCTGGAGCAGGTCTGAGGGGAAAGGCTACAGTTCCACCCCGCAGACACCCTAATACTGAGCACACAGCACCCCAATAGAGCTCACAGACACCCAGATCCAGCCCGCGCAGTACTCCAAGGGGTGGTAGGACGGTGCAGTGGGGCGTAAGTGGCTGGAGGCTGCGAGCCGAGGCCATGGCCGCTACATGGGGCAGCGCTGCCCTCTGCTGGCTGCTGCCGGAACCTGCATGCCAGCAGCGCCCATCCTCCCGGAGGGCCCCCCACCCGCAGGCCTCCCGGGAGCAGCCCTGCCTCTCGCCTTCTCATCTGGCGTCGGGGAGAACATCTTCTCCTCCTCGGGGTGCTTGGAAAAGTCGAAGGGGTAGGACACCACCAGGTCCCCCCCGTGGAGGCTGGCCGAGAGCACGAAGGGGGTGGTCTGCATCCACTTCATGATGGCCTTTGTCTCGGGGGCCACCTGCCAGGACAGAGGAGGCCGCCCTCACACTTACCTGGAGGCTTCTGCCCAGGAGGCGCTTCCTGCCTTGTGGGACGCCACCTCCTCCAGGCAGCCTTCCTAGCTGAGCGGCCAGATGGCCCTCGAGGCCTTCACAGCTCCTGTCACTGCACCTGAGCAGTTTGCCCAGGTGTGTCTCCCACAGAACCGTGAGCTCTGAGGACAGACGGCCTGTCCCTTGTTCTCAGCATGCAGCCCCGAGCCCGCCCCTCCCGCTCCTACCTTCCCCCACCAGTAGTGCTGGGGGATGGCGATGTGGTCAGTGCGGGCCCCGCGGGCGCCCGCCAGCCGGTAGTACTCAGACGTGAGGTCCGGGAAGTTGCGGTTCAGGTCGAGGTTCTGCGCGTTCTGCCGCCCACTGGTCCAGCCGTTGTAGCCGGCGCCCTGAAATGCCCTCTGGGGTCAGCACCCAGCCTGGCGCGCACCCAGGGAGGTGGATGGGGGGGGGCACATCTCCGTGTGACCCTGGCCCATGAGGAAGCAGGGGTGACCCCTGCCCTGAGCTGCCCCCGTTCCCATCCTGCCACCAACCTCCTTCCTTAACCTCCAGGCTCGGGGGCTGGCACGGGCCGCTGCCCTGCCCTCCCCGTGTTCCTGAGGCTCTGCAGCGCGACGCGGCCAGTGCAGAGTGGACCCTCTGCCCGCAAGTGGGCAGGGCAGAGGGGTCCCTCAGCCCCCGTGTGCCGCAGGCTCACCTCGGCAGCTGCCACCTCGTAGCCATCAGGATTCATGGACGGCAGCAGGTGGATGCGGGTGGTGTTGATGAGGCGCTGGACACGGGCATTGCCCAGCAGGTACTCCGAGCACAGGTACTGGGCCAGGTAGATGAGCAGCTCCCGGCCCACCACCTCATTGCCGTGGATGTTGCCGATGAGCTTCACCTCAGGTTCCACTAGGGGGCGACACAGTGCAGGGAGCTCAGGGAAGGCCGGGGACCGCAGGACCCGGGACCCCACACACTCGTTTCCGCCCAAGACTCTCGCTGGCTCTGCCCTCCTCAGGTGGGGTGTCAGTTACCAGCCGCACGGTCACCCTGACACCAGAGCCTCAGTGGGTCACTCCCCAGTAGGGCTCGGCTGGTTCTCAGGCGGGCGGGTCCCGGTCCAGGCGTGAGTGGACGGCGGGAAGATGGTGAGTTGGTGGATGGAGGGGTGCAGGAGGGACAGAGAGGTGCCTGAGCAATGGCAGGACGGAGGGAAGGACGTGTGACGGAGAGGAGGGTTGTGGGTCGGTGAGCGGGTGACGGAGGGAAGGGTAGCGGGTGTGCGGGCGCAGGAGAAAGGGAAGGAAAACGGCTGAGCAGTAAGTGGCAGAAAGGAAGCTGGGAGGGTGGGTGGGTGGAAAGGGGGGCACTGGGGGGCTGAGCATGCCCGAGGGGGGCAGGAATGGACGGGCAGAGGGTGGGTGGATGATGGGCGCATGGAGAGGGTGGGCGGATGGGTGGGTGCCTGGACCGGGTGAGGGGCAGGTGGAGGAGGAGCCAGGAAAGGCGTCCGTGAATACCTCGGGGGGCCCGGAGGCACAGCTGGTCCCGGGCAGGCTGGGGCCAGTGGCCGGCAGCCCAGGCCAGGCCCCGACACTGCTGCCCTGGGAAATGGGGTCTCTCCTTGTTCCGGGGGCCAAGGCCCTGCGGTTCAAGGAGCCCCCTAGCCCGAGGAGTCCCTCAGTGTGTGTGTGTGACCAGAGTCCTCTGAGCTGTCGCTCCTGGTCCTACACGGCCTGGGGGGGAAGAGGAGAGGGGCCCTGACGCCCGGGCAGCTGGGCGGGGGGCTCGGGGCACCCACACTGCCCTGTCCAGGGCGGGACCAGCCAGGACGCACACAGGAGAGGCCAGAGCCACGGGGCCAAGCAAGAGGCATTTTCAGTCACTTCCAACACCTAAGGTTGGTCCCAGGCGACTTGCTTAGGGCCAGTCCAGCGGTGACACGCCAGGGCAGAACACTGGGGTCTCCCCAGCCAGGCAGGACCCTGGGCTGAGCCGTCGCTGAATCTTCCCGCCTGGTGTGAAACTCACCGTCTCTAGCCTGGTCCACGCCCGGGGCGAGGCCGGGTGGTGGGGTGGATGCCCGGGAAGGTCACAGGGATGGGCGCAGTGCTCGAGAGGGCTTTAGGGCCCTGACCCCAGCCTGGCCCGGTGCTCCCTCAGTCCCCTGGGACCGCGCCCGGCGCCCGCACAGCCTGCGGCTCGAGTGAGTGAGTAGCCCCAGGCCCCGCCCGCCCCAGGAGCCCAGCGCTTACTCAGCTCGTGGTGGCCAGGCTGGCCCGAGAACTCGATGACCAGCAGCTCTTTGCCCTGGAAGCTGCGGCCGATGCTGTAGGTGCGGGCCACGTGGGCGCAGCGCGCGGCCGTTTGCCGCAGCACCCGCACCAGGCGCTCGTAGGGGTGGTGTGCAAAGAGCAGGAAGGTGGGCGGGGGCCCCGACGGAGGCGGCTCTGCAGCCTCCAGACTGCCTGCAAGGGAGGGCCGGGGTCAGCCGCTGCCCACCCGGGCTGCCCCCGCCCGTGCCCGGCATCCCCTGGGGGAGCCCCAAGGCCTTTCTGTTTGGAATGAAAATGCCCTTTCAGATTCTTAGTAATCACAGCCCTAGCACCCAGGGCTCCAGGGAAGGCTGCTTCGGGGAGACACACCCCTGCGCTCCGCTCTGCAGAGCCCCCTGCAGTTGGCCTGCTGTCACTACAGGGACATGCACCCCTGCTCTCTGCTCTGCAGCGCCCCCTGCAGTCGGCCTGCTGTCATTACAGGGACATGCACCCCTGCGCTCCGCTCTGCAGAGCCCCCTGCAGTCGGCCTGCTGTCATCACAGGGACATGCACCCCTGCGCTCCGCTCTGCAGCGCCCCCTGCAGTCGGCCTGCTGTCATTACAGGGACATGCACCCCTGCTTTCCCCGCTCTGCAGAGCCCCCTGCAGTCGCTCGTTGTCAGCACAGGGGCTTGAGCTCATGCCCGCCGGCTCTATCCCCCAACCCTGGTCTTCCTGACGGTCTGCATGAAGCATGTGCTCCCACCTATTTCCAGAGATCACAAAACAGCCCCGCCTCTCAGCAGTCACCTGGCTCCTGTTGGAAGCCATGCAGACCACCACCCGATGTTTGAATTTGCAGTGGGGAACAGGGAGGGGGAGCTTGTTTCCAAACTTGAAAGAACTTGTGGGCCTTTCCCTGGCCCAGCACAAGCATTGGGGTGGAGCTGTCACCCCACCCCACCCCAGCCCAGGACACAGCAGAGCCTGCATGGCCCCCATAGACTGCTGAGGGCAGTGGTTGCCCCCCTCCCTTTGTTCTCTGGCCTTGTGGTTTTGTGTCTCCTCAAAGCGGATTCAAGGGGGAAGAGCGCAGTGGAAACCTGCAATTTGGTGATGGAATGGCTGAAGCAATCTCCAACCCAGCTGGTGGAGAAAGGGGCCGAAGGGGGTCTGTGCCCTCTGGAAGCCCCTGGCAGGAATCCTGTCTCTCTGCTGGGGACCACTGCTGCCTACCTTTAGAGCATCCCCCAGACCCTGGCCCTGAGGCCCCCATCCCAGTCCTGAGCCCCCCATCAAACCCCAACCCTGAGCCCCCCAGCACAAGCCCCTGAGCCCCCATCAGACCCCAACCCTGAGCCCCCAGGCCCAATGCTGAGACCCACCCTCAGATCCTGGCCCTGAGCCCCCCAGCCCCAACCCAGGAACTGCAGCTTGGGGCCAGCCCAGACAGTCAGAGACATGAGGACATGCCCCCTGGGCCCAGCCGGGGCTGTGCAAACAGATGGTGTGTGGGTGCCCCTGCCCCGTGTCCTGGCTGGGGCGGGACTTGACCCTTTGGGGGAGGGTGAGCGGTCGCTCTGCCCTGCTGTGCCCTACTGTGTCTCCTACACTGTCCTAGGCCTTCCACTCCTCCCAGTGAACCTGACCCTGACCCTCGGCTTCACTGGCCACATCCTGGGCACTCAGGGTCCATGTGTGACCTGTGCTGCTGGCACTTGGGAAGACATTCCCCTCCTCCATCCTTGGTGCCCCCTTCCAGGTCAGCGGCCATCACGGGGCTCTGGGGACACATCGTCCCCACTCCAGGAGGGATCCAGCCACCAGGTCCCGCTCACCCCGCAGCGCCTGCAGGGGATCGTAGCAACCGTCCTCCTCAGGGGTGAAGTAGCGGTCACAGTCCAGGAAGTAGGGCCAGGCCATGTCAATGGCGTCAAAGGCATCCTGGCAGGCAGCACGGAGGCGGCGGCAGCGCCCACGGCAGGGCCTGAGCAGCTGCCCGTCCTCACAGCGGGGTGCCAGCACAGCGCAGCCCAGCAGCCGCAGGTCAGGGTTGCACTGGCCCTCCAGGAGTTGGTGCAGGACGCCGAGTAGGACACACTCCGGGCTGGACTCCACCGCATCCCGGGAGCCATGGCCCAGCGGCGTGGGGAAGGCTGTTTGTCCGTACGCCGCATCAGCGCACGTCCCCAGCTGGAGGGCCTCGCACGTGGCTGCAGAGGGGGCGTCTGGATCACCCCCTGCCCCACCGCAGGCCCGGCCCTCAGTGGACCCCACCTCAGGCAGCGGCATCTGGACCGGGTCGTGTGGCTGAGTGGACATGCCTCAGGCCTCCCGGGCTCAGCGATGGCGCCTCAGGCGTCAGCCAGAACACGGCCCAGGGCCGGACACAGCGCCGTGCAGAGCTGGGGTCCCCAGATACAGCCCCAGAGCAGGAGCCCCGGGCCCCACCAAGGACATGGCTCTGCGCCCAGAACCTGGGCCCCTATAGGACCCCAATGTCTGCCCTGGAGTCTGATTCCCTCCCGTGTTTGTGGGGTCTGAAGGGAGGCCCAATTCCTGGGAGGTGGGGTGGGCCCAGGAACCCTCGCCCGTGGAGGCTCTAGAGCGGCTATTAGGACAAATGGCCATGTGGGGGCCCGGGGTTCAGGGCACTGAAGGTGAGGTGCATGGGGGTACGCACCGCTCTGCCCAGCCGACGGTCCGTGGCACCTGCCTGCAGGGGGAGAAGCGTCACTGGGGGCAGGTGCCTGCCCCCGAGATCAGAGTCACCACCCAGCCTGGGCCCCGCAGAGCTCCTTGTGGAGGTGAGGAGGGTGGGGGTGCCCGAGGAGTACAGACTCGGGGTGCCTCCCACTTCCGCTGCCATTTCAGCAGCTCCTAAATATTCCCGAGCAATCAGGGCAGGGCTGAGCCCCCAGTCCCTGCTACCGGGAATCCCTGCGAGTCGGGGTGGTCCCACCCTGCAGAGAGCGCAGAGCTTCGGCCAGTGAGGAGACCCCACATGGACCTCCAGAGTCCAGCTTAGGGATATGCAGCATCTCTGGGCAGGACCCCCAGTACCCGCCGGAGCAGGACAGGCCTGGCCAGCTCCAAGGGTGGTGCTGACCCCAGGGACAGAAGCTGATGGTGTCCTGTGCTCAGCTGGGCGCCTTGGGGAGTGGGGGTTGTCAGGCCAGTGGGGCCACAGAGTGGGTCCCATTCTGATCCCTGAACACGCCCAGAGCCCAGGAGGTAGGATCCCTTAGGGCCCAGGGGTCGCAGGAACACCCACCCGTGTCCTCCCGGGAGACCAGGAAGGAACCTCTGTCCTCTGTCCCCCGTGGACGGGGCGCCCCAATGCCCTGCCCTTCTGTGCTGCCCTGTGGCACACACCCCGTCCAGCACTCACACACACTAGGGACATGCAACCGGGCACCCCAAGGCAGAAGGCAGGTGCCCGGCCCAGCGGCTCTGTCTCCCGCACCGGGGCTCCTGGGGCACCTGCTCGAGGAAGGTTCTGGGTGCGCAGGGCCATGGCCGCCACGTGTGGCCTCACTCTGCTCGCGACGTGGCATCCCTCCCCTGCGAGCACAGCCTGGCTGGGGACCCTGGCCACAGAGGCCCTCGCTGAGAAGTGTAACAGCAGGTCTGGGCCACGGGGCAGCCGGCCCAGCGATGGACACAGACCCTGTGGGTGGGGGTCCCCGGCCCAAACCCCAGCGACAGGTGGGACGCCTGAGTGAGATGGGGCGGGGGTCCACCAGAACAGAAGACTGGATTCCCGGGCCCACGGGCTGGTCCATCCGAAAGGGAGCAGAGATGTCAGGGAGGACCCACGTCTCATCCCGGGGGCATCACCCCTCACCTTATGGGGAGCCCAGCCGTCACCCAGCAGCCCAGGAAGGGCGGGGCTCTGCTTCTGTGAAAAAGGGACCCTGGAGCGGCACCTCTGGGCGGCTGTGTGCTGCCACAGGCCCACTGGGGACACTCATCCTGGGCAAGGCCCAGTCACACATACACACACACAGTCCCACACACACACCACATGCACAGTCCCACACACATACCACATACACAGTCCCACACACACACCACATACACAGTCCCACACACACACCACACACACAGTCCCACACACCACACACAGTCACACACACCGCACACAGGCACACACACATACCACATACACACAGTCCTACACATACCACACACAGTCACAAACACACCACACACAGTCACACACATCACACACAGGCACACACACATACCACATACACAGTCCTACACACACCACACACAGTCACACACACACCACACACAGTCACACACATCACACACAGTCACACACACATACCACACACAGGCACACACATTGCACACACACAGCCACACACCACACACAGTCACACACATCACACACAGGCACACACACATACCACATACACAGTCCTACACACACCACACACAGTCACACACACACCACACACAGTCTCACACACACATACCACACACAGGCACACACAGTGCACACACAGTCACACACACCACACACAGGCACACACACAGATATGCAGACATGCACACACCACACACCAGCACTCACCCCACTCACACACAGACTCACACAGCCTGTAAGTAGAAAGGGAAACTGAGGCAGAGCTGGGCGGGGCGGGTGGCCAGATGGGAGCCTCGCCACCCCTGTCCCCGCTGCTCCCAGCCTGGCCTCCAGGCTCTGCCGTTCTGGGGCAACGACCCCCGGCCAGGAGGGGAGGGGCCCGCCGCGGCCCTCAGGGAAGGGCAGGCGGGGTGGTCTCCTGCCGAGCGCCGCTGCGCTGCCCCCTGCTCGCGGGGTCCCTGCGGCGGGGCTCGGCCGCCCGCGACCCGGCGCCCGTCCCTTACCCGCGGGGTCGTGGCCCGGCCGGCAGCCGGGCGCGGGCGGGACGGCGGCCAGGACCAGGAGCGCGAGCAGCAGCGGCATGGTGCGGCCGGCGCCGATGTGGCACTGGGCGCCGGGCGCGGGGCTCGGCGTCGGGTTACGGGGCGGGCCGCGAGCGGGGCGGGGTCGCCGGAGGGCCCGCCCCGGCCCGGCCGCACCTGGCCCGCCCGCCCTCCGTGGCCGCGGGGGCGCCGCAGAGGCCCCCCAGAAGCGGGCCGCGTGCGAGACGCGCGGGGCGGACCCCCAGGCGCGGGGCACCGGTCCCCAGAGACGGGCCGGGCGCGCCCCCTGCCGGGCCTCCCGGGAAGCCGCTGCAGGACCCTGAGGACTCTGACCCCGAGAGTCAGGGACCCCCCCACTCCCCGCAACACTGCTCTGGGGTCCAGTAGTGCCTCCGAAGCCCCCACCCCAGAGCTAAACGCAGGCACTGTGCCAGGAAGGCAGGGCCCCTGCGCAGCGTCCCCTCCCGCCCTCCCCGCTGCCACCTGTTCCTCCCCCATGGGGGCCAGCCAGAAAACTTAGTGACAGTCGGGTGAGAGGCTTCTGCTCACACTGGGTAAACTCGCTCCTGGGCTTCTCACAGTGCAAACCTGCTCTGTAATATTCAAGCCAACACAAAAGGCTCTTTCACTCACAAGCTCAGGGCCTGGCAGAAGGTTCTGGAATGCCCAGTATTCTACTGGTGTCCCCTGGGAGATGCCCCTGGTATTCTAGAAGATTTGGCAGAGACTCAGCTGTCTCCCTGTGTCACTAGCCTTGGGGAATGGGAGGTTCCACATATAGCTGCATGCACAGACACAAACATACATGCACGGACACACAGATACGCATGCGTGCCTATATGGCCACGTACATACATGCATGCACACAAACACATGTGTACTAACACACATGCATAAACATAGACATTAATACATTAATGCACACTGATAATACTGTGCACACGTGGAGTACGGACATGTACATGCATGCACATGTGTGAGCACACAAACATACCAGTGTGCATGCAAGACATACATACATACAAGCACACATGTACTGACACACACCAGCATGCATGCACACAGACTTGTGCACAATCTGTGAACACGTGCGTACATGCCTGCACATAGCACATACATGCACAGACAAGTGTCCACAGCATAGCAGACCAGGTGTAGGCACCCCAGTGGCATCCCCATCCACCCCCACCCTCTGTAATACCCACCACATGCCCAGGTGGCTCAGAGGACTGGGGGAAGGACAGTGCCGGGACCAACTGTGTGATGAGTGACCAAAAGCTGATTTGGTGTCCTGAGCCCCAACTCCAAAGACGGGCGCCACATGGAGGAAGGCATGTCACAGCACAGATGCTTCTACAGCATCCCCACACCATTGACAAACACATGTTACCCTCCCAGTGTCACCTACCAACCCTGTGACAGAGTCCCCAGTGTCACCTAACAAGTCAATAGCAGGTGGCCCTCTGACAGGCATGCAGACCTGATGGAACATTCTAGAACCCAGGAAAGCCCAGTGTGCACTGTGGGCAGGACCCTTTTCTTGGACCCCTGTGTGTGTGTGGGAGACCCCAAGAGCACAGAAGAACTAGGCCCGCATGGTTGCCGGGATCCCTGGAAGCCTTGCGGGGGAGAAGCCAGAGACCCCGATGAGTCCTGAAGCCAGGCCTTGCCTCATGGGGTGGAGTCCGTGTCCAGAGGGGCTGGTCCAGGCCTGGACAGTTCTCCAGGATCAGGATGGGAGAAACCAGGGGTTGCCCCAGACCTGACCCCGCCCCCTCCCGCAGCCTGGCGCAGATCCGGCACTGGGCGGCAGCATGGGCCAAGGGAGCACCTGAGAGTCCTCCCCGTTCAGCTCCAGCTGGCCCCGTTGGGGGGCGAGGGCAGGGCGGCAGGGACAGTGCGGGGCTGTGGGGGGACTCCACAGGCAGTGAGTCCAGCAGTGCGGGCGCGGGCGTGGACAGCCCTGGGGCGAGGCGAGGCCGCGCACAAGGAAAGCTGCAGCGAGGAGGGAGAGGAGGCGAGAGGCGGGCAGTGAGGCTCGTGGGCAGCGCAGGGTCTGCCGTGGCCCCGCCCAGGCGCGAGTGCACGGACGCCCTGGAAGCCGCACCCAGGCTCGAAGGCGACCGGCGGACAGCGCGGGCCGACGCGGAAGGCTGGGCAGCGCGGGCGCGCCGCGGGCGGCCCAGGGACAGTTCACCTGGACGGCGCAGGACGCAGCACCAGCGCGTTGGACAGCAAACGACCGGGCCAGCACCGGAGTCCTCCCCGCAGCGACTCTCCTGGGCCCGGGTCACTGACCTGTCCCTCATCCTCGGGGCCAGAGGGGCCCCGGCTCTGGGACGCGCTGCAAGCGCGGGCAAATGGAGCCCCCGTGGTGTCCCGAAGGCCCAGAGTCGTGGGCAGGTCCGGGCTGGCGCGGGGCGCTGCGGCCAGTCGCGCTTGGGTGAGCGGGTCAGCGGCTGGGGCCGCGGAGCTGTCCGAGGTGCTGAAAGCGCCCGCGAGCGGCGCACCTGGGGCACTGGCGGCCTCTGCTTTTCCTCCCCGCCCGTTCCCTCTGCATTTTACCTGTCATTTCTTTCACACTACAGAAATAATTTGATTTGATGAAGACCGGACTGGTTCTTGCCATTGTCGCAGACTTTCCTGGAGCCCCTGGGCACGGTGGAGGTGTGGTGAGACACCAGAGTTCATCCCTTGATGGAGGACCCTCCTATGAGTCATTCTCTACATCGAACATTTGGTGGCGCCCATGTCCAGGAGCCGTGCTATGCGCTGCAACACACACGGGTCGCATCTTTCAAATTCAAACTCATCTTCTGCTCTTTGCCAAGTGGAGTCGCTGGGTCGTATGAGTCATATAGGAAGCCACTTTTCCCCCAACGCCTCTATTCTGTTCTTCATAACTGCCTACCGTGGGGAAAGTCGCACCAACAGCTGGGAAGGTCCTTTTTCACCACATCCCCCAGCACTGGTCTCTTCTGGACTCTCGCTGGCATGATGGCCGGCTTCGCAGTCTGTGATGACTGGCCCCTTCACACGCCTGCCGCCACATGTCTGTCCTCTGGGACATGCGTGCTCAGCTCCTCTCCCCATTTTCACGGGGTTATTTGTTGGTTGTTGTTGTCTCCTTGAGAACCTTATATGTCTTAGACATGACCTTTTGCCAGACGCGTAGAGTGAATATTTTCTCCCGCTCGGTCGGGAATTTTTCAGTTTTACCTGTCATTTCTTTCACACTACAGAAATAATTTGGTTTGCTGGAGACCCATTTGTGTCTTTTTATTTATTTTTGCCAATGCGTTGAATCATTGAAGACACCTATGAAATCAATAGCACAAAGAGTTCTGCTAATGTTTTTCCCAATGTGTTTTGTGGACTTGCTCCTAATATTTGAGTACCTAGTATCAGCTAACATTAATATCTTTAACCTTTTTGTTCATTTTTGGGCCACATGCAGCTGTGCTCAGGAACTACTCCTGAGCTTGGGGGATACACGGGATGCTAGGGATTAACCTGAGTGGGGTAGATGCCAGCCAAGCGCCCTCCCCGCTGTACTACCGCTCTGACCCTAATCTTTAATCCATTTTGAATGAACTTTTTTTTTTTTGCTTTTTGGGTCACACCAGCGATGCTCAGGGGTTACTCCTGGCTTTGCACTCAGGAATTACTCCTGGTGGTGCTTGGGGGAACATATGGGATGCCGGGGATCGAACCCGGGTCGGCCGCGTGCAAGGCAAACGCCCTACCCGCTGTGCTATCGCTCCGGCCCCTTGAATGAACTTTTGTGCATGGTGTGAGATGGGGGTCTCATTTCTTCTTCCTTCTCTTTCTCTCCTGTGGGTAATCCAAGTTTCCCAACACCTTCCACTGAAGACTTCTAGGTCCTTTGTTAGGGCTAAGTGTCCCTGTCTCGGTGTTGAAGGTCCTAAAAGTTCCCACCCACACTTATGTGACCGTGGTCAAGGTCAGGGGCAGCGCTGAGTCTGAGTCCCGGTGTGTATCTCAGGCTTTTTCTGGCTCTTGCGGTGTTTCAGGTTCCCAGACTGTTTGTAGTGTCTCTGCATTATGTTCTTCAAAGAACATTACTGTGTTTTGATGGAGACCGCCCTGTGTTTGCGCCATGCCGTGGGCAGGAAGGTCTTTTGAACAATGTTCATTCTTCCAAGCCACGATCATGGTGTATTGTCTTCATTCCCTACCCCTGTTTGTTTCTTTGAATACTTGCAGTTTTCTTTGTCTTAAGTCTTTCACCTGCTTGTGAGTGGCCTAGGGCAGGGGCCTGTTCCGGGAGGGAGGTAAGGCAGCCATCGGACTGTTTCGTTGTTTCTCGCCCTTTTGGACACAGGGCTGGAGTTCTGTGTGCTAATTTTGTGCCCTGCTGCTTTAAGAACTTTTTTTTTGGGCTTTTGGGGTCACACCCAGTGATGCTCTGGGGTTACTCCTGGCTCTGCATTCAGGAATCACTCCTAGTGTTACGCAGGGGATCATATGGGATGATGCTCGGGATCAAACCTGGGTTGGCCACATGCTCAGCAAATGCCCCGCCCACTGTGCAATCGCCCCGGCCCCTAGAGACTGGCTTATTGCTTCTGGAAGCCCTTCAGCCGAATGCTCCGAGCTGTGTGCAGATGGCAAGGGTGGCTTCTCTTTGCCCGTGGATCCTCTTCCTCCCCTTACCTTGCCTCCTAACTATGGCAGGGCTCACAGCTTGGTTTGGAACCACGCGATCCTTGAAGCTCACCAACCAGTGTACCACGCGAGCCTGGAGCCTCACTCTGAGGGTGTCATCACGTGGAAGGGGCTCTGTGCATGCTCCCGCAGATGTGTGCCAAGGTGGAGCCTGGACTGGCTCCAGAGCCACAGGGAGGGCCACACTTCATGGCCACACCCTGAGCCCTGCAAGCAGAGCAACCGGGTGCTGACACGCAGAGCAACCGGGTGCTGACACCAGCTGGCATCTGGTGCTGCGTCCCCAGGTCCTGGAGACAGACACTGCGTCCCCGGGCCCTGCGAATTAGACACTGGCATAGCAGCCCCCAGCCACGCTTCCCTGCCTGAGCACAGTTGAATCAATCTAGAGTGGGAGGGGCGGGGGAGGGACCAGCACGTGGACTTAGGGGGTCGGTGATAGGTCACGGTGGCACTGTGGGCATCATGGAGGCCACAGGCCAGGCTTTGGTTGAGAACACGTGTGAGGTGGTGGCTGGTGCTGGGTGAGTGCATCTCCAGAGAACACGGACAGAGGGCTGGGGAGATGCTTGGCTGAGTGAGGCTGCGGGTGCGGGAGCCCCAGGGTCCGTCTTCAGCACCACCGTCCTCCAACAATGGCTAGAGTGACCCCCAAGCACCAGTGCACCTCCCCTAAAAAATGCAACTTAGGGAAGGGCCAAAGAAACGGTTCTGGGGTCTGGAGCGATAGCACAGCGGGTAGGGCACTTGCCTTGCATGCGACCAACCCGGGTTTGATTCCCAGCATCCCATATGGTGCCCCAAGCACTGCCAGGAGTAATTCCTGAGTGCAGAGCCAAGAGTAACCCCTGAGCAATGCTGGGTGTGACCCAAAAAAAAAAGCAAAAAAAAGAAAAGAAACGGTTCTGGGGCTCCTGGCACAGCCCTGCCTGTGTCAGACCCTGCGTCGGTCCCCAGCACCCTGCTTCCCTGCGTGCCACAGCAGCCCGGAGCAGCCCCGCGTCCTGGGCTCACCTCCGGTCACCGCCCCCCCTGGGAGAGAATCACCGGGAGGGGCTCTGGGCCCCACCCAGGAAGCCCCCAAAAATGTGTTTTAAAATGCAATTCAGAAAGGAAGAGAAAGCAAGCCCTGCCACCGGGCACTGAGAGGGCAGCGGGCCAAGCACCGAGGCGGGGAGGCGGGGCGACCTGACGCTGCGGGCAGCCGGGGCTCCAGGCTCCCCGAGGAAGCTGGGGGACGGATGGACGGGGGCTCCGCAGATGGGGGCGAGGGGGTCCCTCGGGTGGGCTTGGAGTCACTGCTCTCCGCAGCTCTCATCCAGTGAGGCTACCCGGGGGGTCAAAGCTGTGGGCAGGTGGGCAATCCCCACCCCCTTGGAAACAGACTTGCAGATGCCTCCTGCAGGGACCTCACTCTGCAGAGTGGGGGCGCTCCCACGCCCTTCACCATCCTGAGCCCCCGGGCCTACAGCTCTGGGGCACCCCCACTGGCTCTCAGCCTCCCGGACAGCCAGTGGCACTCAGCGAGGGTCACACAAGGCCCATCCCACTCAGAGCCCACTTTGGGGGCCCCAAGCAACACACAGCGGGAGGGTGCTTTCCTTGCATGTGGCTGACCTGGGTTCGATCCCTGGCATCTGAAAGGGTGCCCTGAGCCCACCAGGAGTGACCCCTGAGGCAGAGTCAGAAATAAGCCCTGAGCACCACTGGCTGTGCTCTCAGGACCAAAACAAAAACCAAACAACAGAACAAAAGAGCCTGTCCAGCACTGTGGACGCTGCCAGCCTATGGTCCTTGGAGCAGAGTCGGGGGTGGGGAGCAATCACCCAGCACGGAACGAGCACCGCCTCCCTGGACAGAAAGTCCGCACCCCTCCCCCCCGTAGCAGCCACGTGGACGGCAGTCCGGGAGTGCAGGGGTTCGGGGTTCGGGGTCTGGGCTCCTCCCGCCGCCTGCGGCGTGGACTCTGGCATTGACCCTGGTCACATGCCGGGCCACCTCCCCCTGCTGGCTGCTCCCTGCCTCAGCCGCTGCCCAGATGTCTCCCTCCAGGCTGAGCACAGCCCGCCTCTCCCTTCTCCAGATGCCTCGGATGCCGCAGGAGAACCCTTGACCTTTCCCAGAAATGCTTCCCCGGGAGAATGCTCAACCGCTTTGCAGGGCTCCCTCCTCTGCCTGCTCCCTCTTCCAGGAAGCCCTCCTGCACTGGAGGAACCCATCCTGCAGGCTGAGACTTGGTCCTGCTGGGGCTCTGCAGGCAGCCTACACCCCGGGATGCACAGCATGGGGGACAGAGGCTGCTGTACCTAGCCCTGTGACAGGCCTCTACTTGCTGCTTCCACGATGGACCTCAGCACTCGTGGGCAGCCCTGGGGTGTCTGTATCCCCCTGGGAGGCGTCTTCACCCGCCCCTCACACACGGGCTTTGTGTGCTGGAGCTTAGTCCCGCCACCACCCAGATCCTGCTGGGCACATGCTGGTCCAAGAGGAGGGAGGGCAGGGGAGAGGAGAGGAGGGGTCGGGAGAGGTGAAGGGAGAGAAGGAGGGCAGGGGAGAAGAGAGGGGAGAGAAGAGGCGGTGACAGGGGAGAGGAGCAGGGGGAGGAGACAGGACAATGGGGAGCAGCCAGCATTGCTTGAGGCTCCCAGGGGGCTTCCCCCGCAGGGAAGAGAGGGTTCGTGCATGCATTCCACACCCCATTCCATCCCAACAGGGGTGGCACAGGAGGTGCAGCTCTTGGGGGACACCACCCCCACAGTTCTCATCACCGCAGCCGTTCTCTGGCCACGGTTTAGCGCCTGTTGGCACACGGCGGGGAGGGCGCCAGGCAGAGGGGACAGCAGGTGTGGCCCTGCTCCCTGGAGCCTGCAACTCTTTGCTCAGGGCTGTAGGGCACAGGCTAGGTCAGGGACTAGCTGAGGCCACACCTACCTCATCTGCCAATCACGGCTATATCCCACCCTGCTAATCTGCCAATCACAACTGCATCTACCAATCACAGCCCCTCCTTCCTGTCAATCATAACCTGCCACCGCCCTCCTCTGACACAGCTCTTTCCCTGGTTTTTGGGTCACACCTGGCGTTACAGCAGGGGTTACTCCTGGCTCATGCACTCAGGAATCACTCCTGGCGGTGCTCAGGGGACCACATGGTACGCTAGGAATCGAACCCAGGTCAGCCGCATGCAAGGCAAACACCCTACCGGCTGTGCTATCGCTCCAGCCCCATGTCGTGCTTTTCTATTTGCTCGGAGTATTTCCGGTCCTTGGCACTTATCCAATTATTTGTTTTTAGTTGCGGGGCCACACCTGGCAGTGCTCAGGGCTCACTCCCGGTTGTGTTGGGTGGGGGGGAGGCACGTGGGGTTCTGGGGATCGAACCGAATATGAGCATTATCTCTCACTTGTGCCCACTTTGAGATTCAGAGTTCCCTGACTGCAGGGTGGCGGGCAGAAGATCCGTGGGCATCTGGACGTTGCAGCTGGTTCAGCCAGCAGGGTTCTGCGCCTGTCGGGGCCCCTGCTCCCTGCAGGCAGCTTTATCCCAAAGTACTTGTCTTCAAAACTTCAACATAGTGTTCAATTCTACCATAAATAATCATTTAAAATGTACAATTTTCATCATAAACATTTTGTTGTTTGGGGTCGAGGTTGTGGCTCAGTGGTGGGGTGCAGCCTGGCATCGTGAGAACCTGGCTGGCTCCCGGGAATAGCCCTGGGGGCCCCCAGCTCCCGCAGGTGGGTGCCACATGTCAGTGTTTCCTGTCCCGTGAAAGCATTGGTTCCTCAGACCCTACACTGTGTCGCATGCCTCTGACCACACTGGCAGAACCCCCAGGAATGTGGGTTTGGCGGCGCACTCCTGCCTCATGTGTGTCAGCACGAGAGTGACAGGGCACTGGATCAGGACCCTGCCCAGTGCACAGTGCTAGCGTTCCTGGGGAGAGGCCCGCCTGGTTTTCCCTTGCTCACTTGCCAGCGTGATGAATTTTCTGCGTTACTTATTTTGTTGTCATTTTGGGGGCCAAACCTGGCGATGCTCAGGGCTACTCTTGGCTCTGCATTCAGAAATCACTCCTGGTGGTGGTTGGGGGACCCTGTGTCGAAGCTGGGGATCGAACCCAGGTCAGATGCATGCAGGCAAGCGCCCTCCCTGCTGGACTATCTCTCCAGCCCCTTCACGGGTTACTTCCAAAGTTGTGGCCCAAGCTGGCCCCATAGGGCCCCCACTGCTCGGCCATATGTCACCCCACTGACACACACCAGGCTCTGCTTCATTTACTAACGTTTTGTTTAAAGTTTGGGGCCTCAAATTCCTAAGAGATGAGCTTGTGGTTTTCTGCAAGCGTGTCTGGCTGGGAATCGGGTGATGCTGGAGCAGCATGAAGATTAGCTCAGCCTCGCCTGCTTCCCAGAGGGCTCAGGCACACTTGGCGCTGCTGCTCATTCCTCCTCGTGGGGTCTGCCACGGCTCCGCCTGGCTGGTTCCCTTCAGTCTCTCTACAGAAAAGGGGCCCTCTGGCTGTCCTTCGGAATTTCCTGCGCCCAGAGGCAGGTGCACTGCCTGACACTGCTGTGTGCACTGCGGTTAGTCTCTGCATGTGTCACATCTCCGTTGCTGCGTGCATCATCACAGTGGCTGGGCTCACTCCTATCTCCGGGGTCCCTGTGCTGCACAGTCCCCTGATCAATGGCTCAAATGGCTGAACAGGCCAGCCTGGTGCAGGGGTCCTCTTTCTGGCAGAGATGTCGGGACATGGGAGCACATCACCAGACCAGCACAGACCCCTCCTCTCATTCTGCTCCAACGCTGTGTGGGACACGCATCTCTTACAACCCAGAGTGGCTGCTGCAGCTCCAGCCACCACATATGCATTCCAGCTGGGAAGAAGGGAAGAGCAGGAGTGAAAGGAGTGTGTTTGGGGGGTGGGGTGGGGGGGTGACCCCGCTGTCTGTCCTGCTTCAAGGAACCCCCAGGGACCTTTCACCCTATGCTGTAAGCTTGCTCCCAGGTCCCCCAGGACTACTCCCTCGGGAACATCAGATCTCTGCACCCCACGCTTTCCCAGAGCTGAAGCTCAGAGCACAGCACCCACGCACCTTGCCGTCGGGACACACTCCCGGCCTCCCGTGGGGAGAGCACCCCGGCTGGCGCTGACAGCATCCCACAGAGCCCGCGGACTACTGCCACCTCGCCTGTTTAGCGCCCAGAAACTTGATGTCAGGACCGGTGGGTGCGGAAGTCGGGCGCCTCCCCCTCTCCTCTTAAGCCCCGGACGGGTCAGCCCCGCCCCTCCTGCTCAGCCCCGCCCCTCCTGCTCAGCCCCGCCCCTCCTGCTCAGCCCCGCCCCTCCCGCTCAGCCCCGCCCCGCCCGCTCAGCCCCGCCCCGCCCCGCCTGCTCAGCGCTGCTCCCCTGCCAGCCTCGCGCCCCAGGAGCCAGGCCAGCCTTGGCGCGCGCCGACGTGGAGGTCAGGCACATTCCAGGCAACCATCCCCCGTGCCACCTTCCTTGGAAGCCGCCCACTTCCCTTCCCGGCACTCCAGGCACTGCTGCCAAGCGGTCTCCAGGTGGGGCTGCGCTGACGTGGCCTGGGGCCTCCGCAGCACTTCCCAGACCTGGCCGGCGGGGGAGGGAGTGCGAGCAGGCTCTTACTTCGGCCAGCCCCAGGCCAGCCCCTCTGGGCGCCTCTGGAGCCCACACACCCCTCTGCCCAGGGAGCCCCCATTCCCCTTGGCGCCCCGCCCCCACTGCCACAGCCCTCGCACTGGTGATCACTGTATCACTGTCCTCTCATTGCTCATAATTTGCTCCAGCGGGCACCAGTAACGTCTCCATTGTGAGACTTGTTACTGTTTTTGGCATATCGAATACGTGACGGGTAGCTTGCCACGCTCTGCTGTGCCAGCAGGATACTGTCGGTAGCTTGCCCAGCTCTCTGGGAGGGACAGAGGAATCGAATCCAGGTCGGCTGCATGCAAGGCAAACGCCTTACCCACTGTGCTATCGCTCCAGCCTGCGCTGGTGATAAAAGGGTTAAGACAAGCTTCTGTAGAGCGATAGCACAGTGGGTAGGGAGTTTGCCTTGCACAAGGCCAACACAGGTTGAGTCCCAGCATCCCATATGGTCCCCCAAGCACCGCCAGGAGTAATTCCCGAGTGCAGAGCCAGGGGTAACCTCTGTGCATCGCAGGGTGTGACCCCAAAAGCAATAATAATAATAATAATAATAATAAACTCCTGTGGGCCAGAGTGAGGGCAGCGGGTGGGCTTTTGTCTTGCACGCGGCTGGTCTGGGTCAGGACCCTGAGCAGAGGAAGGCCCCCAAACCCTGCAGTGCCCGTGGGAGGGCCTGGAGCCTGCTGGCCGCAGTGGAGCTGCAGTTCCAGAGTTCTTCCGCTGTAGCTGTGGCCTGGAGGCAGAGGAACGGGCAAAGGTGAAGGAGCCTGGCGTGGTGCGGGAGCCTGCGGGTGCCCGGCCCTTCCCGCCTCTACTCTGCTGCTGGCCAGTCCCTGTCCTCAGGGACTGGGGCCGCGCAGGCCGGGGCAGCAGAGTCTCCAGCCGCTGCCCCCCACCCATGCTGCGGCCCTGGGGACTACCATTCCCACACCTCCTTGCCCTGCCCCTAGAACACCCCAGAGCCTCAGAACAAGAACTGTCTCAGGGTCGACCCTTGGATGAGCAGCACCACCACGCAGCCCCCAGGGCTGCCCCTCGGAAAGGCTGGGGGCGTCAGCCCCACTCCTGCCTGAGACTTGGTTCTGCTGGGGGTCTCCTTGCAGCTTCAGACTCCCCTGGCCCCGCTGCCCGTTTCCAAGGAGACGCAGGGTCTATCTGCCACTCATTGAACCTGCAGCCGCTGCTGTGTCCCCGACTCCCAGCACAGAACTGTGGTATTGTGGGGGGCTGCACCGGGCCAGACAGGACACCCCACGGCCCCCGCCTGCCCCGCGCGCCGCATCTGGGCGTTATGGGCCCACAAGAGGCAGCAGGGCTGGGGTAACTGCTTGCTCAGGCAGGATGGAACGCAGCCCTGCCCCCCATTCTGGAGCAATGGGAGGGGCCGAGGGGCGGAACTGAGGCCCCAGGCTGAACCCTGTTTGGATATAATTACAGAAACCAAGTACAGAAATAAAAGTGAGGCAAGAGGATGAAGGAAGAAGGGGGCCCTGGCAGCGCCGGGGCAGATCTGCTGGCCGCCCTGGACCCCAGCACTGAGGGGCATCTGCTGCAGCCCCGTACCCTGCCCGCCCTAGACCCATCCGTCTTCCTACATTCCTGCTTTCTACTGGACATGTCAGCCAGGCCACTGCTGGTGGGGCTCTGGGGGCCTTGTGAGAGGCCAGTGGTGCCACCACAGGCCAGGCCAGGCTGTGGAAGGAGGTGGGCACGTCCTGCAGCCTGGCAGGAAAGCACTGGGCCCTGGCATCCTCACCAGGGTCACTGCAGACTGAGCTAGAGAGTGGGGGCAGGAGCCTCAGCTCCTTGCCGGGGGTGTCAGCCGGGCTGGGGCACAGGCTGCCCAGGGCCCGGGGGAGGGATGGGGAGCAGCGCCCTGGAAGCCTCCAGGGCTGTGGGAGCATCCTGGCAACTCACAAACCTATGAAGCAGAGGCGGTGGCGCCTCCCTTTGCAGGCAAGCCTGGAGCGCCACCTGCTGGCTGCACTGACAGCCGAAGGGGCTGGGAGCCTGGGGAGGTTATCCCGGAAGTGCTGGGAGGGGGGATGCTCCACATTGCTGAGGGGCAGCTGTCTGCCCCCCAGTGCTGTGAGCTGGGAATCTGCCCCTCACGATGCTGGGAGGAGCATGTCCCCCCAGTGTGGGGAGGGGCACCTGTCCCCCAGTGCTGGGAGCCGGGGTCCCTATGGTTAGGCTGACAGGGGGACAGAGGGATGCGGCTTAAACTGTCTTGAGGCCCCAGAGCACCTGAATGTGAGCACCCCAGCTGCCTCGTTCATGAGCCCCAAGCGAAAGGGAGTCAAGGTGACCCCCACAGTGGGGGAACACCCCTGGGAAGCAGCCCTGAGCCCCACAGGCTAGGGGAAGCCGGGGCTTTGAGAGCAGCACGGGGGCGGGTGTGTGCACCAAGGGGCCAGACGGGCCACCCAGGCAGCCAGGAACCCCCAAGGAATAGGAGGGGCTGGCACCCCCTCCCCACCCTCCGCTGTCCCTGTGTGGCTTAGGTCGGGCCTGGGTTTGCCTGCTGTCAGCCAGGGGCGCCCACAGTGCTGGGGGGGATCCCCGCTGCAGGGGCACAGGGCAGGGGGAAGCCAATACTCAGAGGGCGAGGAGACCTGAGGCCCCCACCCACCCACTCCTGCCTCCTCCTCCTCCTCCAGGAAGCCTGCCATGCCCCACCACCCCTGGGAGAGGCAGCCCGAGTCACTGGTGGAAACTCATCTTCACACAAGGCCCCCTGAAAGTTTATTCGCAGCTGCCACTGGGGTCTCGACAGCCCGGCCAGGACACTGGTCACCCTCTACCCCACCACACGGCAGGCACATCGCTGGCTGTAAAGGGGCCGTGCGGCATCCGACCTCAAGGTGCTCTATGACCTGTGGGCAGCAAGTGGGGGCCCTGCGGCTTCACGGGCCACCACGCCTGTGCGGACCAGTGCAGACCCCGGCTCTGGTCCTCCCGGGCAAGACCTCACAAACAGGGCCAGGGCCCAGCCCCCTGCAGCACAGCGCTGGACACGACTCGGACAGCGAGCGCAGCCCTGGGGGCTCAGCAGGCGTGTTTTCCCAAGAGGCCGTCTGGGTCCCAGGGACAAACAGGAGGGCAGGGCCATCACCCAGGCAGCTTCCCAAGGACAGGCAGGCACGCTGGGCAGGGCAAGTGGACACCCTGTAGTTGTCCCACAGCAGTGCTCGCACCGCCCATCACGGGGCCTCCTGCCGCTGTCGCTGCTTCCGGGGGTCCCGAGCCGGCCGCAGCTCTGCGGGCCCGTGGGCAAAGGGGCAGCGCGGTGCGGGCAGCACGCAGCCGTCCGGATGGTGCGAGAAGAACCAGCAGAGGCGGGTCTTACGGGCAGAGGAGCGCTGCCTGCGCTGGCTGCCTCGGACGCTCCCTTCCTCCTCTTCCTCCTCCTCGGCCAGCGGCTCCTCCCTCCAGTCGCGAAGGCGGACTCGCCCGCTGTGCACTGTGGGGTAGAGAGGGACAGAGGGACCCTGCAGCAGCAGGACTGCAGGTCAAGGGTGGGAGGGATGCCTGGGGCACTGTCAGGAAGAGGTGTTGAGCGGGTCCGGGACACTGTCCCAGTGGGGCAAATCCGTCTAGGAATGAGGGCAGGAGGTGGGGACACCTGGGGCAGCTGGGACCTCCCAGTGTGTCCCCAGAGACACAGCAGGGCCACAGAGGAGAGCACAGAAGACGCCTGCCCCGTGGTCTCCCCACCCTGCCAGGACCCAGACACTGAACCCCGAGGCTGGGCGCACGTGCTGAGCCCTGACAGGGGTCCGGCACGGACCGCGGGGATGCAGGTCTTCGTGCCAGAGCAGGGCTGGGGTACGCACTGGCTCATCCACACCCACATCTACCCACATGGCGTGGACAGTGCTGTCGGAGTGCCAGGGAGAAGCAGGAGAGCATGGTGAGGGGGCGGTGAGGGGGTTGCAGGACGGGCCAAGGGCCAGCTGTGCAGGTACCTGCAAACACCTGGTGGTGGTTCCGCAAGAGGGTCTGCAAACCCCCACACTCGCGCCGCAGCTGCCCTCGCGTCTCCCCGTCCAGCTCACAGGCCACTTCCGCCAAGGACAGGCTCCCTGTGGAGATGGGGCCCCCCCCAGGGGAGGGCGTCGTGAGCAGCTGGGGCCCGGGCCCAGTCCCTGACCCAGCGTGGAGGCCAGCGGTCCAAGGGCTGAGCTGGGCCCAGCCGCCACAGCGGTCCCCACCTCAGGAGAAGCGCAAGTTTAAGAGAACTAACGGGCTGTGACCCTGCACCCAGTGTGCCCCCCTAGCCCGCCAGATCCGGGGACAGGCCCAGACGGACGGCCCTGCCAGGGGCAGGACGGAGGCAGCCCCGACGCATGGCACAGCTGGGAGAGGGTGGGGCTCCGGGGGGGGGCAGCCGGACACGGCACGCCCAGAGGCCGGCGCGGGCACGGGCGGGGGTCTGGGGCTTACCCCCGGGATTCCAGGCCGGGGTCTGGCTCAGGGCGGCTCCTGGGTCCCCGTGGGCCAGCAGGAGCCGGGCCACCTGCAGCACCACGCGCTCAGTGAGCTCCCGGGGCAGGGCGGCGCCGTTCCGCACGCGCTCCACCTGCTCCCGCGGCCGGAAGGCGGGCAGCCAGCGGCCGGGCCCCTGCTGGTGGCCAGGGTCCGGGGGACATTCCTGTCTGCTGCGGATGTAGCGGGTCCTCTGCTCGTCCATGGCCGCCTCCCTGGAGGCCGGGTAGGTGCGGGATCTCCCGATGAGACACACCTGCGGGGAGAGCAGGACGCTGCCCCACGGACCCGTCCACGGAGAGCCGGGACCTCCCACCCCACTAGCATGGCTCCCCCCAACTGTCCCGAGGGCTTCGGGCGGTAGACGGGCCCATGCAGGGCGCAGGGCTGAGGGCAGTCGACGGCTGGTGTGGGGAAGGCCGTGAGGCTCAGTTAAGCCTCAAGATGCCCCAAACCTCAGGTACGAGAAAACAGACCCCAGAGAGATGTGGCACTTGTGCATGGGTGAGGAGGATTTCGGGCACCAAGCGCCAGCGTCAGACCTGGGCGCCTGGTGTCCAACAACTACACCAGCCATTTCCAGGACTCGGTGTCCAGCTGGAACCGGGCCTGGAGGGGCTGGACACCAGCAGGGAGGTGCAGGCCCCAGGACCCTCGGTTAGCCCAAGCCCGGCCACCCGCTCTCCAGGACCCAGCAGCAAGCAGGGCTGCTGAGGTGACAGCTCAGCCACCTGGACTGCAGCTGAACACTCGGCCTCTCTGGACCATCGTGGCCACTTGGCCCGCCGTGCCTCTGCGTCAAGCAGCTGTCAGGCCCAGTATGAGGCTCATGGTCGTTCCCAAACCCTGATGTCGCGTCAGAGAACGGCCACAGAACATACTCCGGGTGGACACCTGTGGCCCTCATGGTTTAGGCCTCGGGGCCTCGGGCTCCCAGCAGCACAGGGCCCTGGCACATGCTCTGTCCACGGGAACGAGGAAGCTTCATGAAGGCCGGGAAGTTGTCCCCAACTCCCAGCTCCGCCGGTTCTCGGGGCCCGCACGGCACGCACCCGTTTGGTGGACGGGATCCGCAGACGGTCTTCCTCCACGTGGAAGCCGCAGGCGGTGCCCACCTCCGTCACGAAGTCCAGGTACTCCCGATACTGCGTGCTCTGGCTCTGCCGCCGCTGGAACCTGCCCGCGAAGTCAAAGAAGCAGCAGGGGAGCACGAAGAAGTGGCAGCGGAAGGAGGACCTGGGGGCGGTAGGGGGTCAGGGGATGGGAGAGGGGGCAGCTGCCTTGCTTGCAGCAGCCCTGGTGAACCCTGGCACCACACGGCCCCAGGTACCCCGAGGTGCAGCCTAGAGGCCCCCTACTTTGTGGCACCGCAGAGTCCTCACGTGAAACCGGCCCAGCTGGCCCAGACTGCCAGGAGCCCCCTCAGGCCTCTCGCAGAGCCCGCGGATGCTCCACACGGCACGCCACCCCACCTGGGCCACGGCCCTGCCTCCCGCCTGACCCTCCCGACACCCCCACGGCTGCCGAGAAGCGGCTGCTCGCCCACCGGGCCGCGATGACGGGGATCCATGGCGTGAGCTCGTCCGAGTGGTTCCCGATCAGCCAGTCCGCGTCTGGGAAGAGCATCTCGTCCCCCGGTGTGATGGCGGCCTCCTGGCAGAGCAGGCACGAGGCTGAAGGCCACCCCAGGGCAGAGCTGCGGGCAGCAGAGCACTGGGGGGTGAGCGCGTGAGTGTGTGGAAGTGCGTGCAGGGGCCAAAGGCGCAGGTGTGTGTTGCGAGTGGGTGTGAACTCGAGCGTGAGAACAAGTGAATGCGCAGGCGAGAATGGGAGTGAACATGGACAAACGGGCCAGGAGTGGATGCGTATGAGGAGTGCACACGTGTGAGCTGTGGATGCGTGTGACAGAGGGGGCAGCTCAGGTGGGCACCTCGAGGCGTGTGTGCGGGCCATACAGGTCCCAGATCTTCCTTCTCCGCACGTCGATGCCGCGGCCGGGGTGCTGGGGGCGGGACGAGAAACCTCGTTGAGTCCGGGACCAGCGAGTGCAAAGGACTCTGTACCCCCGCAGGGCCCGGGGAAGCCCCCACACCTGGCCAGTGACCCGCCTGGGTCCCTCCATCACCGCCCGCTGCGCACACATCCTCTGAGCCCCTTGGTCTGCTGTGCTCGGATGCTCTCCCAGAAGGCGCGGCCAAGGGCCACAAGAGGGCATCTAACCTGGCGTCCAGCCAGCCCCAGCCCGCATGGCTCACGCCAGGTGCCACCCACCCTGCTGGCTGGCAGGGCCCCCAGCGGGCCTCAGCCGCACCCTCCTCACAGCGGCATGCTCCAGCCGCGCCCCGAGCCACACGGGGGGGCCAGCTGCCATCTGCTCCCCTGCAGCCTCCTGCCACGTCTGTGTGGGTCCCCGCCCACCTCCTAAGCTGCTGGCCAGGTCACAGTGAAGCCCTGCCACAGCCAGGCACAACTCTGATGCCGTGCTGCCCAGCACAGGGCTGGAAGCCGCGCTACAAGTGCAGAAAGGGCTGGGCTGGCCCACCACTCTCTGCTCAGCAGGGGCCGCTCCTGCAGCCCCGGGAGGCTCGCCCCCTCAGTGCTCAGCAGGGGCCGTTCCTGCAGCCCCAGGAGGCTCGTCCCCTCAGTGCTCAGCAGGGGCCGTTCCCGCAGCCCCGGGTGGCTCGCCCCCTCGGTGCTCAGCAGGGGCCTGTTCCCGCAGCCCTGGGCTCACCCCCTCGGTGCTCAGGATGTGAACCAGCAGCCCGTTCCCGCAGCCCAGGTCCACGAAGGACTGCTTGGTGTCCAGGCCCTGTGCAGCGCGCTCCTCCTCCCACAGGACCTACGAGAGGGGAGAGCAGAGTCACTCCTGGCACTCCTGGGAATACCCATCACCACGCGGGCCTCAGGCTCTGCCCCCCTGCAGGACCTGGGCCCGGGGGGGGGGGGACCCCGGGCCCCCAAGGCAACTCTCCAGGGTTCAGCCTTGGATCTGCCCAGAGCACCTGCAGCTTCTAAAGACAGCCAGGGGCCAGCGCACCTGACGCTGCAGGGCAGAGCCGAGACAGCAAGGGCTGCCCAGGTCTGGGGTGGGCAGCTGGCCAGGGAGGTGATGCTGGTCATGGGAGGTAACACTGGGCACCAGGCTGGTCAGTAGGGGGATGGTGCTGACCAGTGGGGCAGTGCTGGTCACTAGGGGGCTGGCAGTGGTCACTAGAAGGGTGATGCTTGTCGGGGGGCAGTAGTGCTGGCTACTAGGAAAGATGCTAGTCAGTGTGCTGGTCACTGGGGCTGTGGCACTGCCCAGTAGGGGAGGTGCTGGTCAGTGGGGAGGTGGCACAAGTCAGTAAGGGCGTGGTGCTGGTCAGTGGGGGCAGTACTGGTGGACAGGCAGGAGTCTGGCACTGTCTCTACTTCTCCCGCCCAGCAGCCCCCAACACTTCCCTGCCCAAGCTCTGGTCAGACGTCCCCGTCAGCCTGCTCGGTGCCCTGTTGACCCCAGCTGCCCCGCCGCAATGGCCCCCGCGTACCAAGAGGTAGGTAGCAATGGCCACATCCTCATAGACAAACTTCTCGGGGTCAGTGACTTCCGGCCACACCTAGGAGATTCCATGAGGGGTGAGGCTTGTGTGATGAAGGGACAGACTGGGGGGGCACGACTGTCCGAGAGAGGGCATGTGCGTCACTGCGCGGCCTGGACAACCCTATTCACTCTCTAGAGAAACAAGGGAAGGGGCCAGGAGAAGCAAGGGGGTGGGCAGCACCATGGACTGGCCTGACCCCACCAGAGGCTGTGACTGGCCACGGGCGAGTCTTGGATCCAGAGAGGACAGCAGGGCGGGGCCCTCACGGCCTGGGGTGGCTCCAGGGGCCCAGGGCCAGCGTGGGGCAGGGCAGTGCGGGCTCCCAGAGAGGCAGTGGAGAGGCAGCACAGGCTGCATCTCCGAGCTGGAGGGGCAGGGGCTCCCCCCGGGTAGAGCCCCACCCCAAGGCAGGGCTGGGACGGGGCAGGATGATGGAGGCTTCAGAAGATCAAACTGCAGCTGAGACATCTGGGGTGCAGTGACACACCCAACAGGCAACCGGGGCCAGGCCAGGGCCAAGAGCAGGATCCAAGGGAGGGGGGCAGATCAGGATTGGTTCGGCTGGGCGATCTTCCCTGTGACACCTGCAGGGACCCTGGGGACAGCGCCCCGGTGGGGAGCCGAGAAGTCTAGGTCCGCGGTTTTCTCCCCACAGTGAACTCAGCCAGAGGGAAGCGTGGGGACGACCCCGATGCTCAGCTCTCGAGGGCCAGCAGGACAGCCCCAGACAAAGGCTGGAGCTTCCGCCGCTGGGCTTGGGTCGGGCTGCAGGGGCACGATGCCCACGGCACGGATGGGTGCGGTGTCGGGAGCCTGCGTCTGTCTTGCTCGTCTCCGCGGGTGCTGAAGCCCATCTGTGCCCATCTGTGCCGCAATCTGCTCTCCTGCTCTCTGACCTGCCCGCGGGGGAGGGGGCTCTGCAGTCACCTTGACCAGGTCCCTGTACTTGTCCTTCAGCCGCCGGTAGGTCCCGCTGTAGGGCTCCAGGGGGAGCAGACACAGGGTGCCCCTGCCACAGCTGCTCTTGCTCTCGCCGCTCCACCGCGCCAACTTGGCCGGCAGCTCCCCTCCGAGCCAGGCCAGGCTGGGACATACGACCCCATCTGAGGGCCACTTTTCTGGACAGAAAATTAAAACAGATATGAACCTTTGAAAACAAGAGAGAGAGGGGGGTGAGCAGAGCTGTTGTCCATCCATCGGGGTGCAGGGCCGGGCCCAGAGCCTCACACTGCACAGTGCACGTTCCCACCTGGCCGTGGGGGTTATGGGGAGACAGGGGGATGGGGGTCAGGGACAGAGCCTCAGCCCCGGGGCAATCCAGGACCAGGGCGACTGTCCCTCCCTCCTGCCCACTCTGCGGGTCAGGCAGGACTGGATCAATGCCTCTCTACCTCTCGCATTCACAGCCCTGGCCCCAGGTGGGCTTCACTGGTCCGAACAGGGCCATACCTGGACCGCACACACGAAGGCTCCAGAGCACAGACTGGAGTCCCCACCAGGACACAACACCAGCCCGGCCAGAGAGGTACACTTGCCTGCCCCAGTACTCCAGCTGAGGGGCCCACTGAGCTAGCCCGCCACTTCCTCTTCAGAAAAAATTACCATGCCCTCCCTCCCAGCCCTGAAACTCATTTTTCGTTGTTTGGCCACAGCTAGCAGTGCTCAGGGCTTACTCCTGGCCCTGTGATCAAGGATCACTCCTGGTGAGGCTCAGGGGACCACCTGGGGTTCTGGGATCAAGCCTGGGCCAGCTGCAAGCCAGACTGGCACCCTCCCTGCTGTGTTCTCTCTCGGGCCCCATCCCCTGGAAATCTACCTTCTTCAAACCAACAAGCCAGAAGTGGCTCCTCTGCTGCTCACTCTGGGGGCCAGGACGAAGGGGAAGGCCACAGGGGCACTCACCACTGCTCCCCCTCCTGCAGAAGCCGCAGCTGGTACACACTGCAGGGCTCAACCTCGCAGCCCCCGTCGGCCTCCAGTGGCAAGAAAGTCACACGTCCTCCGAGGACATCTAGGGGGAGACAAGCCGCTGAGCCCAGGAGTACATCCCTGCGCGGGGTACAGCCATGGCCCGGCCCTGGTCAGGAGCACACAGCGCGGGGCCAACCCACACCCCCCACCATGCGTCCTGACCAGGGGGGAGAGGACGGTCTCCAGGTGAGAGCGGCTGGAAAACTGACAGCGCCCCCCGCCCCTGCCATCGGATGGGGGATGGGGGACCACTGCATGCCCGCAGTCACCGGCTGGGCCGCAGCTGCTGTTCTGCATGTCCTACGGGGTGAAGCAGACACACGGACTCAGGCAGGGCAACTACTGGGGGTACGCCAATGAGGGGCTCACGGGCAGCAGCGGAGAAACTGGGCTGGGCACGGCACCGAGCACCCGGCCACTCCCGCCGCCTCTCCGCAGGCCCGTGAGGTCCCCGGAGTGGAGCCTCTTCCTGCGGGCGCCGGCTCCGGCTGCTGGGCGGACCCTCGGCCCTCCCCTCCCCGGCCCCAGGCCCGGCCCAGCGGCGGAGGCGCGCTCGTACCCTGTACGACCATCTCCCGGCGCGGGGCGACCAGCGGGGAGCGCGGGGTGGCCTTGGGGATGACGCTGCGCAGGAGCAGCTGCAGCTCGGCGGGCGGCCCGGGGCCGGCGAGGAGGGCGCGGAGCGCCGGGTGGCGGCCGGCGAGGCCCCGGGAGAAGCGGTCCCACAGCTGCTCGAGGTCGGGGCCGCGGGCGGCGCCGGGGGCCGGCGCGGCGCCGCGGCCCAGAGTCACGCTCCGCCGGGCCTCCAGGCGCGCGCCGCATAGCCGCTTGTTGGCCACCTGCGGCCGCTCCAGCCACACGGCCACGGCCGCCCAGAAGCCCCCCGGCAGCCGCGCCGGGTCACGCACCGCCACCCGGCCCACCTCCTCCATGCCGGCCGGGTTCCTGGCCGCGGCGCGGGGCGATGACGTGAGCGGGGCGCAAGCGTGGAGGCGCGGGGCGATGACGTAAGGCGGGGCGCCAGCGTGGGGCGGAGCCTAAAGGGCAGTCGGGGCGTCCCCGCCGCCCCGCGCTATGGCCCAGGTCCCTTTTCCCCTGGCACCTACGCGCCCGCCCTGACCACCCACCGGCCTGGCCGCCTGGTGTGCCCACGAGGAGCAGCGAGGGGCGGGGGGTGGTCCCTGCTGCAAGCCGAGCCCGGGCAGAGGGCGACGGGCAGATACCCCGGTCGGGGCTTTGCGGGGAGGGGTCAGGAATCCAGAAGTGCCTTCAGAGGGGGTGGCATTCCTGCCGAGACTGCGTGTCCCCGGCAAAGGGGCCCCTAAGCACAAGGAGCTGCGCTCACGCCTGGAGGCCCACCCTGGGGGCCCGCGCCCTCACCTATTCACGTGCCCCCTGCCTGGCCCTCGCTCCCAGCTCTTACCCCAGGAGTGGTGTCAGGTGAGCTCTGTCCCCCGGGGGTCTCGCCACCCCAGATTCTCTCCACCACGTCTTCCCCCACCATTCCCCACGCTGCGGCCGCGGGGGTCCCGGTCCACGCCCCTGGGATGCGGCGCAGTCCCTGAGGGCACCCGGGAGCTCAGTTACACCAGCACACACGGAGGCTCCTGCTACCGACGTAGCCCTAGAGACTCGCGTGGGGCACCCCCACATAACCCCAGGGCCAATGGGACTCTGAGCACAGGGGGGCACATGCAGCCTGGCTGGTTGGGGTGTGCGCTCACTGCCCCGCCTCTGTGCCACCTCTCAGTCTGATACCCCAATGCAACTTCGGGGCTCACCCCTTTTGAGACCCCTTATTGCCGTACTAGTGGCACACACCATCATGATGAAAGCGCCAGCCTGAGGGTGCGTCTGTGCGAAGCCCCTCCCGCCCCCTGGCACCCTCCTCTGGCCGTGAATGTTCAGGAATGAGGTCATGTAGGGTGTTTGCTGCTGCCAAGGCACCCGGCCTGGCCCCGAATCACCCCCCCTGTGATTTGGCCTCCCCTTCCTGAGGCTAACCTGGGGCGCAAGGGATGGGGAGGACAGAGCTTTTGAGTCCACACTCCAGCCCTCCTGTCCCCAGTCCCGCTGGGCCACAAGGAGGGAAGATGGCCCCACCTGTGAAGACAAACCACCCCCCGCTGCTGCCCAGAAGAGAAGCCGAATATGCCCCCACCTCCCCGCGCTGGGAGACGTCCCTGGCACCGCCCTGGCGCGGGGAGGGCAGCTGATGAGAGCGCAGTTGCCTTCTTCATCCCACAAGCTCAGAAAACTAGTTTTCTTTCTTTCGCCCTGCAGCAGCGGCGTCTGATTTTCACGGGCATTTCCAAGCGCTCCGCTCTGCAGTCTGAGGGGGAGTTGGCGCGGTGGGAGGGGTGGCAGCGAAGATGGCCCGTGCACGGCGCCTGAGACGGAGTTGTCCCCTCCGTCCCCGGGGAGCCACGGTGCAGCGGCCCCTCCAGGGACGCTCCTGTCCTGTGCGGATAGCCGAGTGCGCGACCAGGACCTGGGGCAGGTTTCAACTCGGGCGCTGGCCGGAGCGCGGGGTATTACTGGCGTGCGTGTGCCTCCGAGGCCACCCCGCGGGGCCCAGCGGCAGAGGATGCAGCGCAGCGGGGGTGGGCGCCGGAGCGGCCCGGGCGCCGCCCGATGACGTCAGGGCGCGGCCCGATGGCGTCAGGCGCGGGGCTGAGCCGGGGGAGACTGCAGCGCCCCAGCTCCTGCAGGTGCTTAGAGAGCTTGGAGTGCAACCCCGCGGCGCGGACACCCCGAGCCCAGGGATCCGACACCCAAGGTGGAGGGGGACGGCTGAAGAGTGCGAAGGGGAAAGGCGGCCCCAGGGGCAGGAGGAAGGGGGTGAGGGGACAAGAGGAGGCAAGGGCACAGGAAAGCGGGTAGGAAGCACAGGGGAGCCCAGGGCGAGGGGTCAGGGGGCCGGGCCGGCCGGACCCCCGCGGCGGGCCTGGCTTGGTTGCGGGGCGGGCGCGCCGCAGAGGCGCGTGTTTGGAGAGTTTGGACCCGTCCTGGGTCGAGACGGCTGAAGGACAGGGATCAGCGCCTGGGGCCAGTCTGCAGCCTGGACTTTATGTTTCTGTTTTGTTTTGATTTGGGGGCCACACCCGGGGTGTGCCCTGAGGGGTCACTCATTCCCGACTTTAGATCGTGCAGATGAGCCCTGACCGGGCCCACACAGTGTTCCTGGCTGCCACTCGGCCTGCAGATGCTTTGGTTCCTGCGATCCCCCTCGGGGTGTCAGATCAGGCCTGTGGCGTCTGTCCATGTCTAAGGAGGGTGATAAGGGCTTCCCTGACAAGTGCTGGTCCCTCCCTTGGAAAGAGCATCCTCGGGGAGCCCAGGGGCATGGGACAGGGGCTGCAGCTCACTTCTGCAGATGGGGGTGGGGCTGGTGGGAGGGTGCTGCAGAGGAGCTGCCCTCTGGCCTGGTGCCCGGGACTGGCTGTCTGGCTCATGGTGGCGAGTGGAGTTGCAAAACCAGTGATTTCTGCTCCACCTCTCTTTAAAAATGGTGCTGAGAGAGCGATAGTACAATGGGTAGGGAGATTGCCTTGCACGCAGCCTATCCTGGTTCGATCCCGGCATCCCATCTGGTCCCCTGAGCCTGCTAGGAGTGAGCCAGGAGTCATCCCTGAGTACCGCCAGGTGTGTCTCCAACTTGGGGGGGAGTGTTGGAGTGGCAGTACAGCAGGTAGGGCACTTGCCTAGCACGCAGCCGAACCGTGTTTAATTGCTGGCATCCCATGTGGTCACCAAAGCACCACTGGGAGTGATTCCTGAGTACAGAGCCAGGAGTGACCCCTGAGCATCACCAGGTGTGGCCCCAAAACAAACAAAAAAATGGCGGGGCACACCCTGAGCTACTCAGGGCTTACTCCTGGTTCTGCACTCAGAAATCACTCCTAGAGAAGCTCGGGAGACCCTGTGAGGTGCCGGGGATCACCCTGGGTCAGCCGCATGCAAGGCAAGTGCCGTCCCTGCCTTTCACGGCTCCAGCCCCACTCTCTCTAAAAGAACTGCTTTATTGAAATCTCACGCACGTACCTACTATTCACTCTCTAAACTGCCCGGTCCGGTGGTTTACATCTAGTACTCACCGAGCTTGCCCGGGTCGCAGAACACTTTCTGCACCCTGTAGGCAGTTGCTGCGCTTCCCAGCTCTGTGCTGGCCCCTGCTGGACACTGGGTGAAAATGGCACTGGGGTCTGTGCTCAGCTGTTCAGACCTGTGCGCACACAGAACACACACACACACACACACACAGCCCAGCATCTGGTAGCTGTGTTGCAAACAGTGCTCCGTGTTTAATGTTTGACCATGGACACTGAGCTTCTGCCCGAGAGTATTGGCCACCGTGCCCCAGTGAACCCTGTTTACAGCTGTGTCCTTGGCAGTGAGTTTTTATTTCTCGTGGGCCCTCTGCCCGGGAGCTCTGCAGGCAGCCGTGCAACCTCTCAGCCTCACTGACCTTTTGCAAAGTGGTTGCCACATCTCACCCTCCTCTGGCAGACCCGAGGGCTCCGCTCCTGCCCAGGGCCCCGTGCAGGGTTTTCAGGCTTTTGCTCACGGCCCCGCGGTGCGAGTGCTGCGGGATCTTACTGGGTTTGATGTTGGCGGTATCCCATCTTGGTTCGTGTCTGCTGCGGGGATGGCTTATTTTCTGCTGCTTGTTGCTGGTGCTCTTTAGTTTCTTGTTGTTGGGGTTTGTTGCTGCTGGTGCGCCCTGGCTGTGCTCGGGGACGACCCCAGGCGGGCTCAGCCGCAGGCCCTGAGGCAGGGTTTCCTGGGGACTTCCGGTCCGCTCCTGTGGCACGTTAGGGAAAAGCCGGTGGAGCGAATTCTTCTTTGGAGGGAAAGTTTGGCTTCATTCCTTCCCAGGCAGACCTCAGTTTCCCCTGAGCCATCTGAATCCAGACTGCCCATCTCCGTCGGGTTATCCAGGGTCCCGTAGAAAGCAGTGGGCGCCCAGGCGGGGGCGGGGCTTGTCCTCAGGCCTGCGTGCCCGTCTTGGCCCCGGGTGCCCCAAGAGCCGTCTGTCCTTGGGGCTGGAGAGATAGCACAGCGGGTAGGGCGTTTGCCTTGCACGCGGCCGACCCGGGTTCAAATCCCAGCATCCCATATGGTCCCCTGAGCACGGCCAGGGGTAATTCCTGAGTGCAGAGCCAGGAGTAACCCCTGTGCATCGCCAGGTGTGACCCAAAAAGCAAAAAAAAAAAAAAAAAGCCGTCTGTCCTGATGTCCACTGTAGGGGGTCCCTCCCGTCTCCCTGGGGCAAGTGGCTGTCCGGGTGGGGGTGGCTCCCTCAGAGCCGTCCTCTGGCTCACCCCACAGGTCCGCGTGGTGGCTGGTGACTGTGTGAGTGCAGAGGGCAGATGACGGTGCGTCAGCTGGGACGGGACGGGCCCGGGGTCATGGCGCCCACGCCGGACAGCAACATGGACGGTGGCGCCGAGGCCCTGCTGCCAGACCTGCCCCAGGGGCCCCTGGACGCCTACCGGGCGCGCGCGTCCTTCTGCTGGAAGGAGCTGGCCCTGTTCCTGGAGGGGGCGGAGGCGCTGCAGCTGAAGGTGAGGCCAGCGCCGGGCCTTTGGGACAAGGGGGACTGTCCAGCCGGGACTGTGCGCTGGGCAAGGCTGGACCTGGCCTGGCGGAACCCACAGTGTCCGCGGGAGAAGGGCCGGCCCCCACCCACCCTCTCCTGCACCCCCAGAAAACCATCTTCTCGGTCCTGGAGCGCGACCCCCTGTTCGCGCAGCCCCGAGGGGGCATCACCGAGCTCTCCCTGGAGCAGTACCGGGAGCTCAACTTCCTGCGTGTCCGCCGCCTCCTGGAGCACGACTTCCTGCGGCCGGAGGAGCTGGCCGAGTGCCCGCTGCGCGCCCTGGCGCTCATCGAGTGTCTGGGCATGTACGACTGGTCCCTGGGCGCCAAGTTCTTCCTCCACATGCTGGTGAGCCCAGGCGGGCGCCTTGGGTCAGCGCCACGGGGCGGCCCTGGCTGCTCGGGTGGGATCGAGGCTCGGGAAAGGTTTACCGTCAAGCGGCCGCGGGCGCGTACCGGACGGGGCAGCTCCTGGGCCGTGGCCGGCATGACGTGGTAAAGGTGCTTCAGGCAGCAGCGCGGGCACGAGGGTGCCAGTGTCCCGTGAGGAGGCCGCGCCCGAGGGTGGGGACCCAAACAGCGCCAGGACAGTTCTGCTCTGCGGGGGTCTGAGGGCCACTGTACCTCGCCCCAGGGCTCCAGCCTCTGAGCCACCGCCGTGCCCCGAGGTCTTGCTTTATTAAAAAAAAAAAAAATGGGGGCTGAGAGATAATGCAGTAGGTAGGACGCAGCCCAGGGTCAACCGCCGGCGCCCCACATGGTCCCCTGAGCGCAGAGTCAGGAGTAAGTCCCGAGCATCAAAACAAGAAAAGAAAATGAAGGGGGGAAGCGGGCGGTGGGGGGAGAGAAGGGATGGGGAGGAGCGGAAGGAAGAGCCAAAGAGCCGGTGCCCTGCTCCAGCCTGATGGGTAGGGTGGCTGGGGGGGGAGCGTGTCTGGCTCTCCGCACCCCTCCCTCTGTTCTCAGCCCCCTCCTCCCCCGCCCCCGTTCCCCCCCTCCCCACGCTGTCTCTCCCGGGCAGGGAGTGGGGCTCCGACTCTTCCTGATCCGGCAGCCCACAAGGAACCCGAGGCCGGCAGCCCGGGCAGCCGTGCCTGCCGGGCGCCTCGTCTGGGACCCTGCTCGAGGGTCCCTGCCCAGTGGGCCCGGCCAGGAGCTGCCCCGTCCCCAGCCCGGCTCTGGTCTGCGCAGGTGTTCACCTCGGCCATCTACAGCTCCGGCTCCCAGCGGCACTTGCAGTACCTCTCCAGGAGCCTGCGGATGGAGGTGAGCTGGCCCCCGAGCCCTGCTCTCGGCTGCCCCTCGGGGAGGCGACAGGCCCTGGCCGGGCCGGCCGTCTCGCCTGAACGCGTCTCTGCCTCGGTGGAAGATCTTTGGCTGTTTCGCACTGACGGAACTGAGTCACGGGAGTAACACCAAGGCCATCCGAACCACGGCACACTACGACCCCGCCACACAGGTGGGTCCCTTCTGTGAGGCAGCACAGTTGACAGCCAGGCTGAGGCCCAGGGCAGTGGCCCAGAGGGACAGCTGGGACGCGGGGACTGCTGTGGGGGTCTCGGGCCAATTCCTGGCACCGTGTGGCTCCCCGGCAATGAAGGAGCAGCCCAGCCCCCCACCCCGGGATTCCCCAGACAGTGACGGTGGCAGGAGGGGGGGTCTTCACCCATGTCTGGGTTCCTGGGGCCCCGCCTTTGTGGCCAGCTGTTGGCCCGGCCAGTCCACCTGCTGGGCCACCTGACTCTGCTGGCCTGGCCATGGTGCCACGTGCCTCATTGCCTGCGCTGTGCCCCCATCAGCCCCGTGCCTGAGTGCACGCACCGCCCCTGCAGTGCCCCTTCCCCGGCCCCTCCCCTCCCTGCCATGTGCCTGCCCTGACCGCTACGCCCTGCAGGAATTCATCATTCATTCTCCTGACTTCGAAGCTGCCAAGTTTTGGGTTGGCAACATGGGCAAGACAGCAACGCACGCGGTGGTGTATGCCCAGCTGTTCACGCCGGGGGGCCAGTGCCACGGCCTCCACGCCTTCGTCATGCAGGTAGGCACGGGGGCCGGTCCACTCGCGGTCCAGCTCTCTGAGGGCCCACAGGATGCCCTTCTTGCCTCCCCTGAGCCCCTCTCGGCCAGCCCACTCCGTGTCCAGCTTGGCCACACACCGAGTCCCCACTGTGTGATGTCCAGGGTTCGTGTCCCTGGTTGAGGGTCCCCCCAAGTCCCCAGGCTTCGGAGCCTCAGTTGGGAGCGGCACTGTGACAGCCACAGCGCCTGAGGCTAGACGCCATCCCTCCTCCCTCCTGGACTCTGCAGATCAGGGACCCTAAGACGCTGCTCCCTATGCCAGGGGTGATGGTCGGTGACATGGGGCGGAAGCTCGGGCAGAACGGTCTGGACAACGGGTGAGTGTGGGGGAGGTGATCACGGGAACGTGGCACGCGGGGGTCTCCTGGGCCCTGCGGGGTCACTGCTGCCGCTGCATGCCCAGGACAGAGATTTCATTGTCCTTCCCGCTGGCGCGAGGGACAGCCGTCCTCTCTCCATGCTCTCACCTGAGAGCGTGGCCAGGTGCTGGCCGCAGCCTGGGTGCTATGGCCCACACCTGCCCCACATGCCTGCGTCTGGGGCCCGGGCTGGCTCCCAGAGAGGCCCTCAGCACCCGCAGCTTGTGCCCCCACACAGTGGCGGCGAAAGTGGGATTCAGAGTGCCGAGTCGGGAGCGGGTGCCTGCACGCCCAGCTGTGCCTGCCGTTCGATTCCAGCCGAGATCCTGCACGCCTGGGGGTCTCTGGCCAGCGCCATCAGCCCATCCCCTTCGTGGGAGTGGCCCTCGTGCCATGCCCTGAGACCTCCTGGTCCCTGGGAGGCTGCGGGCGAGAGGCCCCAGGCTGCCGTGCAGGTGAGGTGTGGCACGAGTCCAGTGAGCAGTGGGGCTCGGGACACAGGGCCATGCCCAGGGTAGGAAAAGCAGCGGGTGTGTGTGCTGCCAGGGCACAGGCCTGTTGACAGCTCTGTCCTCACCGTGCCTGCACCCCCAGCCGCCGTCTCTGGCGCGGTCCGGCTCCACACCACGCCCCGGGGTCCCGCCTTCCTGAGGCCTGGGGCCCAGCGGGGTGCATGTGGTCACAGGGCCAGCAAGTGTGGCCCAGGACGAGGAGTGGTCTCCACAGCTGCCTGGGCAGCGTGAGGACCCACTTCCTGGTGCACAGAGGCGTGTGCTGGGATGGAGCCCCCCCCCACCCCACACCTGTGTGGGCAGAACCTTGTTCCCCACCCGGAGCCCCCCAACCCCGCGCCCCCTGGGGCTGTGCTGGCCAGCAGAGGGCGCTGGACCCCCACACTTCATGCCATCCGGAGTGTGGGGGCAGGGCAGATTGGTTTGTGGGTGCGATGCAAACAGAACTAGGGGGCGGAGTGTCCAGCAGCCGGGCAGTCATTAGGCACAGCCGTGGAGGGGCTGTGGAGGGCCCCCTTCCTGTGGAGGGCCCCGGGTGGGGGTAGGCAGGACTCCACGTGCCAGCGGTGGGTCTGTGAGGGGCTGCCCAGTCAGGCGTGGGAGGAACCGATGCCGGTGCCTGTGTGGGGCACGCAGGGAGGGTGGGGACTGCAGGGACAGGGTTGTGACGGGTGGTGGGTCATGGAGCCTGCAGGGGTCTCCTGGTGCACTCAGCGGGGGCGGGGGGCTATGCTCTGGGTTTGGCAAGGGGCCGGGGTCCCTGCAGTTCTGGGCTGTGTTGCCTACTTGCATGTGTGTGTGCGCACCCCCCCCCCCACACACACACACTCACCCCCGCCGGCGGGGCTGCATGGGCCACAGCTGCTGTCTCACGTCAGGGGTGTCTGCAGGGGGCACAGGGGCGGGCACTGCCCTCCTGAGCGAGGAAGGGCCAGTGTCTGTTGCCGGTGGAAGGGGCCTGGCCTTGCCCGGATGCCCCGTGCCCTCTTTGAATGTGTTGGCGTGTCCTGGCTTCTGGCTTTCCTGCTCCGTTTTCGGGGGGCTTCCGCCACCCTGGAAGCCAGCCTTGCTTCCATTCTGCTGGGGCTCAGGGCGAGATGGGAGCCCCCTCACCTGAACCCCGTGTCTCGCAGATTCGCCATGTTCCACCAGGTGAGGATCCCTCGCACGGACCTTCTGAACCGCACTGGGGACGTCACCCCTGAGGGCACCTATGTCACCCCCTTCAAGGTATGGGTTCTCCTGGGCTGCAAGGTGCATGGGGCTAGACCCCTCCGGCCCAGGGACATGCAGCAACATGCATGGATATGCCCATCTGCCCCAGTGTGCCCCTTACCCCAGGGACATGCCCCTGCCTTGGGACACGCCCCTGCTCAGGGACACGCCCCTACATAGACACGCCCCCTGTGCTAGTGTCTGCCTCTACACCAGCCAGTCTTGCTCTCTGTTGAGAAGTGGCTGCTAGGCTGGATGCTGGGGTTCCCCGGTGCAGCCTCTGTCAGCTTTGGGGTGAAGACTTCACCCCGAGAGTGGCTTACAGGGGGACGGTGGTAACCAGACCCTGAACAGATTGCTCAGGTGCAGAGGGCAGGGGCCAAGAAGTTTGGGAAAGGGCAAAGAGGCATGACCACACAGTCAGAATAAAAGAGGGTCGCACCGTACAGTTTGCAGGGACCTAAAGGTGTTCCCAGAGAAAGTTCTGGAATCTTCCAGAACCCCCACAGTATAGCTCTGTATGGGGTCACGCACTGCCCAAGTCTCCATGGTGGAAAGGGGCCCGTGTTGCATTACCCCTCGTGACACCAGTGCCCTGGCAGGCCGGCCGTGGCAGGGCGGGGCCCGTCTTAGCTCCGTGTCTGCGAGGGATCAGCCCTAGCTGACACGGCAGCGTGCCCACCCCACATGGCCCCTTCCAGGTGACTGCTAACGGGCCCACACATGCTTCTGCTGGTCCCCCAGGATGCCAGGCAGCGCTTCGGGGCGGCCCTGGGCAGCCTGTCCACGGGCCGTGTCACCATTGTGGGCATGTCTGTGGCGAACCTGAAGCTGGCCGTGGCCATCGCCCTGCGCTTCTCGGCCACCCGCAGGCAGTTCGGGCCCTCAGAGCAGGAGGAGGTCCCGGTGCTTGAGTACCCGCTGCAGGTATCGTCCGGCAGGTGGGGTCACGGGAGGCCAGGCCAGCGGGGCGTGGACAGAGATTCCCCAGAAATCCCAGAACACCAGCTGGGCGGGGCCAGGAGGGGCCTCTGGGTGGAGGCGTTCGCGTGGGGGCAGGGCAGGGCATGGGGGAGTCTGCTGAGCAGCCCAGGGGCACGGCGGGCACAGGGGTGCAGGGGAGGTGCCCCCTGGTCTGGCCTCCAGCCCCGTGACTGAGGAGGGCCCTCAGGGCCGCACCGTGCAGTGGTCACTCCCGTGCAGTCCCGAGTCAGAGGGCCGGAGCAGGCGACAGGCTGCTGTGCAGGCAGGGCCGTGCCTTGGGCGCGGTGTCACCCTGCGCCCCTGGGCGGGGTGGGTATCTCCTGCCCCTTCTCAGCGTTGGCCCACGGGGTGGGGATCAGGATGGAGGCGCCCAGCCTCTCTGCAGTCCAGCGGGTGGGTCCCCGGCTGATACCACCCCTCTTTCTGGGGGTCGGGGGCCCTGGCCGGGCACAGTGCCGCGTGGACACTGTGACCCTTCCCAGCAATGGCGCCTCCTGCCCTACCTTGCGGCCGCCTACGCCCTGGACCACTTCTCCAAGTCCCTGTTCCTGGACCTGGTGCAGCTGCAGCGGGGCCTCCTGGACAAGGACCGGGGCCCCCAGCAGGTGAGTGCAGGGGGTGGGGCAGAAACAGGCCCACCCAGCCGGAGACCCCGATCGACCTGCTGGTCCCTCCTCAGAAGACGCCCCCGAGCCTCTGGAGATGGGCCTCCAGCCCCGCCAGCAGGACACGCCCCAGCCGTCCCTGGGGGTCTCACCCTCGCAGGGAGGAGCTGAGTTCCAGGGCGTCGGACACGTGGGAACAGGCCTGCGTCCCCTCACTGGGGATGGCCAGGGCCGCCTCCCCGCTGGTGCTCAGCAGCACGCGTGAGAGTGGGTGGCTGGCCCCGTCCACATGGGCATCCCCAGAGAATGTCAGGGCTCGGGTCTTCCTCACAGACCCCCACACTGGGTGGGTGACTGGCCCGGGGTTGGGGGTGCTGGCCAGGGAGTGGGCAGTGGGCCTGCGCCCTGACAGTGCAGCTTGGAACAGCCCCCAAGCATGCAACAGGCCGGGCAGCAGGTGGCATAGTTGGGCCCGGTGCCAGCCTGCTCGAGCGTCAGGGCAGCAGCCGTGCCTGGCACGCTTGAAGCTGGGGCACTAGAGCGGCCGCGATGGCCAGCTGGGGTGGGGGTCCTTCGAGCCAGGTGGGTGTGGGCGGTGCTGGTCCTTGTGAAGCGTTAGCCAGCTTGCCTCCACGTCTGGGACGTGGGCCGCTCCCCTCCTCGTCCAGGGGTCCCCACGCACCCCTTCCTGCATGGTTTCCTGTTTGGGGGGGTGGATTGCACCGCACTGGCTACAGGGTGCAGGGGACCATATGTGGTACCGAGGATCAAACTCGGGTCATCCAGACCAGGCAAGCACCCACCCCCCGCCTGTGCTGTGGCTCTGGCCCCCCGTCACCCGCCTGCCCCTTTCCTCCCCCAGGCTGAGCTCGGGCGGGAGATCCACGCTCTGGCGTCGGCCGGCAAGCCCCTAGCCTCGTGGACGGCCCAGCGGGGTATCCAGGAGTGCCGGGAAGCCTGTGGGGGACACGGCTACCTGTCCAGTACGTGTGCAGGGGCCAGCGCCTTCTGGCCGGCGGTGGACTCAGGCTGTGGAGAGCAGAGCAAAGTCCTTCTCTCCTCCGTGCCGTCACTGGCGAGTGGCTCAGTTCTGCACGGACCCGCCTACTCGGGCCAGTCGGGCTGATGCTGGCTGTGGCGGCCCCGGCAGCCAAGGACGCCACCCCACAGCAGCCCCCACATTGGGGTGGGGTGCAGGGGGGAGCAGCGGCAGTGGAGATGCAGTGGGGATGGGGTGCAGGGGGATACAGCAGTGGAGGGTATAGCGGGAGTACAGGGGGCGTGGGGGCGTGGGGGCGGGGCTCATTAGGGGTCGGGTGTAGGGAAGTGGGTGCGGGAGGGTGGAGCCCGAGCAGGAGTGCAGGAGTGGGGTGGGGTGGGGACAGCAAGGCCAGGGGAGCAGCAGGTCAGGTGACGTTCGGGCCAGCGTGGCAGCCCTGCCGACTGACCAACCCCCATGGCAGTGAACCGTCTGGGTGCCCTGCGCGATGACAACGACCCCAACTGCACGTACGAGGGTGACAACAGCGTCCTGCTGCAGCAGACCAGCCAGTTCCTGCTCAGCCTCCTGGAGCGCGGCGCCCGCGGTGAGGCCGACGGGGCCAGGGAGCAGCCAGCTCTGGGCGGGGGCTCCGCACTCACCTCGGGCCGTGGTTCCAGGTAGCGCGTGCTGGCAGAGCCCCCTGGGCTCCGTGGACTTCCTGCAGGCATACCCTGACATCCTGGGCCGGACTGCCACCTGCCCCAGCACCCAGGACTGCATGGATTCCTCAGGTAGTGCTCCTGTCCCCTCGGGGGCCATGGAGGTGCCCGGGGCTGCAGTGGCCATTTGTCTCCTCCAAGGCGGGGCAGGAGCTGCGTGTCTGCCCTTCACCGAGGCACTGTGGACGCCACCCCACAGCAGCCCCCGAAGCACGCTGGCCAGCAGCGCCTCGTGTTCCTGTGCTCCCGGGTGCCCGGGGCCAGGCCTGGGGAGAGAGGATATGGGCCCCAGGCTGCTGCAGGCTCCGCTGTCCCTCCTGCCAACCCGGGGGCAGAGGTGGCCCTGGACACCAGCTGACCAAGCATGGCAGGGGTGAATTTGTCTCAGCAGGTCTGGCACCCGCCACCTCCATGGTGGTACCTGTGGCCCACAGGACAGCAGGGTAGAGGCTGGGAACCCGTCACTGCTGGCCATGCCTGGCAGGCGCTGGGAAGTTCCTGCTGCGCCATAAAGTAGTGCTCACAGCTGCACACATGAGTCAGCATGCAGTCATGACTCAGCATAGGCAGCATGGCTCAGCACTCTCACCATGACTGCACACCATGACTCAACACTCTCACCATGACTCAGCCCACCATGACTTGGCACTCTCACCATGACTCAGCCCACCATGACTCGGCACTTTCACCATGACTGCACACCATGACTCGGCACTCTCACCATGACTTGGCATACACCATGACTCAGCATTCTTACCATGACTTGACATTAACAGCTTGGCTCAGTTTCCACAACCATGACTCAGCACACGTGTCATGTCTCAGTACCTATGCCACGACTCAGCACACATGCCTTGTCTCAGTACACACGCTGTGGCTCAGAGCACATGCCAGGAAGCGCACCATGGCTCAGCATATTGGCCCAAGGCAGCGCAGCACGGACCTGCACCAGCCCTTGCAAGGGCTCCGTCCCCCAGTGTCAGATGAGCCACTGCGCCCTGTTTTCTGTCTCGTGTGAAGCCGCCCTAGCAGCCTACGAGTGGCTGGTGTGTCACCTGCTCCGGGCCAGTTCGCAGCAGCTGGAGCGGGAACGGAGGTCGGGCCGCAGCGACTTCGACGCCAGGAACAACTGCCAGGTGCGCCTGGGTCTGCCCCCGCGTCCCGGGTCTCGGGCTGTCCCTAGCGCCGCTGTGTGGCCCCAGCCCTGACCTCAGTGTGGCATCAGGCTGCTGCCGCTCGCCTGCTCGCTCACTCGAGCTATGGGTGCCAGCCCAAAGGCGCCGAGAGGCTGGGAACCGCGGTTTGCCGGTGCCGGCAGGCCAGGCGTGAGCGGCCCCCAGTCACGCTGTGCCTCCCTGTCCGAGTCACCGAGTCCTGGCCCGGTCCAGCCCACAGCCAGGTGCCGCGGAGTCAGGGCGTGGCAGGTGGCTCCTGTGGCAGGTTTGAGGGATGGCACCCACCAATGTGTCCGCCAGGGCTGGGGCCCTGAGCCCTTGTCGCGGGACCTTGGAGCTGGAGGCGTGGGGAGAGACCGGGCCAGACAGCGTCCCCACCACTGCTGCCATGGCAGGGCCACTGCTGCACTCGTCCTCGCTGCAGGCCATAGCAGGGACGGGGCTGGGGACAGGCCCCACGGGAAGGAGCAGTGGGAGGGGCAGGGGCTGTCCTCACTGCTCACCGGGCGCTGTCGCGCGGCTGTTTCCCCCGGGGCCGTGCCCCATACCCTGCCCAGCCACGCTATCCCCGTGCCCTGCCCAGCTGCCTGTCCCCGTGCCCTGCCCAGCTGTCCTGTCCCCGTGCCCTGCCCAGCTGCCTGTCCCCGTGCCCTGCCCAGCTGTCCTGTCCCCCTGCCCTGCCCAGCTGTCCTGTCCCCCTGCCCTGCCCAGCTGTCCTGTCCCCCTGCCCTGCCCAGCTGTCCTGTCCCCGTGGCCTGCCCAGCTGTCCTGTCCCCGTGGCCTGCCCAGCTGTCCTGTCCCCGTGGCCTGGCCCAGCTGTCCTGTCCCCGTGGCCTGCCCAGCTGTCCTGCCCCCGTGCCCTGCCCAGCTGTCCTGTCCCCGTGGCCTGGCCCAGCTGTCTTGTCCCCGTGCCCTGCCCAGCTGTCCTGTCCCCATGCCCTGCCCAGCTGTCCTGTCCCCGTGGCCTGGCCCAGCTGTCTTGTCCCCGTGCCCTGCCCAGCTGTCCTGTCCCCGTGCCCTGCACAGCTGCTCTGTGCCCTGCCCAGCTGCGCTGTCCCCATGTCCTGCCCAGGTGTACCACTGCCGGCCCCTGGCTCTGGCCTTCCTGGAGCTCACGGTCCTGCGGCGGTTCCGAGAACACACACAGCGGCCCGAGGTGCCGGCCGGGCTGCGGCCGGTGCTGGGGCGTCTCTGCGCACTCTACGGCCTGTGGTCCCTGAGCCAGCACATGGCGCTGCTGTACCGAGGTGAGCCCTGGCCTGGCCCCTGCTCCCTCCTGGTGACCTCTGACTGCCAGGACTGAGTGGGGGACGGACCCTGCCGTGCGCGTGCTCCTGGCCTAGGCTCCAGCCCCCCATGATGGCACTATGCTTGCAGGGGGCTACTTCTCGGACCCCCGGGCGGGGCAGGTAGTGGAAGGCTCCATCCTGGACCTGTGCACCCAGGTGAGTGCGGGGCATCCCCTGGGTCCCCTAGGAGACGGCATCGACACGCCAAGCCAGCCCCTCTTCGTGCTTGTCCGGTGGCCGTCATGCGATGGGGTACGGGTGGTAGCGGCCGTGGCCATTGTGCTCAGAGGCGCTAAGGAGGGTCCCTCTGCAGTGGCGGGGTTGCCGATGACCCTCGCCCTGGCAGGCACCACCGCTCTGGTGTCAGGGCCCAGGAGGAACTCAGACAGCAGCGCGGTCAGCCGGGAGGGCCTGGCGCCGGGGTCTCCTGCTGCATGCACTGGGGCTGCCGAGCGTGGTCCCCCCCACCCCTGGGGCCCCGCCCGTGGCTCAGCCCACCTTGGTTCCCCACAGCTGAAGGATGACGCGGTGGCCCTGGTCGACGCGATCGCCCCTCCTGACTTTGTCCTGGCTGCCCCCATTGCCAGAGCCGACGGGGAGGTGAGGGTGCTCGCGGCTGGTGGAGGGGCTCAGCAGGTGTGGGGGCAGTCGGGGGCAGCAGGGGCTGTGTCCTGGCCAGGGTTGGGGTGCTGTCAGGTGGGTTCCCACAGTGAGGGGTACACGGGGCGGGGAGGGGGGGTGCTGCCTGCCAGCCGCCCTCTTTCTGGGACGGGGCAGGGACTGGACCAGCAGTTCTTCCGGCCACCCCGCCCCACCCCGCCTTTCCCGGGGCTCCCCGACACCCCAGGCTGCCCAGTGCCCCTCTCCCCTCGGCTGCCCGCCTGCCTGCCTCCGCCGGGCTCCGGGGTGAAGGTTCCCTTGTAAGTGCCGGTGGGGACAGGGCTGAGCTGGCCGGCCGCGGGGCAGGTGCGGGAAGGCAGCTGCAGACGAGTGGGGCGCGGGCCTCTGCGTGCCACCTCGTGCCCACCCGCCACCCTGTCCCGCAGCTCTACAAGAACCTGTGGGGGGCCGTGCTGCAGCAGCCGGGCGTGCTGGAGCGGCCCGCCTGGTGGCGCGAGTTCTCCGTGCACAAGCCCGCCATGGGCAGCCTGAGGCCCAAGCTGTAGCCGCCGTCAGCCGTCCGGCGAGGAGACCAGGCCAGCACTCGGAGGCTCTGATGACGCCTGGCGGGAAGGGCCGGGCCACTGTGCAGACCCTCCGGTGCCCTGCCCCGCCTGGCCTTTGGGTCTGCAGAGCGTCGGCCACTCGGGCCCTCCTGGTCAGTGCTCTGCTGCTCAGCGCCCAAAGATTCAGAAGGAAAACGCAGACCCGTCCCCTTGCTTTCTTGTCGGGAAGTGGTGCCACCGGGACGGTTCTCACAATGGGGACATGTGTCAGGCTGCACTGCTGACAGCGAGACTGGTCTGGTCACAGCCCCCTCCATGGCCAGCTCTCAGTGACCGGGACACTGGCCAGCTCTGAGTGACCGGCACACGGGCCCCTCTCTGAGTGACCGGCACACGGGCCCCTCTCTGAGTGACCGGCACACGGGCCCCTCTCTGAGTGACCGGCACACGGGCCCCTCTCTGAGTGGCCGGCACACGGGCCCTTCTCTGAGTGACCGGCACACGGGCCCCGCTCTGAGTGACCGGCACACGGGCCCAGTGTCCAGGTGTGGCCAGGGCCTCTGTCCCACCGTACTGGGAGCAGGTTCTGGCCCTGCCCCCGGAACCACGGCCATGAAGTGTTGGCGTCTGAGACGTGGGGCACAGCAGGTCGCGCTGCTCCAGGCCAGCCTGGCCCCTGTGTCCCCTCAGCCAGGTGCATCCCTGATGGCTGCCGCGACCCCAGGGCTTCCTGTGTGATTCGGCCACATTGCCCCCCCCCTGCACCCGGCAGCCCCCCATTCTGGGTGTGGCTGTGCCCATCAGGGGGTGTCTTGGCCTGCTTTCTGTGGATGGTGCCCCCAGTGCCCATCCTGCAGTGCCAGGCGGGCATCCAGAGGGCTGAGGACAGCAGGCGCCAGTGCCCACAGCTCAGCCTGAGCCTCTGCCCGGGCGTGTGGGCGCAAGGGTGGGAGGATGGGTGATGAGTGGGCGGCACGGGCGGGTACATGTTGGGGCTGCGGGCGAGACCCTCTCCCGACCCTCCTCCGTTTCCCTCTCTTCAGGGACTAGACAGTGCCATGAGTGAGCTCAGGCACGTGGGCCCCTCTGACTCATGGGGTGACTGGGGGGACACGGGTCCCACAGCTGTGATGGGCCCAGCCTGAGAACAGGGTGGTTGTGGGGAGAGGCCACGAGCATCTTGCCTGGCCACTGAGAGGCTGGTCTCAGCCTGAAGGCCACCTCCTCCAGGAAGCCTTCCCAGCCCTGGTTCCTTTGTCCGGGTGGAACTTGGCGACACTTAGCTCTAACATCTGTGTAGCAGACACTTCTGGACGCTCACCCCTGCCCTGCAGATGGGGGCTTGCCTCCTTTCCTCCAGTCTGATGGAGAGGAGCCAGGGTCCCAGAGCCAGGCCCTGGCCTGCCCGGACACAGGCTAGGGTTTGCAGGGTGGAGCTGGGGGTGCCCGTGGGGGGAGCAAGTGCTCCCAGCTGTTGCCAGTCACTGGGAGACAGGAAGCCAGAGCGCAGAGAGGCCTGAGCAACACCCTCCGTGTGTGGAGCGTGGGTTCCCGCTCGCTGGCTCGTGCATTTCCGGGAACACAGACGCGCTGGCCCTGGGCCCCTCCTTCCCAGTGGCCCGGCTGGGTCTGCGCCCGCTGACCCCGGGTCGCCCTGGGTCAGCCTGCAGTTAAACCCCGGCCTTGACCTCCCAGGGACCTGCCCCAGCCAGCCCGGGACCCCTTCCAATCCACAATCCAAGCTGTACTCCGATACTCCCTGGAAGCCCCCCCATCACTCCATGCCCGGTCTTCCAGCCTGCAGGCACCTCAGGTGCCCTGTCCGACCATGCCAGCTTCCCAGTATGGAGTCCCCAACCTCAGAAACTGCCCGCCCGCCCCCTGAGTCTGCAGCCTGGTTGGCTGTGTGCACATGTGCGTATGCATCCCGTGTGTCTGCTTGCATCTGTGCAATAGTATCTGCACAGTGAGTGTATCTGTGTAACAGTGCCTGTGTGTGCATGTGTGCAACAGTGTGTGTGCCTGTGTAACTGCAGCAGTGTGTATGTCTGCAACAGTGTGTCTGCATCTGCAACAGTGCATATGTGCTTGCGTGTGGACAGTGTGTGTATGTGGACAGTGCGTGTGTGCTTGTGTGTGTGTGTGGAGAGAGTGTGTGCTTGCATGTATTGTGTGGACAGTGCGTGTGTGTGGGCAGCATGCATGTGCTTGTGTGTGCACTTGAGGGTGGCAGCAGTGTGAGCCAGGACGTCCATGCGTGGGTGCCCATTCGTGCATGCATCGCTCACCTAGGACAGAGAGGCGGGTGTGCTCTGAGCGTGGCCAGAGGTGGACAGTGCGGGCCTCAGCCAGGTGCCCTGCGGCCCCCCCTGTTGTGGTGGCCTTGATCTCTGAGGGCGGGTGTTCTCCAGGGTGAAGCCAGCGCGTAGGGTCTGCTCTGTGGCACAGGGCTGGGGGTGCAGTGGGACCATCAGAGACGGAGGCCACCTTCTCCCTGGACACTTCAGAGGGCCTTTTACGGCCCCTTTGCCAATTTCTGAGTTGCTGCAACTGTTTGGCCCGAAGGAGAAACAGCTCATCAGCTTGGACTGGGAGCACTTCTGGCCGAGGAGCAGCTGAGGCTCGGCACAGAGCAGCCTGCAGGTGCGGCTGGATCCAGGCTCCTGCGGCCTGCCTCCTTGCCCTACGCCCCCGCGCCTCCCCTCTGGGCAGTTCTGAGGTTTGCCCCTGGGCTGGGGTGGGCTCTGGGCACTGCCCAGGCTGGCTCCGGGGAGCTCACCTGCCTCTTCGCATGCCCCAGCCTTCACGGTGGCTCCCACAGCAGTGCCTGCTGGAGGCGGCTCAGGCCGGGCGTGGTGGCCTCAGCTGGCCAGGAGGCCTGGAGGAGCGGACATGATGTTCCTGTCTCAGGCACTGCATGTGCCTGACCCGCCCGGCGCCAGCTGGCGGTGGGGGCCTCCCAGTGGGCAGCGGGAGGGCGCCACCCAGCTCAGCCCGCACAGAGAGCAGGGTGGGGTGTGTGTGTGTGCCTATGAGTGTGTCTGTTCTGGTGAGCGTGTATGTGCTGGAGTGTGTGTATGTGTATGATCACGTGTGTACTGGTGTGTGTGAGCGTGTGACTGGGGGTCCTGTGGGGGAACAGGCTAGTGGCCTTCTGGCCGCCCACCTCCACGAGCTCCTATCCCTCTCCCAGGCTGCAGGTGGCCTCCAGTCCCTTCCTGCTCACCCTGAGGCCCCTCTTTAAGCAGGGTCCTGCCCTCTCGGTCCAGGGGGATACCGGGGCACAGCTCTACCTCCTTCTAGCCTTGAGGCCCCACGCCTGTCACACATGAGATCAGCTGAGTCTGTTGGTGTCAGAGCACGCAGGCATCACCCCTAAAGAGGCATCCTGTCCCCTTGACCCCACCGTCCTTCTCCCTGGTCCCAACTGGGAGGACCCCAGAGGCTGTCGGGAGGCGGGGGTCCAGGAGTCCCCTGAAGCCCAGGACAGGTGGCGAGTGTGGCTTTGTCCTGTGACAGCACAGCTGGGGGTGGCCGGGTCCCCTGGCAGGAGCAGCTGGGGTACACCACGCCCCACTCACCAGCAGCCAGCCTGGGGGAGGGGACAGCAGCACCCACAGAACCCCCCGTTAATGCCCTGGGGGGTTCCCAGGGCATGATCATCCACAGGGAGCCCAGGCCCCTCGGAAGGGCCCAGAGAAGCTGAGGGCCCCGGGGTGGCAGCAGCTCCTCAGGGCCCCCTAAAGACGGGGCTGGAATCTGGCCCAGGACCTGGGGAGTCACATGGCCCCGGGACAGGGACTCACAAGGGGCACAGGTGAGAGAGTGGCCCTGGCGCAGGATGGGAGCCACCCAGAGCCTGCGCCTGCCTGTGGGGGAGTCTGGGGGGACCCCGTGGCTCACACCTCAGTGGGCAGACTGGGCTCACAGTACCTCTCCTGGGACTAAGTATGCCCTGCTCCCTTGGGATACCCCCTCCAGGCTCGTCCCCAAAGGAGAAGGAACTTGGTGGGTGCTCCAGGACTATGGGCCAGGAAGCAGGCATCAGGGACCAAGGAAATCAGCCCGAGTGTGGGAAGACTTCCTGGAGGAGGTGGCACTGGAGTCAGGCCTCAAAGTCTGGGCAGAGAAGGTGGAGTCAACCCTCCGGGCACTAGGGTTCTGTCCCTTCCACTAGAGCCTCTGTGGACCCATTTAAAAGATGGGGGGATGAAAGTCATCCATGAACAACTTTGTAACTGTATATCTCACAGCGATTTCATTTAAAAAATTAATTAAACCATTTCTCCGCGCCCGCACCCCCAGAATGACTGATGAAGAGGATGGAGCTGCTTGGGACACCGGCAGCCCACCAGCAACCTGCAGTATGTGACTTGAGAGTTTCTGCCAGGTCCCCCGTGCGGAAATCTCTCTCTCTCTCCTTCAACTTTTACCCTGGACTTTAGACAGAAACCCAGAACCGCGACCTAATGTCATCTTAGTATCAGCAGTATGTAATGGTTCCTTCTTAATGGGTCGGACTTTTGTGGGTGATCCTAACAAGAATAGTAAGTATTTTGTTGAAATATTCAAGGCAATCAAAATGGTAGCCATCTCTCTAGACTGAACTAAGCTATATCCCCACGCCGGCTGAGAAGAAATATCCTTCTTTCTCGGGAAGAAACGTGGCGTGGTGTCAAACATAGTGTGATGTCCATTAAGCAAACAGACCTGGTGGCGTGGGAATGGGAAATAAGGGGAAAAATTAGGTACATGGACCAGCGGGACACTGGTGGTATCTCGAGCCGGAGCCGATATCAGCGCAAGAGCTTTGGTTCCGGAAACTGCTTGCAGACACTCTACTAGACTATCAACTAAGCCAGAGCCCCACGCCGGCTGATGACGGGAAATAACCATCCTCTTCGGTTTTTTTTTCCCTTTGTCAGACAGCGTGGCGATTACTAAACAGGCGTGAACTCGGTGGCGCGGGGCAAGGGGGAAAAAGAAAAGTTATGTAACAAACAGCAGGACTTAATATCTCTATATGCTTAGTAATGGAGAATTATCAAATACCTCATTGGCAATAGGACTGTCTTTTTCTTTTTGGGGGGAAACCCCAGCAACGGTAGTGAGTTGTGTGTTGAAACTTGGAATGTAATCGAGATAACGGCAAATGAAGTGAAACTTATCACGTACAAGGGTGGGGACTAGGGAGGTGGGAGGGGGCGGCAGATATACTGGGGGGGTTGGGGATGGAAGATGGGCACTGGTGAAGGGAGGGGTGTTTGAATATTGTATAACTGACATAATCCTGAGAACTTTGTAACCCTCCACTTGGTGATTCAATAAAAAAAAAAATTAATTAAAAAGTTACCAGGGAAAAATAAAGGTGGAGGTCGCTGTTGAGATACATTTTGTTTAGTTTAGGGGCCACTCCCAATGATGCTCAGAGCTGACTCCTGGCTCTACACTCAGGAATCATTGCTGGTGGAGTTCAGGGGACCATACAGGATGCTGGGGATTGGACTCGGGTCGGCTGCGAGCAAGGCAGATGCCCTCCCGCTGTGGGACATTCTGTGAGACATCCTGCAGGGCAGGGACGGATGTCTCCACGGGGCCCCCCCACCTCCACAGCTCTTACAGGCAAGAACACAGCAGGAGGAGCAGCCCACTCTGGGGTTATCCCACGCATGGGGGCTCCCCACACAGCCGCCTGGGACCCACCACAGCACCGGAGTTCACTCCAGCACCTGCACAGAACCAGGCACAGGAGGGACGGACAGCAGCCCGGGGCGGGTGCCCCCGACGGCTCTGCCGGCCCGCAGCCCTTCTCTCTGCACCTCTAGTACAAGCTAGCACAGTGGGGAGGGCACAGCCTCGCACGCTGCACCCTGGGCTGGACCTCCACGCCCCACAGGGCCCCCCAGGTCTTGCCGGCAGTGAGCCCTGCGCTCAGAGCCAGGACAGCAGTGAGCTCCGAGGACGCGGTGTGCCCCACGACAGAACAAGATGCACAGGAGGCCAAGAGCTGCTTGTCCGTCCTCATGCCGAGGGGACCTCAGCTCCACACCAGCAGAGCCGCGGCAGACCCACAGGCTGCTGGGATCGGCCAAGCCCCATCCAGAGGGGCGAGGGGCAGGGTCTTGGGTGGACGGACCTGCCGACATGGGGACTGGTGCTGCTCCGGAGGGCTCCTGCCGTGACCGTGGGGCCTCCCTGCATTCTCGATGCCCGGGGGCACCCTGACTTCTCTCTCAGCACGGAGGGGGGTGTGGAGCACTCCCAGAAACACGTTCTGGTGGGGAGGCCCCCAAGCTCCTCATTCCTGCCCACGGCAAAGCACCCAGAAAATGTTCCTCAGAGGTCACAGAGCAGGGCTCCAGGACAAGGCTGTGCGTGCACCCAGAGTTCAGCGGCGTTACCAGGTCCACCCACCCTCGTTGGGGGTGGCCCTGGTGGCCCCGCACAACACCCCCGGGCCAGGCTGGGCACCCCCAGCCACAGCCAAGGCCCCTGAGCACCAGCAGCGATGCTCTGAAATCCTGCCCCCGTGGTACAGCCCGCCCGCCCCGGCCTGCCCCTGCAGAGCCAATCTCCTCACACTTGCAGGTTCCTGCCCCCCAGGACAAGGCACGTGAGTTCAGAGCGGTGTGAGTGGGTGGATGTTGGGGTCTCACTGGCTGGGTCTGGGCTCCCCATTGGACCTCTGGGGAAGAGATTTCTTGTTAGGGCGCGGGCCACCCCTGGTCAGGCTCTGAGCGACGCGGCCAGGGACTGGCCAGAACAGAACCTCCCAGACCTCCTGGGCTCCAGCAGGTCTGAGCCAGCTGATCAGCAGGCTCCTCAGCAGCACCGGAGCAGCAGGTGTGCTGGAGCCCAGACCACAGGCCCCGCCCCAGCCGCAGCCCCACCCCGCCTCCACGGCCCCGCCCCCAACCGCAGTCCCCGCCTCCAGCCGCAGCCCCTCTGCCAGCAAGCCCTGGCTTGTGGGGTCAGCCTCTGGGGCAGGCAGGCAGGCCCTGGTGAGCACAGGGCACGCGGGGATTCCCCCAGATCGTGTGCTGTGCTGTTGGAGACTACTGGGGGAGTCGGGAGAGGGCACGAGGAGGAGGAGGAGGACTGGGACGGGGTGTTGTCTGGAGAAGCTCTGAGACCTCAGGCCTCCCCTCCTGTCTCCAAAGGCTGGAGCGAGGGCCAGGAAGCCCTCCTAGCCTGCCAGGCCGCGTCGGACGCCCTGTCGCAGCGCGGGGAGCCTGCCCAGACTCACCGAGGCAGGGAGGGAGGGCTGTGGCCTATTGGAGATGACATGCAGGTGAGTGACACGTAGATCAGCCGGGAAGGGGACCCAGTTCCGGGAGTGAGCTCTGCTCAGCGGCCCCTGCTGGATCTCTGGCCTCTCTGGCCGGATCCCACCCAGCACTCCCAAAGGAGGTCGGTGGGCCCCAGGAGGGGGTGGGCTTAAGGGCAGCAGTGACATGGAGGCCCTTCGGGCTCGGGGCCTCCACCCTCCCTTCCGGGGCTTGCTCCCCACGCCCTCTCCTGCACACTCTGGGTCTGGGTCTCTCGAGCAGGCCCAGGCCAGTGGGACCCCCACCTGCCCCGTGTCCATGTCAGGGCTCTCTCCCTCTGCGTGACTCCCACACCCACCATGGGGAGATGACAGCACCCTGCCATTGAGGGGCGTGGACCCACCGTCTGCAGGACCCGGAGCACAGGCTCTGGGACACAACACATGAGGGTCCAGTGTGTAAACACACAAAAAAGAGAAAAGAGAGAGGGGGGGCACACCACACCGGGCACAGGACAGCGGCGGTGTATCTCTCCCACTGCCTGCGTTCGGTAGTCTCCAGCCACTTCCCCAACCTCGGGGAGGTTGATGGCAATGATGAGGCAGGCGAAGGAAGGAAGGAACGGAGCCAGGCTGGTTGGTCTCAGTTGCAGTTTATTCCATTCCCATCTCCATTCTCCTCTGAGTCTCCTCCTGCTTCTTCTTCCCCCGTGCTACTTCATTCTCCTTCTCCTCTGGATCTGGATCTCGATCTGGCTTCTCCAGATCTGGCACTGGGACTCGCCCCGGTACTGGCCCACTCTTTCAGCCTAGTTAAATCCCCAAGCATGAGGGGTTGGGGCTTACACATAGGTGTGGTCACCATCAATAGGGGTAAAGTTCTTTCCCTCAGGGGATGCTTCTTCTAGGACAGATTATCTTTCAGCAGGACACCCGCCCAAGAGCCGAATCCCATGGGTGTGTTTCTCCTCTCCTTGTCCAACTAACATATAAGTAATCATAATATTAATCATTTTGTATGGACATATCAAGAGATGCATTAAGCTTATAGAATTGCTTTCCTGGGGTCATCTTGATCTCAGACTACAGTGCTCAGGCCAGATTAGTCTTTCCTATCCCTAGCAGGGTCCTAGTCTCATCGTTGCTTTTGGATCCTGACATGACATGTCCATGACCAAGCTCTTAACATATAGTTAAGCATTAGGCACTTTGGCCAGGCCCATCTCGATGCCAGGGTAGCACATAACTCACAGCTTGCCCTGGGTCCGTCCCATCCCTTGTCGGGACCCTGCCTTTGGGGTGCTAGGAACTAAGGACAGCTGAGGCTTAAGTCAAGAAAGCAGATGCCCGGGAGTGAATAATATTCGAAGCCAATTAAATCCCATGTTACCAAAGCATATTAACAACTGTCTTTCTTTGTCCATACAAAAAGGACATTGCTTTAAAGTAAACTATTCAAAAGACGAGGAGAGGAGCAAGGCAATATTAACTTACAATACAAATTCACTGTCCTAGCAAGGTCTGACCTTACAAATTAACAGAGTCTGGGGCTGGAGTGATAGCACAGCGGGTAGGACGTTTGCCTTGCACGTGGCCAACCCGGGTTTGAATCCCAGCATCCCATATGGTCCCCTGAGCACTGCCAGGGTGATTCCTGAGTGCATGAGCCAGCAGAGACCCCTGTGCATCGCCGGGTGTGACCAAAAAAGAAAAAAAAATTAACAGAGTCTGATTAGGGGAAAAGCTGATTAACTGGTTGGGGAAGGGAGCATAGAAGTGATTACGGATAGACAAAGGAATGGAAGTGACTCGGGAGCACTTTGATGGGTGTGACTGATAAACCTAGGTACTGATATACCTCCTAGTGGCAAGGGGAGCAGGACATACCAATGTAGTCTAGAATTGTTTAGAGATTATTACCAGATAAAGCCAAACTCTTTGTGGCAAGGGTGAAAGGACAAACCAGTGATATCCTACAGTCCAGGAGCCCCGAGGGAGGCCCGGAGGGGTGGGGCCTTGGAGGGTGGGGCTGCTGCTGAGGCAGGACCCCAGGGTTTGCACCCGCACTGGGCATCAGCTCACGCACCCTGTGGCATCACGTGCACCCTAGTGTCTCACAGCTGCCCTGGGGGTCTCACAGCTGCCTTGGGGGTCTCACAGCTGCCCTGGGGGTCTCACAGCTGCCTTTGGGGTCTCATACCTGCCCTGGGGGTTCACACCCACCCTGGGAGGTCTCATACCCACCCTAGGGGTTCATACCTGCCCTGGGGGTCTCACACACACCCTAGGGTCTCTTACCCACCCTGGGAGTCTCACACCCACCCCGGGGGTCTCACACCTGCCCTGGAGGTCTCACACCTGCCCTAGAGGTCTCACACACACCCTAGGGTCTCTTACCCACCCTGGGAGTCTCACACCCACCCTGGGGGTCTCACACCCACCCTGGGGGTCTCACACCCGCCCTGGGGGGTCTCACACCTGCCCTGGGGGTCTCATACCTGTCCTAGAGGTCTCAAACACACCCTAGGGTCTCTTACCCACCCTGGGAGTCTCACACCCACCCTGGGGGTCTCACACATGTCTGGGGTTGTGCAGTGCCTGTGAGATCTGGTGCTGGGGTCAGAGAGCCAGGCCAGCCCCCCCGCCCCCCCCCCCCCCGGCACTGACCGTTGGATCAGGATGTCCCGATCCCAGCCCCAGGGGAGCAGGGAGGGGCTGTGGGGCCAAGAATCCCTGACCCAGGCCAGGGGCTCCCGGGGGGCCCCCCCCAGCTCCCAGCCCCGCCCACGCCCTGCGAGAGGATGTTTGTCCCACCGCAGCTGTGGACGCAGCTGTCCGCTGGCCGCCCTGTGCTCCCCAGAAGCCGCCCAAGCCCCCGCGGGCCGTCCCTCGTCGGCCTCTGCCCCTGCCCCATGGGTCTGGCTCGGGCGCCAGGGCTGCCCTCAGTCTGAGCTTCCAGGAGTTTGGGGGGCCGTGTGGCCGGCAGGGGTGCACCTGTCCCGGGGCTGACCTCTTCCTCCCCATTCGCAGCTCCCAGGCGGCGGCGGGCGGGGGCTGCAGCTGACGGTTGCACAAGGTCGGGGCGGCAGCTGGGAAAGTTGTTTTTCCCTCGAGCCTGGGGACAGCCACGCCCCAGCTCCCACCTCGGCCACACTCCTGCGGGGGATGGGGCACAGGGGGGGAGGGGGGGACATGAGCAGCTGGAGCCCAGCCCACTGTCCCCAGCAGCCCCGCACCTCCAACAACAGATTCTCCCAGAACGGCCCGAGGCCAGCAGGGGGAGCCGCAGTGCCCTGGGCTGGCACGGAGAGCCAAGATGGGCTGCCTCCCCGCTGGGGGTCCGTCCCCAGACACCGCCAGGAAGGCCCCTGAGAGGGGGGGCAGGTAACCCCGCCCGCTTCACAGCCCCAGCGCAGCCAGGGTCCACCCTTCCCTGGGACCCTTTGCCTCCATCCTGCCCAGCCCCCCCCCCACCCATTATGAAACCCCTCCTGCAAAGCTGGGCCTGCTCCACCCTGCCCTTGCCCGGGGAGCACCCCTGACCTGCCTAGGCATGCCGGGAGGTGGGGTGGGGTACAGCCCGACCTGGGAGACAGATACCCCGAGGGCGGGTCCCTGACAGGGGCTGTGTCAGGGCAGCTGTGGGCCCCTCTGGACCCCACGCGTGCCCCGGAGCCCCATGTGTCACCCACAGAGGCACAGACAGAGCCTCCCTCGGGATCGTCGAGCCCCATAAGGACCCCCCCACCCCGGGAGCAGAGGCCAGGGAGCACTGCACAGAGGGTGCCCCAGGCTGGGAGCACTGAACCTGGGGAGCCTGGGGCAGGACAGCCAGGACACAGCACTCGCCCCTCCTCTCCTGCACTTCAGGGACCTGTGGGCATAGCGGAGAGGGGCGTCCATCCTCACGTGAGGCTGCAGGCCATCGAGGAAGGCTGGGGTCAGCTTCCCTCCTCCCCACATACATGCACAGGTGCACATATGCATGCACAAATGCACACACATGTGTCACACTCTCCCTGTGCTAGCCAGGAGCCATTGGGGCCTCGGTGTTGGGGCTTGTCCTGAGCCCCTCATTCTCGGTGTGGTCAGTGGGGGGCACATCTGCAGGGTGGGATCTGTCTGGTCACTGGCACTGTTTAGCATAGTGGGGGCGGGGGGCATGGAGAAATGGGGGCAGGAGGCATGGGGAGGTGGGGGCAGGGGGCACAGGAAGGGGGGCGGGGTCAGGGGGCACGGGAAGATGGGGGTGGGGGAGTGGCACGGAAGGTGGGGGGAGGGGGCACGGGGAGGTGGGGGGAGGGGGCACGGGGAGGTGGGGGCAGGGGGCACGGGGAGGTGGGGGCAGGGGGCACGGGGAGGTGGAGGTGGGGGCACGGGGAGGTGGAGGTGGGGGCAGGGGGAGGTGGGGTGCGGCTGTGGGGTGGGGGCCCCGGTGCTTGGGTTTGGCCCCCCTGGGTGGGGGCTCAAGGCCAGTCTGTGACTCTTCCAGAAGACACGGGTGGGGGCTGGACTGGCACCTGGGGGGTGCGTGGGGCAGAGGAGGGTCCCTGCGTGTGGAAGTCTGAGGGTCTGGGTTCCCGGGCTCTGAGCGGAGCCGGGACTGTCCCCTGGGCAGCATCCACACAGGGGCTTCCTCCTGCCGCCCCAGTGCCTCCCGGGCTGTGGCCGACGCCAGCCTGGGCACCGTTTCCACGAGCGCCCGTCCTGGCCAGCTTGCGGCGGGCAGCAGGCCAGGGCTCCGGGCTGCTGGGCTCTGTGCCCGCAGACCTGTCCTGCCACTCCCCTCAACACAGGGCCTGTGTAGAGCCGCCAGGGACCCCTGACCTGGCACGCAGCCCCCAGCCCCTCCTGCCTCACCCCGTCCCTGTCTCTGCGTTTGTGCGGGAGGGTGAGTGTGCAGGGCAGCCCCACCCTGCGCGCCTCAGCCCAGCGGGAGGCTTCCCGACACCCCTCCCCAGGCCCTGGAGGCCTCCCGCACCAGCAGCGACCAAGGCGGGGCCCCCAGCGGCGGCAGGGCTGGGCGCAGGGCGCTGCCCGGGCTACTGCGCAGCACTCCCGTCCTGTGCGTCTGTAAACTTTAATTCTGTACAGTAGAGAAACATACAGTCCGTGCAGACACGGCCCGGGACGGACCCCAGCGAGCGGGCACTCATCTCCATCCAAGCGCCCCGTCTCGGCCGGCCCAGCCACGGGGACGGCCCGCCAGGTGCCGGCGGACAGGGGCACAGCTCAGCAGGCATCTGAGGGCGCCGTTCCGAGAACTCGGGTGGCCTGGGTGGGGGCTGTCCTCACAGGCACCACCGCGGGGGCTGGACCCCAGGGTCCAGCTGGGGGGCCCGGCCATATCCTGCGGAACTGTCCCCGGGCTTGGGCCGGCTCTGTCTCTGCTCTGTCCTGATCCCACGGATCTGGGAGGCGTCACCGGCCCACGTGGGGCAGGCAAGGAGGCGTCACAGGACCACATCGGGCGCGATGCTGAAGAGCAGGTCCTCGTTCCCGCGCCGCACCTCCAGCAGGAGGCGCTCCTCGCTCAGCACGGCCTCCTGCAGCTCGCTCGGGTCCCCCAGGGTGCGCCCGTTCACCTTGACGATCAGGTCGCCATCCTGTATGCCTGCCCTGTGGGGCACAGCAGTGGGTGGGGGCCACTCGCCCCAGGCCTTGTCCCAGGACGGGATCCGGGAGTTCCTCCACCGCAGCGGGCAGAAAAGCCAGGGGCCCGTGTGCTTGTGCTTGTGTGCATGTGTGCACAGGCATGTATGTATGTGCGTGTGTGGATGTGTATATATGACCATGCATGTGCGTGCATGTGTGCACGCACGTGTGTGCATGTGGAGGGGACATCTCGCCGCCCAGCCCAGCTCACCCTCTCGGCCCCACCTACCTGCCAGAAGGGGAGTCGGGAGACACCTCCTGCACGTAGATGCCACTGCTGACGGCGGGGAAGTCCGGGTTGCTGGTCCTGAGCTCCTCCACCAAGCTGAAGCAGGCACCGCCCCGTCAGGGCCCTGCCACGAGCTCCTCCTCCCCTAGGCCCCGGGGCCCCGACCTCAGGGTGTCAGCCCTGGCTCTTATCTGTCCCCCACAGAACACAGACTCCTCAAAACACCCCGCGGCGGGCGGATGGATGCCACAGAGAGCAGAGGGGTGGCAGATGGGGGGACACAGGGAGGAGGGGGAGGCAGAGGAGGGCCAGGAAGAGGAAGGACAGAGACACGCGGAGGCACGGACCGACTCTGGGTCAGGAGGGCGCGGGCACAGGACGGAAGAGCATGTGGACGAGAGGACAAATGTCAGGAGGAAGGAAGGACGCTGGCTCGTGGACGGGCAGACGGACAGGGGTGCGGGGCACGTGGGGCATGAGAGAGAAGTGGGCAGACACAGGGCGTGCGAGAGAAGTGAGCAGACAGAAGGGCGTGCGAGAGAAGTGGGCAGACAGAAGGGCGTGCGAGCGGGAGGCCAGGCTGTGGCACCAGCTAGACTGAAGCCTGGTCAGCAGTGGCTGGAACAGAGGGATGGGTGGGGGCTGCGTGGCTGGGGTGCAGCCAGTGCACCCCGACCCCTTTCTTCCTTCTTTCCCAGCCACTCTCCTGACTAAACCTCCCCCTCCTGCCTCTCTGCCCCACGCAGGCAGTGTTTGGCCTGTGAAGGGGGTGATGAAGAGGACACAGCCTGGCCCCAGGAGCCCTCGGTCAAGGTTGGGGACAGAGACAGGCAGCCCCCAGCTGGAGATCAGAGCACACACGCTGGAGTGGAGCACAGCCCCACATGTGAGGCAAGGCTCCTCCCGCGGGGCACAGAAGAGTGTCACCCCCAACTCAAGGCCACTGGGACCTCAGACTGAGCCCTCGTTTGGAGACGGAGGCTCTGCAGGGCTCACAGGCTAAGGATGGGCTGAATTCCGAGAGCCAGACACAACTAGCGGCCACTAAGGATCGAGGCAGGAGGGTGCTCCTGGGGAGGCTGGGAGCACTGCCCGGACACTCAGCCCCAGCTCCTGGCCCCAGGATGGTGTTATGGCAGCCTCAGGGAGGGGCCTAGGTTTCCTGGGGGGGGTTCTTGGGAGGTGTCCTGAAGAAAACTGAGGGTCGGAGGATTTGAAGGGAGAGTTTGGCTGGGCAGAGGGCTGGTGGTGGGGGCAAGCGCATGGCCACCTGGGTGTGGGCACGCCCGGGCTGGACAACAGGGCCTTTGAGACGATAGGGCCTGTGAGTCTGGGGCGGGGCTGTGTGAGTCTGGGGCTGGGCCTTGCGCCTGGGGGCGGGGCTGTGAAGCTAGGGGTGGGGCTATGTGCAGCTAGGGGCGGGGCTTGTGAGGCTGGAGGTGGGGCCTCTGAGGCTGGGGAAGGGGCTGTTTGAGGCTGGGGCAGGGCCTGTGAGGCTGGGGCGGGGCTGTGAGGCCGGGGGCGGAGTCGGGGCGCAGGGCCCAGCGCTTGGCACACTCACCTTGGGGTGATGGTTCGCATGCGGATGCCGATGAAGCGCTTCTTCCAGTCTGGAAGCGAAAGGACAGGACAGGTGAGCGGCACTTTCTGTCACCCTGAGCGCCAGGTAGGGGATCACCCCAGGATCAGCCGGTAGCAGAACCCCACCTCGCCCCTGCGCTGTTTTGTTGATGCCCACACCCTGGACAAGGCCCTGTCCGCTGCATCCAACCACAGCAGCTCTGGCACCTGCTCCCTGAAGGCACCACACCCCAGCCAGCACCTGGGGACCCCCTCCCGAAGTCATGGCTGGATGGGTGGCCCAGTGAGGGGGCCTGCAGATCCAGGTGCCCCCACCCCTATAAAGAAGCCCCCCCAAGATGGGGTTCTGAAAGGGGCTGGGGTGGAGTCATGGGAAGTGCTGGGAAGGGGCACAGGAAAATGGGCAGTGTCCTGACCACAGTCCTGCCCTGGGCCTTCCCCATCTGCTGTCCTGGAGGCTCCACCTTTTATGATGGCCTGGTGTATGTGGGGGGTCACCTTCCTGGAGCAGCTGTGACACGGGGGAGACACGAGGAGGGGGCCGGGGGTGCCTGCTCATGGCACAGGGATATTCTCAGCGCTGTGGGACCGAGCCCCAGGTCTGAGGCCTAATGCCCCATCCAGGTGGACAGTGCTGAATTGGGGCCAGCCAGGAGGATGCCCAGATGGGGGCCTCCTGCATGCTGTGCCCTGAGCAGGAAGCCCAGTCCTCAGGCAGAGTGAGGGGAGGCAGGCTCCGGAGGGCCAGCCCCCGCCCCAGCCCGACAAAGCAGACCTGTGGGTTGACCTATCCCCTGGAAGCCCTCAGGGATTCAAGCATGCTTAAGATCCCAGTAATGCACGGAAAGGAAGGCCAGCAGGTAGGACTGGACATCAGCTCCTAGCAGAGCTGGGCATGGAAGGGGCATCCTGCCCCATTCAATACTCCTGTGAAAACTGGGACAGCTTCAGACCGACCGTCCCCCGATCAGAAAGAGGCAAGACACACGTCCATTCACCATTTATATTCAATATCCTAAATGAGGGCCAGCCGGGCAGGATAAATAGAAGGCATCAATTATAGAAGTGGGGCTGGAGCGAGAGCACAGCGGGTAGGGTGTTTGTCTTGCACGCGGCCAACCTGGGTTTGATTCCCAGCATCTGCTACAGTCCCCTGAGCACCGCCAGGAGTAATTCCTGAGTGCAGAACAGGAGTAACCCCTGAGCATTGCCGGGTGTGACCCAAAAAGAAAAAAAAAAGTATACGGATTATAGAAACACCTTTACTCACTATGTGGAAATTCTAATGGAGGGAGAGACGGACAGAGACTTCCCGAGAGAAGACGAACGGCCAGAGACGTGAGACAGTGCTCAGTGTCACCTACCCGGGAGATGCAACCCCAACAACGCCGAGACTTCCTCACCATGAGGAACAGAGTGCCCCTCGTTGGTGGGGCTGGGTAAAGGCCCTCACCCACTGCTGGTGGGACTGTCGACTGGCTCAACTTTTTGGGAAAACAAATGGAAATTCTCGAAAGACCAAGGATGAGTCATATGGTCCAACAATTCTACCTTCCAGGGCCGCAAAACTATTCAGGAAATCCATCTGCGCCCCTCTTTGCTGCAGCACTGTTCACAGCTCTGGAGGCAATCCGCGTGCCCAGGAACAGGCGGGTGGGGGACGGGACTGCGCGTGCGTGCACAGAAGCAAGCCGGGAGCATGCAAATTGCTACGATGTGATGCACTGGGGAGCACCATGCCGAGGGTTAGTGGGAGCGGGGCAGACATGTGGCTGCGCTATCTGCAGTGTCTAAGGAAACACAGAAGGGACGTAACCAATGCCTGCGGGCAGGAGTGCAGGACAGGCTGCCAGCTCTGAGAACTGGCACAGGGCTGAGCCTACCGGGCAGGTTGTGGGGACAGTGTATGGAACCCGCATTTACAGTGTTGTAAATCATGATGCCCAAATAAAGAGGAGCCTTTTGGGCCCCAAGAACCACTGAGTCAGTAGTTACTAGTTACAGGGTCCTTCGTGACCAACATTCGACATGTATCTTACGTAAACACATATTATCTCTATGTAAGTAGCACATAGCCAGAACCTGAGGTTCGGAAGGTGTGGCAATTGTCACAGCACCAGCAGGCCTGTGGGAACGACGCTGTGAGGGTATGCAGGATCCGGCCTGGGGTGGACACCCTGACCCCTCAGCGTCCAGAGCCCCGTTGGGCCCAGCGTCGGGAGCTGCTAATGTGTGGTCACCCCACACATAGCTGGGGGTGACAGGGCAGCACGAACCAGGAAGCCGGCTCTCAGGCTCACGAGCAAAGGCAGGGGTGGAGGATGGTGGGGACGGACATGCGTGAGGCCACAGCCGCGGAGAGTGTGGGGGGCGGGGACACAGCGAACAAAGACAGACAGACAGCTACGACAGGACATGAGGGTTTTATTTTGCGCAGGGAAAACTGCAGTTTCTTTCTTCACTGGACAGATGATCCCGAAACCACTAAACATCCAAAGCAGAAAAAAAATCAAAGAATTGATGCTTTATACTTGATTCCCTCTGTGCCCTAGGAAAAGGGGTTCACACACTTGGATGCCAATCTTAACTCAGAAAGGGGCCGGGGTGATAGGACAGCGGGGAGGGCGCTGGCCGTGCATGCAGCTGACCCGGGTTCTGTCCCCGGCATTCCATATGGTCCCGGAGCACTGCCAGGAGTAATTCCCGAGTGCAGAGCCAGGAGTAAGCTCTGAGCACTGCTGGGCGTGGCCCCCAACCAAAAATATATCTATCCATAAGCATCGCCCCGTCGACCTAGTCATCCTTCCACCCCCCTCATCCACCCTGCCGTCCTCCCCCTGCCCTCCACCCACCCTTGAGTCCATCCTCGCATCCATCCATGCAGTCACCCATTATCCACCCACTCACCCGCTCTCCCCCTCGCACACCGGCCCTCCCGCCACCTTGCTCCTGGTGTGACGCCTTCCCAATGCCCACGGCCTGAGACTGGTCCCCCGCACTGCCCTCACTCACATCTGCGATTACTGGAACCTTGCCCTGCACTTCTCTCCCCGAGCCCCTCCCCGCAGGCCCCGCTGGCCCCCAGGACCAGCCCCCTTCCATCCAGCAGGCCCCACTGCAGGCAAGAAGGCTGAGGGCTCGCACCTGCTTCCTCTTCCTCCCGAGGCAGGTCTGGCCTCAGCCCAGGCCCGTCGCTTCCCAAAGGCTCCTCCAGGGAAGACGTGTGTGTGCACTGTCCAGGCCGGACTCCCTGAGCTCCCATGGGCTCTGCCCACTAACGCACCCTGGTGCTGAACCCCAAGCCCCTCCTCTGAGCCCAGCAGCCAGCCCTGCTCTGTCTCGTCCTGGGAAAGTGGCTCTCGCCTGGTCCCGACCCGCCTGGCCAGGGCTCTGCAGGGTCCACGGCTGCCCGCGCTCTGGCTAGTCACGGGACCAGGGGGTGCGAGCTCTGGACTGCCAAAGAGGGCAAAGCACAAGGTGCCCACGCAGTGCCAGAGGCCAGTGCCACAGCCCCGGTGGCCGCGTCCAGCCTGAGGTGTGAGGGCACCGGCACTCCCCCGGCCATCAGGGCAGAGGGCTGAGGGCACAAGAGCATGCGGCCCCCACCCTGGCTGCTCAGGACCCAGTGCTCCAGCAGCCCTGGGCGGAGTGGGCGGCGGGCACGAGGAAGCCACACCCCCACTCTGGAAGGCCACAGAGCCCACTGCATCGGGAGAGGCATGGGGACAGGCCTGAGGTGGCCGTGCCACCCGCCTCCGGAGGGGCAGCCACCCCACTCTCGGGTCAGCGCCTGGGCCTGCTCAAGGCTCTCTGGGGGTGGACGCAGGCTCGACCACTGGGGGTGGATGAATGAGCGGTGCAAGCCTGGGGAAGAGCAGAGGTGGGCTAGGAGGGGCCAGCATGGGGCGTGCGGGTGGGGGTACTGGGGGGGATGAAGAGGGGTAGGCGGGGTGATGCTGAGTGCACACTGAGTGATGCTGGGGAAGGTGGAGAGAGGGACGAGGTGAGGACTGAGAGTGGAGGGAGGGAATATAGGATGGCCTGGCCGGGTGGAGGGAGGAGGGAGGGGGAGGGAATATGGATGGATGGGTGGGTAGATTGGAGGAGGGAAGTGGGAGGGAGGGAAGGAAGGAGGGAGGAAAGGATAGAAAAAGGGAAATGAGAGGGAAGAGGAAGGAGGGAGGGCGGACAGAGGGAGGGGAGGGAGGGAGGGCGGACAGAGGGAGGGGAGGGAGGGAGAGAGGAGGGAGGACAGTGTGGAGGGAGGGAGGGAGGAGGGAGAGGAAGAGAGGAGGGGAGGAAGAAGAGGGGCGGAGGAGGGGAAGGAGGAGGGAGTGGATGGAGAGGGGAGGGAGGAGGGAGGGGAAGAGGGAGGGTGGCAGGAGGCATGTCTCCAGGGCAGCCAGGGTGGGGGTCCCCAGTCAGGAGGTCGGGGTGGGAGGAGGGTCTGCGCCCGGGGTGAGTCTGACCTTTGCCCTGCTTGTTCTGGGCCTCGGCCAGGAAGAGCATGATGCGGTCGGAGGGGATGGCGAAGGAGATGCCAGCTGCCACCTTGAGCGTGTTGATGCCGATGACCTCACCGTCCTGGGGGGTAGGGGGGCTAAGCTCGGCAACCCAATCTGAGATGTTCCTTGGACCCCCAAGGCTGCCCTGAAAGGCACCACCTCCCTGCCCTCACAGGTACTCCTCCTCCAGGAAGCCTTCCAGGTCCGCTCGCTGCCTCCCTCTGGGCTCCCCAGCATCAGGTGTGTGACCAAGGGGAGCCCGTCTGATGACTCTCAGCGGTGGGTCTGGGCACCTGCTGCCTTATCCGGGAACCCCTTGGATTCAGAGTGAATGTGGCCTTGGGCAGTGCTGTGCTGGGGGCAGGGAGAGGCAGAGGGGACTCTGGCCACCCTTCCCCTTCCCGGGAGGACACACCCCTGTGAGGGGCTTCTCCAGGTGCCAGTGCGCTGGGCCCAGCCCAACCCAGCCCCACACTCGGGGGGATTCTGGGTCCACCCGCATGGGCCCCGGGAACACGAGTCCCAGGCTTTGGGGTCACTTACCAGGTTCACCAGGGGACCCCCCGAGTTCCCGTACTGCAAGGAGAGGAAAGTGGGCGTCAGCTGTGACCCCTCCCCGGGCCACAGCCTGCCCCAGCACCTGCCGCTGGAGCCTGGGTCTCGGGTGCGGCACGGCCTTCGCCCACCCGCCTGACCCGCGCAGCACGGGGCTCACGTTGATGATGGCGTCCGTCTGGATGTAGTCCATGTCCGAGTCGGGCAGGCCCAGCTCCCGGCCGTCCCGCTGGTTGGTGCTGACGATGCCGGTGGTCACCGAGTTCTGCAGGGCGAAGGGGCTGCCGATGGCCACCACGAACTCCCCTGGCCGCAGGTCCGCCGAGCTGCCCAGCAGCAGTGCCGGGAGCTTTTTCTGGGGACGGGCACCCGGGAGGGAGGTCAGCTGTCTGCCTGGGAGCCAGCCGGCCCCAGGGAGGGTGGGCACAGACGGACAGGCCCGAGGAAGGCCGGGGAAAGCGGCCGTAGGGACTCCGCAGGTGCCGGAAGGCCGAGGCCTCCAGAGTCAGCTGACCACACACCACGGGGCCTCGCAGACATGTGGAGACCAGCGCCGCCCGCCAACGTGGTCCGGGCTTGGACCTGTCCTCCCTGCCTCAGTTTCCCCAGGGCTGGGACCTGTCCTCCCTGTCTCAGTTTCCCCTAGCCCCATTCCGCCCACCATGGGCAAGGAGAGGAAAGCAGGCATTAGCTGTGCCCTGAGGCCCTCGGGGCCCAACTGCCCCCCCCCGCCCCATCACAGCCCCTCCCTGGGCCAGAGTCTGGGGACGGGGGTATGGCCTGGCTTCTGCCCCCCATGCAGGCCCCCCCTCGCCCCCTGGGCAGCATGCCCATGTGTGCTGGCAGGCTGCAGAGCTCACATTCGGGTGGATCTTGAGGGTGGCGATGTCGGCCTTCTCGTCTATGTGCTGGATGGCGGCGTCATACGTGTCCCCGCTCTGCAGCTGCACCTTCAGCTGCTGCCGGCCCGACACGGAGTTGCTGGTGCTCACCACGTGCGCGTTGGTCACGATGAGCCCATTGTCCGACACCAGGAAGCCGGAGCCGCTGGTCACTGGCGCGTTGTGGCCGAACAGCGGGTGTCTGGGGACGGCACGGGAACTTCAGGGGCCAGCGGGTGGGCTGGACCCCGGGGCAGAGGGAGAGGCAGGTGCCAAGGGCACGGCATACTCTGCCTGGCAGAGGCGGCACCCCCGGGTGCTGAGGTGGGGTGCTGGGCGGGCAGCCTCTTCCCTGGACACGGGACAGATGAGGAGAGGCCGGCCCGCAGGGCTGGGGGGCTCACCCCAAGCCTCGGCTCTGTCCCCAGCTCAGGACTAAGGGCTCAGTGGGGCAGGGGCCAGCAGCTGTCCTGGTGGGGTGTGGGGGCCCAGGGCCCCTCTAGGGGTAGAAAAGCTTCTGCCACAGGGGACACAGGCCCACATCCTGGGACTAAGGCCACCCCAAGTGGCGGGGCCCCAGTCTGCAGGCAGGGAAACTGAGGCCCAGACACCCCGGCCTGGCGAGAGGCCTGGGACAGGGCTGGGCTGGGCTGTGGCTGCCGTGCGCCCGGGGCCACCTCCCGGTTAGGGGTTACGCGGAGGCCCAGGCAGCCCATCAGTGTCTGGGATCTGCTGGCCGCAGGGCTGCGGGAGGCCACCAGTAATTAGTGGCCTCGGGCCAAGAGGGGCCACAGCAGCACACCTGTAATTTCACCCCAGCGACGACGTGGGCGGCCATGGGAACGGCAGCAAGGGCTCGGAGGGGCCAAGGAATGGGGAGGGCGGGGCGGGGGGGACAGCCAGACTGGAAGCCAGGCCACCGCCATGGAGAGGAAGCACCGCAGACCAGCCTGGGTCCGAGGCCTCGTGGCCCACAGGCCCCCTGACACAGGTGCCAGGGCTGCTACCCCAGGACAGCCCCTTGCCCTACATCTAGGGGCAAGCGTTTCCACCCAGCGCACAGGCACCTGGTCCCCCACCCCTGCCCCATGCGGAGAGGGCCGGGAGGCAGGCAGGAGCAAGGTGCAGCGCCAGTGAGCTGGACTCCCAGCAGGGGCTGGGGGGGTCCCACGGGCAGAAACGCCAGGGGCCCTCTTTAGGGGTGCAGTCAGCTCGGTGAGACCCCGAGGTTCTGAGTGCGGCAGGGTGGGGTGGCAGAGGCGCAGGTGTGCTGCTCTCCTGCCAGCAGCGGTGGTGCCCGGGCAGGGCGGGCGGGGGGCTGCGGAGGGCTACGCACCTCAGGAACAGCTCCACGTGCACCACGGCCGGCGCAATCTTGTCCACGACGTCAGCGATGAAGTTGAACTTGTAGCGTGGGCTGCCAGGCTGGAGGGCACCTGCACTGGCAGAGGGCACGGGCTGCGTGAGACTCAACGGCCCCCAGCAGGGACCCTGCGTGCAGGCGCCCGCCCCGTGCACGCAGGCGCCCACCTCGTGTACGGACGCCCACCCCGCACGCAGATGCCCTCCCCTGCAGGGCTGTCCACCTCGCACATGGGCCTCAAGGTCTGCTCACGCCAGGAGTGGCCACGGCGTGGGGCCTGCAGGGCCGCAGAGAGGCCAGGATACAACTGGCCATGGGCCGCCCTAGGCACGCCCCAAAGACCCTTCCGCTGCCCTCGCTCGCTGACTCTCGGACAGTGGCCTCTGGCCACTCCCTGGAGCCGCACCCGCCCCGCCATGTCGGACTTGGCCCCGCTGCAGGCCAGGAGGGTCGTGAACTTCTGCGGAACCTTCTGGGGCTCGGGTTTCTGCGCGGTCAGCAGCAGGCCGCCCGCTGGGCTCACAGAGGCTTTTGCTGCCCCTCCGGGCCCAGCTCAGGCAGGACTGCTGGCCCCCACCCCCGGCCCCCGGCAGACTGAGCTGGGGTGGAGGTCCGGAAATCCCACCTGAGGGCCCATCCAGGGACCCAGGTTGGGTGCCTTGGAGTCACCCCAGGGCGTCGTGCATTGTGAGGCAGGGCAGGGCCGGCCCGAAGGTGTGGACGGGGCCAGCCGCAGTCTCCTTCAGTGGCCCTTAGCCCTGCGGGTGGTCCTGGGGGCCTTCCCAGCCCAGCAGACCTGAGCCGGGACTCTGGGCCCAAGGGGCGGCTTGTCTGGAAGCCAGGAGGCCCCCAAACTCTCACCAAGTCCATCTCCCCGCTGGCCAGAAGTGCCCATGGGGGTGGGGGTGGGGGGACGCAGTCCCCTCCGTCAGACTGGGGTGGCCTTAGGGGTGACCCGAGCCAGCCCCAGCTGCTGCCCCTCTACCCCGCGACCCTGCCGCCAGGGCAGGTGCGGGCTGGCCCCTAGGAGCTGCCGGAGAGGAGGCAGCCCCGCCCGCACCCCCAGCCCGAGTCTGGCACACGGGGAGGGTTTCCGTCTATACGGGGGCGCCGGGGCCCCGGAGCAGGCAGCTCTCCATCAGTGGATGAGAAGCTGTCGATTTTGGGCCACACCTGCTCCGGGATCACTTCTGCAGGGACCGTGCGGGGTGCCAGGGACCGAACCCAGGGCCGCCTCGTGGGAAGCAAACACCTTCCCGCTGTTCTGCTGCTCTGCCTCGGGCGAGGGATTAAAACCAACCTGCTATGAGAAAGGAAGTATGGCCGGAAATCCCTGGGGGTTCCATGTGGGCTGGGGGGCAGGGTGAATACTGATGCTCCCGGAACACTGCGGGGGCGCAGGGGAGGGCCAGCGGGTGGGGGCGCATCCCCCCAGGCAGCCACCCACACCCCCTACAGGGCACCAGCTCCTTCCTGTCAGGGAGGGCGCTGAGGCTCCGTCCCTCCCCCCAGCTGGGGTCAGCAGCATAGACAGGGCGGGGCGGGTTGGGGTGGGGGAGAGCCCAAGGGGTGAGGCTCTGCAAGGAGGACCCCCAGCTTCCCACCCGGTGCTGACCAGCGGCCCTGTCCACCCACTGGAGATGGGGGCACCGCCAGCTCCCCCCCTCCCAGATCCTTATACCGGGCTCCCGTTCGTGCCCCCCCCCGGTCCTGTCCCTTTAAGCCAGAGTTGGTGGGCAGCAGTGGGGAGGGTGGCGGGGGGCAGGCCAGGCGTGAGTCACCGTGAATCAGTGGGCTGACCGTGGCTCCCACTAGCAGCGTGGCCCCGCGCTGGGAAGCAGACTCTGTTTACTTGGGGCTCGGCAGCCCCCGCCCTCCCCTGTCTTCAAGCCAAAGTTCTGAAGTCAGCACGGCCTTGACCAGAGCCAGCTGGGAACTCGTGTTTTCAAAAATAAACGCACCCGCAGGCCCTGCAAGTTTCCTTGGGCGAACTTGACACAGAGGAAACCATCAAGGCCAGGCGTCTGGGGGCAGCTGGGGGTATCCAAGGGGCACCCAGGGGTTTTCTGGGTGCCCGGAAAGAAGACAGGTATGGCCTGGCCTGGCCGGGGCTCTGAGTACTCCTCTAGCTGACGGTCATCCCTGCGGCTCGCTACAGGGTGGGCTAGGAAGGAGCCGTCACGTGACCCCTCCGTCCCAGCCACAACCGTGGGCTTTGGCTTCCCGGGCCTTGAAGCCCGGATCACAGGCGGGGGTGTGGGGGCTGCCCCGACCCCCAGGCCTTCCTCAACCCCCTCCCCAGGCCCATCTGCCCTTCCCACTGCCTGGACGCAGGGGGGGACTGTGCCACACTCAGCCAGGGGGGCCCCTGGCCGCAGTGCCCACGCAGGCTCTGAAGCTGGGGCACACCCGTGGCTCCAGGTCACTTCCTCTGCCTGTCCCTAAGGGACATGCTTGCCCACCAAGGACAGGGTGCAGGCCTGTGCGTCCGGGGTGAGTGTCAGCTCTGCGTGCCCAGGAGCCCAGTCACTATCTTGGGAAAGCCGGGTTGCAGCCCACAGTGCCCTAGTACCCCTTAAGGATGAGCCCTGCGGGGGCTGGAGCAATGGCACAGCGGGTAGGGCATCTGCCATTTGCCTTGTACACAGCCCACCCGGGTTCGATTCCCAGCATCCCATAGGGTCCCCGGAGCACTGCCAGAAGTAATTCCTGAGTGCAGAGCCAGGAGTAACCCCTGTGCATTGCGGGTGTGACCCAAAAAAAAAAAAGGATGAGCCCTACAGACCATGCCCACCCACCACACCCTGCAAGCCACACCCTGCAGACACAACCATGGCCACCCCCTATAAACCACACCACCCAGGATGACCCAGACCACGCCCACCAGCCACACCCTGCGAGACACGCCCTCAGGCCATGCCCCCACAGGCCACGCCTCCTCGGGCCACGCCCCACAGGCCACGCCTCCTCGGGCCTCGGCCACCATCTTCTCCCCTAAAGCAGCGGCTCTGGCATCTTCGGAGAATGGGGGTCCCTGTGCAGCCCTTCAACAAGCTGCGCCCCTCCATCCGTATACCCCAGACTCTCCCTACACACACACACAAACACACACACGCACACAGAGGCCTTGCAGCCTCGCCCCAGGGCCCCACCCCCCACCCCATCTCACAGAGGAGGAAACAGAGGTGCAGGGTATGGAGCAGACACGCGGGGTCTCAGCACCCGGTCAGCAGTGAGGGGCTCTGTGCCCTGCACAAGCTCAGCCCCACCTGCTGGCCCCGCCCCCGCCCACGCACACCCCAGGCCTGGCTGCCCGGAGCACAGGGCCCCTCCACCCTGCCAGCTTGCTCAGGGCACTCACACAAGCCCGCGGGAGCTACCTGCCAAGCAGAGGCCTGCCGTGGGCACGGGAACCAAGGCCCTGCCGCCCACAGGGGGCCAGGACAACGGGCCACGAGTCTGATGGACTGTGTCCCAAAGCCCACAAGGATCCCAAGTGCTGCTGCCCAGTCACTGGCCTATGACACACTCATCACCGCCCACTGTCCACTCTGCACTGCCCACCATTCACTGCACCACTCACCGTCCACTCTGCACCACTCACTGTCTACTCTGCACTGCCCACCATTCACTGCACCGCTCACCGTCCACTCTGCACTGCCCACCATTCACTGCGCCACTCACCGTCCACTCTGCACCACTCACTGTCCACTCTGCACTGCCCACCATTCACTGCACCACTCACCGTCCACTCTGCACTGCCCACCATTTACTGTACCGCTCACCGTCCACTCTGCACCACTTACTGTCCACTCTGCACCACCCACCATTCACTGCAACACGCACCATCCACTCTGTACCATCCACTGTCCACTCTGCTCCACTCACTGCTCACCCCAGGCCTGCACCTGCTAGATGCCCAGCTCAGGGCACACCCGATGCCCCACCCCGGAAGACAGGCCACCCTGCAGGCTCCTGCGCTGCGCCCACTGCTGTCCGAGGTTTCCTGCCGCCCCCACCCCACACAGGGCTCTGTACACGCCCCATCCAGGGCGGCCCACAGGCTTCTTCCTCTAGGGAGCCTTCCTGATCTCCCTCCCACACCCATCCTGAGCTGGTGGGGCCCACGCCTCGGTCCCCACCACGGCCTCTCACCCTGCACCCAGGCCTGGGGTGGGCGGGCTGCTGACGCTGGCGGGAAGCACGCGGAGGCTGGACCGCACGGAGCCTGCAGGCTGCTCTGCGTCTGTGCTCCGTCCAGAAGGGGGTGGGAGCCGGTGGGGCCGCGAGGCTCCCCGTGGGCCGTCGTGCCAGGCGCCTAGGCCGGCGACCCCGCGGACGCGACGGCGTGAGCAGTTGCTCGGCTCCCTTCTCCCTGGTGTCTGCCTGTGTGACAGGGCCCCAGGCCTGGCTGAGAGCCAGCCCCCGCGCCCCGGCCCCTGGTCCAGCTGTGCCTGCCATGCAGTGGCCGAGAAGGGGAGCAGCAGGCGCGGTGCCTGCTGCCAGGCCGGCCTCGGTGCCAAGCCCAGGCCGGGCACAGCCTCGGAGACACCCAGAGCCGGTGAGGAAACAGCGAGACGCGGCCGAACGTGCGCGGGGAGCCGGGCCGGCAGCTGGAGCCTAATTGCACCCTTCGAGGCCTGCTGGCCACTGGGGGAGGCACAGGGTGTGTCCTACCAGCCTGGGGGGATCCCGTACAGCCCCTCCGACCACCCAGGAGAACTCAGGTCCCCCCTCATGGTCTCGCCACAGAGTGGCTCTCTCTGGCCAGGGTGGACAGGCGGCGGCCCCTGGGGTCTCTGAGCAGAGGAGGAAGCTGGGACCTGGTGTGGTGGAGGTAAGATCAGCAGGGCTGTGGGGCCACCAGCACTGGTGAGGTTCAGTGCCCAAGACACAGCATGAGCAAAGGCCCTGTGGTGAAGGATGGGTGAGGGCAGGAGAGACACCAGACAGGGTATGGGGGAAGGCAGTGGGGGCAGGGAACAAGAAAAAATGGGGTCAGCTGGGGACATTTCAAGGGCAAGCCTGTGGGAGGGGGCGAGCAACAGGACAGGGGGCAGGGGGCTTGCCTTGCACGGAACAACACAGATTCAGCCACTCTGAGCACCACCCAGGGTGACCCGTAAGCACAGAGCCAGGAGTAAGCCCTGAGCACTGCTGGGTGTGGCTCCCAAGCAAGCAAAGACCAAAACAACAATTAAAAGACTGAAGAAGTAAGGGCGGGGGGGGGGGGCGGCAGGGCAGGGACCCCTGAGCCCCAGCTAGGGGCTGAAGGGAGAGACGGGGAGATTGAGGAGCCAGTGGGGGCAGGAAGAGGGGGCCAGGGGCCCCCCAGTGGGCGGGACTCTGACAGTCCTGGGGATGGGTGGTGCCTTTGCTGATGGCCTAATTGTCACGCTGTCACTTTCTGGCCTGGCTCTGGCCCTGGGTCACTTTTTTTTTTTTTTGCTTTTTGGGTCACACCCGGAGATGCACAGGGGTCACTCCTGGCTCTGCACTCAGGAACCACCCCTGGCGGTGCTCAGGGGACCATATGGGAATGCTGGGAATCAAACCCGGGTCGGCCGCGTGCAAGGCAAACGCCCTACCCGCTGTGCTATCGCTCCAGCCCCCTGTGTTGTTTTTTTTCCCTGGGTCACTTGTGGCAGTCACCTGCCCTGGCCTCTGCCCATCGGAGCTCAGGGGTCAGATGCAGCCTGCAGCCCGGGGTGGAGCGGTGGGCAAGCAGTTGCTGGTCACTTTTTGTCCATGCTCCCTCCAGGGTCCCTGGCCTTCCCAGAACAGACAGCAGAGACCCCTGAGCACTGTGGTCCCCTGCAGCCCACCAGGATGGCACCAGCACATGTGACCTGCAGAGCACTGGGGTATGAGTCCTCCCCTGTTCATTGAGCTCAGGGATGATTGAGGCGGGGCTTGTGGCCCTGTTCTGCTCCAGCCCCGCCTTCCGCACCCCTCCCCTTCTTCCTGGGACAGCTCCCATGCCTCCCCAACTCAGCAGAGCAGCCCACCGAGTTGAGCCCCCTACCACGTGGGACATGGGAAGGCAGTGTGGGCACCAGAGGGACAGTTACACGCCACGGGACAAGAAAATAAAGACTCCAAACCCAGTGCCAGGGCTGTGCTGCCTCCCTGCTGACTTGCTCCCTACGAGAGTGCTCCCCACAATGTGCTCCCCTGACGCTGCCCGTCGGCAGAGAATCCTGTCACCCTCCTTACACACTCTCTGACCGCTCTGGCCAGCCACCCCAGGCGCCATAGCGGGAATTTCTCAGGAACACTCGAGACCATGTTCCGGGGCCTGTCCCCAGCGCGGCCAGCCTTTCATAAAGCGCCAGGCCGGTCAGGACTGAAGGCTACGCAAGCGGCCACCGCCACTCCTCAGTGCCCCCAGCACCCCACAGTCCTGTTATCTCTGCCTTGGGGCCACACTCAGCAGTGCCTGGGGCTTGCTCCGGGCACTCAGGGATCCCTGCTGGCAGCGCTGGGGACTGTATGTGGTCAAGCCCGGGTCAGCTGTGAGCAA